>NC_081568.1:138744387-138800741 GCF_022355385.1 Mustela nigripes
CCAAAAACCATAAGATACCTAGGAATAAACCTAACCAAAGAGGCAAAGAATCTATACTCAGAAAACTATAAAGTACTCACAAAATAAACTGAGGAAGACACAAAGAAATGGAAAAATGTTCCATGGTCCTGGATTGGAAGAATAAATATTGTGAAAATGTCTATGCTACCTAAATCAATCTACACCTTTAATGCAATTCCTATCAAAGTACAATCCATCTTTTTCAAAGAAACAGAACAAATAATTCTAAAATTTATATGGAACCAGAAAAGTCATCGAAAAGCCAAAGGAATATTGAAAAAGAAAGCCAAAGTTGGTAGCATCGCAATTCTGGACTTCAAGCTCTATTACAAAGCTGTCATCATCAAGACAGCATGGTACTGGCACAAAAACAGACACATAGATCAATGGAACAGAATAGAAATCCCAGAAATAGACCCTCTACTCTATGGTCAACTAATCTTCGACAAAGCAGGAAAGAATATCCAATGGAAAAAAGACAGCCTCTTCAATAAATGGTGTTGGGAAAATTGGACAGCCACATGCATAAAAATGAAATTCACCATTTTCTTATACTACATATGAAAATAGACTCAAAATGGATGAAGGACCTCAATGTGAGAAAGGAATCCATCAAAGTCCTTGAGGAGAACACAGGCAGCAACCTCTTCGACCTCAGCCGAAGCAATGTATTCCTAGGAATATCGCCAAAGGCAAGGGAAGCAAGGGTAAAAATGAACTATTGGGAAAATGTCAAGATCAAAAGCTTTTGCACAGCAAAGGAAACAGTTAACAAAACCAAAAGACAACTGACAAAATGGGAGAAGATATTTGCAAACGGCATATCAGATAAAGGACTAGTGTCCAAAATCTATAAAGAACTTAGCAAACTTGACACTCAAAGAACAAAGAATCCAATCAAGAAAGGGGCGGAGGACATTAACAGACATTTCTGCAAAGACGACATCCAGATGGCCAACAGACACATGAAAATGTGCTCCATATCACTCGGCAGCAGGGAAATACAAATCAAAACCCCAATGAGATACCACTTCACACCAGTCAAAATGGCTAAAATTAACAAGTCAGGAAATGACAGATGCTGGCAAAGATGCGGAAAAAGGGGAACCCTCCTACATTGTTGGTGGGAATGCAAACTGGTGCAACCACTCTGGAAAACAGCATGAAGCTTCCTCAAAATGTTGAAAATAGAACTACCTATGACCCAGCAATTGCACTACTGGGTATTTACCCTAAAGATACAAACCTAGTGATCTGAAGGGGCACATGCAACTGAATGTTTATAGCAGCAATGTCCACAAGAGCCAAACTATGGAAAGAACCTAGATGTCCATCAACAGATGAATGGATCAAGAAGAGGTGGGATATATACACAATGGAATACTATGCAGCCATCAAAAGAAATGAAATCTTGCCATTTGCGACAACATGGATGGAACTAGAGCATATCATGCTTAGCGAAATAAGTCAAGCTGAGAAAGAGAACTATCATATGATCTCCCTTATATGAGGAAGTAGTGATGCAACATGGGGGCTTAAGTGGGTAGGAGAAGAATCAATGAAACAAGATGGGATTGGGAGGGAGACAAACCATAAGTAACTCTTAATCTCACAAAACAAACTGAGGTTTGCTGGGGGGAGGGGGTTTGGGAGAAGGGGGTGGGATTATGGACATTGGGGAGGGTATGTGCTTTAGTGAGTGCTGTGAAGTGTGTAAACCTGGTGATTCACAGACCTGTACTCCTGGGGATAAAAATATATGTTTATAAAAAATTAAAAAATTAAAAATTAAAAAAAATAAAATAATCTGTTTAATATTGAAAAAAATATTTACTAATGTCTCTTGTGGTTTACTTATGGACCTATGTGCGTAAGTGTACCGTTTAATTTTAAATTTGGAAAAATTTCCCAGAGATCTTTCTTTTGCATATTTCCAGTTTAATCTTATTGTAGTCAAACACAAAATAGGAATTTAGATAATTAAATATTACTGGTTTTATTTTTAGTCAGGCCCTTTATCTCTAAGCGGAGCCCAACATTCTTCTATCTATTTTTTTCACTCTCATTTTGTCTTTAATTATTTTCCAATGAGTAACTGATTAATTCTTACATTTTTAAAGTTAACAAATGCTAGATGCCAAACTAGTAGTCCTATTTAATTTATAAGTCTCCTAATTTCTTCTGTTACCAAATTCTTTAAAATGTGTATATTAAAATATACCATATAACAAATATACAACAAATGTAAATATTTTAAAGAGGAAGAATGAATGCACAAATACCTACCAAGTTTTCAGAAATAGAATATTATCTCTCCTCCGAGGGGCCCAATATGCCTCTCTTGAACTTAGTTATGTGAAAAGAAGCATGAGAGGTTGAAATAGACTGTTCCCCAAAAAGCATTTGTCTGGAAAAATTCTTGTACATTGGGACTTGCTCTCTCTTATATCACATGAAAAATTCAGATGAGCATGTCAACAGGCCTGATATGATTTTCTGGAAAATGAAAAAAACAAAACAAAACAAGAAAAGAAACAAAAAACACCACAGGGATAAGATCTCTAGTTCTTCACTAATCAACCTTCAAACTCATAAGCAGTGTTGTCCTAGATTGTCCCATTGGCCAGGTGTCTACAGACAGAAGAGCTAGTCAAGCAGAGATTAGATAAATTGATCCATAAGAGAAAAATCATAAAGCAATAACTGTGAACAACAATAACAATAAGGTCACTAAGTTTTAGGGAGTTTTGTTGCAGAGCCAAATTCAATTTATGCAAAGGATCACAACACCAAAGGATAGAAGACAGTAAGGTGATCGGAAGAGACTTAAAGAAAAGTTAGTCAGATCTCTGGCAGCAAGGAAGCTTCCAGAACAAACAAATAATATCAGGGGAACAAAAAATGTAATGACTGCTACAGGAAGCCAACCTCCAGTGAATATTAAAGAAGAGTGACAACAAGTGCTCAGCAAACTGGGTAAATTAAAGTCAGTCAAGTTAGAGGAGAGTATACCTGCTTCTTATTCGTACCATCTCCATTCCATCACCAAGGGACAGATGCAAAAAGAAAGACCATAATACCCATCACTCCTGCAATACCACAGCTCCATCTCTCAATTGACATTTGGGTCTGAGAAAAGAAGGAAAGTGTTTTGAATCAACAATAAGACGAACAGTTTGCATTGGTAACTCTCTCAGTAGAAGGTGCATTTAATTGGGGGGGGGAATAAAGTCATCAGCTGGAAGGTCCTCTCAAGGCTTTTGAATGTAAAGAAATGTGTACTGTTTGTGAAAATATCTTGGAATTTGTTTCTTTTCATGGCTGTGAAAATAGGTTCATCAGAACCAAAGATTTAATGCAATTGGAGCTTTGATATTTTTTATATGAGATGGTAATCTTAGTTAATACTGGCTGACAGAACAGATTATGTGTAGAAAAGTTTTGAACTAAATACAATTTGCTTATAAACCTTGAGTTAATTAGTAACATATGTCCTTAGATGGATAGAAAATCCAGTGTTATGGAAACTAGATTTATTTGCATAAATATTACATAATACTATCTCTCTGTTCCTTCTTTTTCTCTTCTTCCTAGTGCCTCCTAAAAAGATTTCCAGAAAGTAACAAAGGAAGAAAAAGGAAATCCCTCAGGTAGACATAAGCTCACACAAAATAAAACTATTTATGATACACCATGGGGATTGTACCATTTTTCTAATTTTTCATGTTTTTATCAGTGAGTTAGAAGAGCTAGAATTACATAAATAAGTTTTATGAATCCTAAAGTTGAAAAAAACTTGATTCCATTTCTCTGCCTCAATTTTAACACCCCAGGTAAATGGTACCATCCTCTTGTGGCAAGTGCAAGGGCAACTGCATTTCACTTCATCTTATTTGATACTTTTAAACTGATCAATAGCCTGAACATTAACACACATGAGTATATATTTTCTGTGAGGATACAGACCACTATTGTATTCATTCACTCATACAGTGAACAAATACTTCATTGACAATCTGCTAAATTATGTCCTGAGAATTAAAAAAAAAAATTATGACACTGGAATTCAAAATCTGGTGGAAGACACAAAGAAACATTATACAATTTAAAACTGTCTTGATAGACATGGATTTGAGAAGTAAAGGGGTAGAGGATGACAAGTAAGGTAGTACAGCATTGCCAGGATCAAGGTAACACTCATGAGAGGTGCGAAAACTTTGTAATAGTAAAATTCACTCAAGGCTTATAAAATTGTTCGATAGCTAAAGTACTCTGAGTAGTAAGGGAAGAATGGACCTTTAGGGCGTGTTATGGGGTCGCTGTAAACAAATCCATCACACTTCCCTGATTTAATTATGGTAAGCATTTGTTAAATGATTTTAAAAATATGGACAACTTGAATGGTAGAGTAATGACAGGATCAACACTTACTTTGTAGACATGAGATCTGATGTGATTTAAAGAGTCAACTAGAGGGGTGCCTGGGAGGCTCAGTCGGTTAAGCATCTGCCTCCCGCTCAGGTCATGAACTCAGGGTCTTAGGATCAAGCTCAACAATGGGCTCCCTGCTCAGTGGGGAGCCTGTTTCTCTCTCTCCTTCTGCCACCCCTGCCCCACTTGTGCTCTCTCTCTGTGTTGAATAAATAAATGAGATCTTTAAAAATAAATAAATAAAAATGAAAAAAAAATCAACTAGGATTTTTGCATTATATGTAGTCTCCCATCTGTCATCCAGAATTGGGCACTGTTAAGTATCACAACACAGTTACTCACAACTGATAGCCAATATTACAGTATAAGAAAATGGTACGGCAACACTGGCATTTATTTTATAACTGATCATCACATGCTTAACTCTATTGATGAAAAGAATATTTTAGACCAGGTTATGAGTTTCCCTTCAATCTATTTTAGCATTAGGTAAATGTCAGGGTTGTTTAGTCTATCTGGGAGATTGAAATGATGGGCTATGAGAACAAAGATGGTGCAATGATTACACAACATTGGCTGAAACAGACACCATGCCTGCTCGGTCTTCTGGCAGAAGGTTCTTTAACTGCACACAGATTGTAGACAGGCTACAACCAGACTCTTCCTTGTGTAACTTACCAAGGGCGCCTGTCTCTTGGCATAAAAAGTCCTGGCAAGTGTTTGTGAGAAAATACCTCAGTGGAATTCAAGTGAAGTGACATAAAACCTTTGGATGTTCTGGTCCATTACCAAGCAAGGTATTATGCTTTTGCAGAAGCCTATTGTGATATATCCTCGTTGGAGACATTAGATGGGGCTAATGGATTCATTTAGATTGGCACAGGGACACGGCAGGGCAGGCATTTTAGAGACTAAAGACATGAATCCAAAAGCCCGAAGACTTAGATCTAAATCCTACCTTGTCTCCTTATTTGCGCAGTGAAATTGGACAAGTTGTTGAGTGACTGTGTGCTCCCATTTTCTTAATTATAAAATGAGGTTAATTAAGGGCTGTCATGGAGATTAAATGAGTCAACATTTCTTAGGGCTCTTGGAATAGGGTCTGGCACAGCGTAACTACCATGTGAGCTGTATTACTTATTTTTGTGTGATATTACTACAAGTATAGTGGATTAAAATTAAAATAATATAATAATATTAATATTAAAATATACATTTATTATCTTATAGTTTTTATGGATCAGAATTCTAGGCAAAGCTCAGTTAGGTTCTCACCAATGTGACCATCAAGGTGTCCTTTTGGCTTGTGGTCTCGTGTCAAGGTTTGCCTGGGGAAGGATCTGCTTCAAATCTCACATGGTTCTTGGCAGAATCCACTTCTCTGTGGTCCGTGGGGCTAAGGACTGAGGTTTGTCTCAGTTCTTTGCCTGGCAGACTTCTTAACATGGCTGTTTGCTTAGCCTAATCCAGTAAGGGAGAAATCTGCAAATGGGCATTATAATCTTACACAACCTGATCGTGGACATGGCACACTTTTCAAATATCCTATTGGTTAAAAGCGAATCACAGTTTTTGGCCACACTCAGAGGGGAGAGAATTATATAAGGGTGTAAACACAGTGATGCGAGGATAATTGAGGATCATTTTAGAGTCTTCTGTTTACATAAGTGTTAAAGAAACAAAAATGCTCCCTACAGGATGATGTATATAAAAGAATTATTTTCTGTTGAATCTGGGCAGGTTAATTGACATGATATCCAACTCATGCCTGCTGGGGAGCCAATCCAGTATCTCTTTCTAACTTCAAATTCGGTGGCCATAATCTCATTGAATTAACATCAGCTGCTACTGGTGTATTTAGACCACTCAAACTGGCAAATGCAACAAAACACAGTTATTTTTCAAATTAGAGGCCCAGTAGTTAAACATTTACCATTATAAATATTTTACATATTATAGATCTTCCTTGGATTCTTTGACTTTAAATATATCTACTAAGATAGTTACTAGGATTCTTTAGCTCTACTTGGAAATATCTACTTTTTAATTTTTATTTTTTATAAGCATATAATATATTTTTATCCCCAGGGGTACAGGTCCGTGAATCGCCAGGTTTACACACTTCATAGCACTCACCATAGCACATACCCTCCCCTATGTCCATAACCGCACCCCCCTCCCCCCAGCAACCCTCAGTTTGTTTTGTGAGATTAAGAGTCACTTATGGTTTGTCTCCCTCCCAATCCCATCTTGTCTCATTTATTCTTCCCCTACCCCCCTAACCCCCCATGTTGCATCTTCACTTCCTCATATCAGGGAGATCATATGATAGTTGTCTTTCTCCAATTGACTTATTTCGTTAAGCATGATACCCTCTAGTTCCATCCATGTCATTACAAATGGCAAGATTTTATTTCTTTTGATGGCTGCATAGTATTCCATTTTGTATATATACCACCTCTTCTTTATCCATTCATTTGTTGATGGACATCTAGGTTCTTTCCATAGTTTGGCTATTGTAGACATTGCTGCTATAAACTTAAGGTGCACATGCCCCTTCGGATGGCTACGTTTGTATCTTTAGGGTAAATACCCAGTAGTGCTATTGCTGGGTCATAGGGTAGTTCTATTTTCAACATTTTGAGGAAACTTCATGCTGTTTTCCAGAGTGGTTGCACCAGCTTGCATTCCCACCAACAGTGTAGGAGGGTTCCCCTTTCTCTGCATCCTCGCCAGCATCTGTCATTTCCTGACTTGTTAATTTTAGCCATTCTGACTGGTGTGAAGTGGTATCTCATTGGGGTATTGATTTGTATTTCCCTGATGCCGAGTGATGTGGAGCACTTTTTCATGTGTCTGTTGGCCATCTGGATGTCTTCTTTGCAGAAATGTCTGTTCATGTCCTCTGCCCATTTCTTGATTGGATTATTTGTTCTTTGGGTGTTGAGTTTGCTAAGTTCTTTATAGATTTTGGATACTAGCCCTTTATCTGATATGTCATTTGCAAATATCTTCTCCCATTCTGTCAGTTGTCTTTTGGTTTTGTTAACTGTTTCCTTTTCTGTGCAAAAGCTTTTGATCTTGATGAAATCCCAATAGTTCATTTTTGCCCTTGCTTCCCTTGCCTTTGGCGATGTTCCTAGGAAGATGTTGCTGTGGCTGAGGTCGAAGAGGTTGCTGCCTGTGTTCTCCTCAAGGATTTTGATGGATTCCTTTCTCACATTGAGGTCCTTCATCCATTTTGAGTCTATTTTCATGTGTGGTGTAAGGAAACGGTCCAATTTCATTTTTCTGCATGTGGCTGTCCAATTTTCCCAAAACCATTTATTGAAGAGGCTGTCTCTACTTGGAAATATCTTAATAAACATCTCAAACAATAACCCAGAAAGACTAGGTAATATCCTGGCCTCGAATTTGCCAATTCTTTCACCTTGATTAACATTTAATATGAAACAAGATGACTTAGAAGTGTGGTGAAATCTCATTAAAAAAACTGTGTATATGTTTCCTTCATGTTGAACTTATTTTATACAACTAAATGCCACATTACAAAGACATAATGGATACTTTGGTTGATTATGGTAACTATGTATATGGATGACTTTTATAGTATAGCTCTCTTTATTTGCTAGATACCTTCAAACTTTAGGCCAACTTTGCCTGCAACAACTGTTGGTTATATTACCTTAAAACATGTTCCTCAGAAAGAATATTTCTCAAAATATCTTACAGAAGAAGCAAACATGTGGTAGGTTCAATGACTGATGGATACATATTCTATCATTGAGAAAACTAGCACATAATAAACATTTTACAGCAGTCCATCCATTTCTCATGTTTAAATAATCATAAACTAGTATATAATCTCTAAAATATCTCATTTTTGCTCATGCCTTCAATTCTCAAGATAATTTAGTGTCAATGGTAGCATAACAGTAATAACTTATTATTAGCTAATATCATTAATCTCATTATTATTATATAATTATTTGATTTCAGTTATTTTTTATCATCTTACACTCTGCATTATTACTGAGAAAGCCAAATCTCTGATATCAGGGGTGGGGTGGGAACTGGAAGGTAATTATCCTCTAATATTTATTTTCTATAATGGGCATACTGAGATTCATTTATAACTCAGGCAACAGGTTGCTTCTACCAAGTCTTAAAATTTTGCTGATCAAGGGAAGATTCTCCATCCTTTTTAATGCTTTACTCTAAAGTTCCAATAAATACATGTCAAACCAAGAGTATCCAAAGCCTCTCTCTGAAGGGAAAAAATGACAGATTTCATCAGAAACAGCCACTCCTGTGTTCTGCCTCCATATGGACATTTAATGATCCTGTATGGGCATGAATTCAAGGCAGACTCCCAAACTGTCACAACAAATTGAAAAGTTTCCCTCTGTTACATCTGGCATAAGGATCTATCTTAAATAAACAATACAGAATACTGTCACAGACAGCGGCTGTAAAATAATCTGACCACAGACTGACTGTAATCTAGCACTTTCTGAGAGCTCACTTTAAACTTTTGTATTAGAGGGACTTAAAGAGGGAATCTAAAGTAACATTTCCAAATGTGACTATGAATCAGAAATAATAAAAGCTTATTAAAAATATGAACTTCTATATCCTAGACCAGACATATAAAATCAAAATCTTGAAGAAAAAGACAAAAATCTATTTGTCTGAAGTCTCATAAGAGATTTAGAAGAGATTACCAGTTTGGAGACATCTTGTTTATAGAAGCACACCTTTTTTTCTTTTTCTTTTTTTTTAGAATGGCCAGTATTTTTTTTTATAAATTAATTTATTTATTTTCAGAAATACAGTATTCATTATTTTTTCACCACACCCAGTGCTCCATGCAATCCGTGCCCTCCATAATACCCATCACCATGTACCCCAACCTCCCACCCCCCCACCACTTCAAACGCCTCAGATAGTTTTTCGGAGTCCATAGTCTCTCATGGTTCACCTCCCCTTCCAATTTCTCCCAACTCCATTCTCCTCTCTAACACCCCTTGTCCTCCATGCTATTTGTTATGCTCCACAAATAAAGTGAGACCATATGATAATTGACTCTCTCTGCTTGACTTATTTCACTCAGCATAATCTCTTCCAGTCCCGTCCATGTTGCTACAAAAGTTGGGTATTCGTCCTTTCTGATGGAGGCATAATACTCCGTAATGTATATGGACCACATCTTCCTTATCCATTCATCCGTTGAAGGGCATTTTGGTTCTTTCCATAGTTTGGCAACCGTGCCACACCTTTAAACTCTAAAAAATCTGCATTTAAGTAAATAGAAAACAAAACACCTGAATAATTTGTTCTTTCATCCTCGTGAAAAAAAAAATTCCCCAAAGCATGATTTATGCCCATGCCCTTGGCATCTTAGGAAATAGCTATTTGAAGAATGTTTTCCATAGTCACACATATTACTAAAGTCCATAGTCATATATATTTGTAATCCATAGTCACATATATTACTATAGTTGGCCCTTGAACAACATAAGTTTACATGAGTGGGTCCAATTATACATGGATTATTTTTTAATAAATATGGTAGAGTACTATCAATGTATTATCTCTTCTGTAATGATACATTAAGAAATCAATGTATGGTCTCTTAGTAACATTTTCTTTTCTCTAGCTTACTCTTATGATAATACATTATATGGTACTTGTACAAAATATATATTAATTGACTGTTTATGTTATTGGCAAGGTTCCTGGTTATCAGTAGTTAAATTTTGGGGAGTCAAAATTATACACAGATTTTCAACTGTGCAGGGGATTGGTGTGCCAACCTTTGTGTTGTTCAAAAGTCAGGCGTAATGATGCTTTCGAATGTCTCTTCAGATTCCTTTTCTAATGTAACAGCCAATATTGGTGTTTCAATATGTAGGAAATATATGTAGTAAGTATAGGCAATATATTAACACATTCTACTTAAATAAGGAAAATCTCTGTCCAATAGTGAGTTTAGAAGCCAGAGTTCTATAACCATTACTGAAAAGGAAATAAACAAAATATTCAGAGGTTAGCTATTTTGCATGAGTTGTGCTTATGTGCATGTGCTTTTACAGTATCTGATCCTAAATATCTAGGACTAAGTTGTGTCCTCACCTTAAAAGTATGGAAAGAAACAAAAATGGCTTTCAATGAATATAGAATAATTATAGCCAACAAAATGAGATGCCTATAGAGAAATGAGCTATCTGAAAGTACGTTCTACTTTATACCGGTGCTTTATTTCTGGCCTTAAGTACGAATTTTAAAATTCAGGTTAATCACTTTTGACATGAAGTTGTATTTATACATAGCGTGGTATGTAATATTTTAAAACAGGCCATTAATGTGGTTTGGATTTAGGTAGAGTATTTGATCTTTTAGAAAGACAATACCCTGGACTCTTCAAGTAATCCATGCAATGACATAAACTAGTAATCATTGTTGAAATTAACTCTGTCTGCCCTATGAAAAGCTCTGAGTTAGTATGCAGCATGACCAGTCACATGCTGAAGCCCATTCCATAGTGATTCATACTTAAACCTGAGAACCACACAGATGATAAATCTGTGTGTGTAAGGGCCTTAGCCAATGTCAAAGTCTCAAGGAAGAATATCGTGTGTCCAGTTTCTTTTTCTTTCTCTTTTTAAAAAAGTTTTTATTTATTTGATAGGGAGATAGCACAATTAGGCAGAGCAGCAGGTAGAGGGAGAGGGAGAAGCAGGCTCTCTGCTGAGCAGGAAGTCTAATGCAGGGCTCCACGAAGGACCCTGGGTTCATGACCCCAGCTGAAGGCAGCCACCCAACTGACTGAGCCACCCAGGTGCCCCTCATGTGTCCAGGTTTCTACAGAACAACTCATTAAACCATAATCAAGTGACTTCTTAATATTTCATGAGAAAAAGTAAGCACATTATTTTCCAAGTAAATCAATCATGTAATAGTAATCAGGTTCTCCTCCTGAAAAGTTTTCTATTTCCATTATATCTTCAGTTTCCTTTGAACAATGACATGGATTTAAGTATTTCAATATGTGATATAGTATCTAATTCTTCTCCCATGTGTGATCAATACAATCTGCCATATTGTTGTCTTATAATAATCAACCAAAGTATTCATTATGGCTTTGCAATGTGGCATTTAGTTGTATACAGTAAGTTCAACACGAAGGAAACAGGATCCAATAGAGACAATATAATCTTCATTTCACTTTTTCCAGCTTTGTTGAGACAGAACTGACCTCTAATACTTGTAAATTTAAGGCATACAACCTGATAATTTGATATATATATATGCGTCGTTAAATGGTTACCTCAAAAACTTAATACATCCATCACCTCCCATGAATAAAATGTTTTGGTGGGGTGAGAACATTCAAGATCTATTCCCTTGTCTACTTTCAAGTATAAAATATAGTATCATTAACCAGAGTCATCATGGTAAATATGAGATCCCCAGATCTTACTCATTTTATGCCTGGATGTTTATACTTTTAATAAACATTTCCCCATTCCCCTTACACCCCACCCCCAGGCTCTGGAAACTACCATTCCATGCTTTGTTTCCATGAGTTTGGCTTTTTCATTTCTTTTGTTGTTGGGTGTTTTTGCTTGTTTGTTTGTTTGTTTGTTTTGGGTTTTTTTAGATTGCACATATAAATAAGATCATGCAGTATTTGTCATTCTTGTCTGACTTATTTCATTTAACATAAGACCCTCAAGTTCCATCCATAGTGTCCTAAATGGGAGGATTTCATCTTTTTAGAGATGAGTAATATTCTGTTGTACGTATTTACCACATTTATTTTGTTCACTAACTTGCCAAGAGACACTTAGGTTGTTTCCATGTCTTGCTATGTGAATAATAATGCAATGAAGATGGCGGTGCAGCTATTTCTTCTAGATTGTGATTTCATTTTCTTCAGATATATGTGAAGAAGTGAGACTGCTGGATGATATGGATGATACGGTAGCTTTATTTCAAATTTTGGGGGGAACTTCCAAACACTTTTCCATAATGGCTGCACCAATCTACAGTCTCACAAACAGTGCACAAGGGTTCCCTTTTCTCCACATTATCAGCACTGAACTATCTTGCCCTTTTGATAAAAGCCATTCTGAGAGGTGTGAGGTAGTATCTCCTCATGGTTTTGATGTGAATTTTCCATGATTAGAAATGAACACTTTTTCAGGTATATTTTGGCTATCTGTATGTTTTTTTTGGAAAAAAAAATCTGTTCAAGTCTTCCACACATTTTCAAAATCAGATTGAGTCATATTCCTAT
Source organism: Mustela nigripes (assembly GCF_022355385.1). Classification (NCBI taxonomy): domain Eukaryota; kingdom Metazoa; phylum Chordata; class Mammalia; order Carnivora; family Mustelidae; genus Mustela; species Mustela nigripes. The sequence goes on from NC_081568.1 coordinate 138,757,142, forward strand.
TGAGTTCTATGAATTCATTCTAGATTTTGGATATTAATCCCTTATCTGATGTACAGTTATCAAATATTTTTCCCCATTCTATAGGCTGCTTCTTCATTCTACTGATGCCTTTTAGTTTTCAGATTGATGTGGTCTTACTTATTTATTTTTGCTTTTATTGCTCAAATTTTTGATGTCATAGACAAATAGTGACTGACTGTCAAAGTCAATATCAGAATCATTTTCTCTGTTTTCTTTTAGGTATTTACAGGTTTAGGCCCTACATTTAAATTTTTAATCCATTTCAAGTTATTTTTTGTGAATAGTGTAAATCAGAGTCTAATTTTATCCTTTTACATGTGACTATCCCATGAGGGATATCCCACAAGCTCCTGTGCTTCATTACAAGGGGGTCACAGTTAACCATACAATGTAGACAGAAGACCACCAGATACAGGCAGAAAATTATAAGTAAAAACTATACTTCCTTCTACTCCTCTCAAGGCTGTATAATAATCTTCTGCTTGAAAGCTTAGAAGAAATCACTGCTGCCATTTACAGTTTACTGAAGATTTAGTATTTCCACTTACTTTATCATAAAGTTGTGCCTGCATATCTTTATTAGGACCTCTTATACTAAATTCAGGAAAGTTGGGCTTAGCTACAAAGAAAGAAATTAATTATGTTTGGAATCCACCTTAACAAATTAAAGTGGAATTAATTACCTGTGAAAATAAAACCAACTATTGGGGCACCTGGGTGGCTCAGTGAGTTAAGCCTCTGCCTTCAGCTCAGGTCATGATCTCAGGGTCCTGGGATCGAGCCCCACATCAGGCTCTCTGCTCAGCGGGGAGCCTGCTTCCCTCCCTCTCTCTGCCGGCCTCTGCCTACCTGTGATCTCTCTCTCCATCAAATAAATAAATAAAATCTTAAAAAAAAAAAGAAAACCAACAATAATAAATTTCTATTATATATTTATATATTAATCCATAATAACATTAATAACATATTATTTATATATAACTAATATATACCTTATAATATACTACTAGTAATGCTATAGATATATTATTCATATGATTAAATGATATATTACACATAACATTAGTAATATACTGATCATATATAATAAATAATGCTATAAAATATTATTGATAATATATAATAATTATAAAGTAGAAATTTGTGTATAATGAATACACTGATGACAGTGAGGGGATATACATTTTGAAATGATTTCCCTGATTGTTGGTTCATTTTTGCCATAGCCATACACTTTCATCTTTTTTGTCCTTTACCAGCATGCCAAGGAAGGTGGCTAATATTAGTGTGCATAGAGACTTCACTGGTTCCCATGTGCTATCTAAGTACTAGATTTCCCTGAAGGCAGTAACAATGTCATTTTTAAAGAATCTGGGACTTCTAGGTGAGTAAGGTAGATAAAATACCTTTTGTTAATATAAGGCAATCAGTAAGATTTCTAAACTAAAACTTCTAAAATAATAAAATCTTATTGGTTATGAGGTCTTATCTATCCAACTCATTTGATAAGAATGACAGAATACAACATACAGGTAAGACCTACCAGCAATGTTATAAAGCATGGCCACATGGAGAAGAGATGAGCTGTTTATGATAAAGATGACTGAGTGTCCTACAGAACAATTCATATTTGCCCCAGGATTTTATTTCTCAGACCAAGATCCTTCAAACCTCATCACTGTCTAAATTTGTGGCCTTGCAGTCTTATAGGAAACATTTGACTCATCCTAACTATACGTTTTGCACAAGCTGCCTATCCTTTGATTTGATTCCAGTCACCTAAGGCTATCTTCTATTCAAGACTTTGACAAGGGCAGATCCAACTGGACAGCTGGGGACTGTCACTGTGGGACTCAAAGGCAAAGTTAATCTTTATCTCAATTGCAAACTCAATGGTGTGATAGCCGAAATAATTCCTCCTCTATATCAAGGATGTCCATGTTCAATTCACCCAAATTCGTGAATATGTTACTTTACATTGCAAAAGGGACTTTGCAAATACCATTAGGTTAAGGAGAGATTATCCTGGATTATCTAGGTGGGCCTAATGTAAAGATAAGTGTCTTTCTAAGAGAAAGAGAGGTTTAAGAGTGTCAGTGAGAGAAATTTCAGATGCAATGATGCTGGTTTCAATAGGAGGTAAGAAACCCCAAACTAAGGAACAAGGGAGACTCCAAGAAGATAGAAAATATAAGAAAAAGGCATGTCCTTAACCAAAAAATGGCCAAAATCAAAATCTGTTCCAAATATTGTATTTAACATAAGCGTTTTCATGTTATTTTCATTAAAGTCAAGAATAAGGAAAAGAAATTTTCCAGATCTAGTTATCTATTGTTACATAACAAACCACTCTCAACAATTGATGATGGAAACTATTTTATTATGCACAACATCTGTGACTTAGAAATTAGGAGCAGACATAAGAGGGATGATATTATCTGCTTTATTATGTATGGACCTCCTTGAGGAAACTCAAATTTCTGGGAGCTAAAATCACCTAGTGGCCTCTTCACTCACATATTTGGTAACTCATTTGGTGTGCCAATACGAAGCCACTCCCTGTGGCATGAGATTCCTCACAGCATGATGGTACTAAAATTTGTTACATTAACAGATGAGGAAAAGCAGTCTTCCAATGAACAAGTCAGAAGCTGACGTTCTTTTAGGGTATAGCCTAGGAAACTGTACAGTATCATTTCTGTTATATATTACTGCTTAAAAAAAAAAAAAAAAAAAAAAAAACGTCGCACATCTCATCCAAGTTTAAGGAGAAGAGACACAGACTCCTACCTTTTCATAGAGGCTGTGTTCTATCAAATATTTTGCAGCAGTATTTAAAAAACAAAGTCACTAATTTTCAACAATGTTTTAGATGTCTAAACATATAAGTAAGACAAGAATACAAAATAAAAATTAAGAAATTTTGCAAGGAATAAAAAAAGAAACAAATATTGTTTTATGCAAAGAGAATCATAGGAAATAGTTCAATATTACAAAACATAAAACAACTCAGTGAGGCAGCTAGGTTAAAAATTAAACTTGACACATAAAACAATTTTATCTATATGTATCTCTTAAAAACTATAAAAAACAATAGCAGAAAATGGCCCCATTTACCATAGCAAGAAGATGCTATCTACATTGTCAACATAAAATAAAATTAGATCACCACTTCCCAGAGCATACAAATATTAATTCAATGTGAATTAAAGAGGTAAAACCAAAAGGAAATTAAAAAAAAAAAGAATACTTTAATCATGTTCTAATGGGGAAGGAATATTTTTGATGAGGCACAAAAAAACAAGGACATTTTAAGAGTAAAATATTCACAACTTTGACTTATATATCCATAAACTATAAAGAATACAAAGAAATTTATGAGAACAAAGTAGCAAGTAAATAAAAAATGAGCAAAGACCATGAAGGGCAATTCACTGGAAAAAGAGCCACAATGACCAACACTAATATGAAAGGAGGTTTCATGTCATTAGTAATCAGAGAATTGCAAATTAACTCCACAATTAGATACTCTATCATCACCACTAGTCTGGCATCAATACGTACATGTAGCAATATCATAACTATCTAAGTATTAATGTACCTGTGCAACAACAAAATTCTTACTTGCTTTTATAGTAGCTAAATATACCAATCAAGTAAATAGAAGATTTTTTCCAAAGATATTCCAAGGAGGGAATATAAATAATATATTGTTGCATGAGTATATCAGGAATTATTTCATTCCTTAGGTTGTGATAAATGGAGGCACAAATAAGAATAGTTTACAACACAACACTTTGATTTATCTCACATAATAGGAACTCTGGAAGTTGATGTTTCTGGACTCGGTATAGCTCATCAATAAGGTCAAAGATCCAGCACTCTACCTTTCTGCTTTACAGGATAAAGCAGTATACATGCTTTTCATTCTTAAATGTTTTTAAACATTTAAGATCACATCCACCATAGGGAAAAAGAAAATAAAAGGACTGTAGGTAAAGGACTTCTCTTCAGATTTACTCTTTTTATTCAGCAAGAAACATTTTCCCAGAAAGCAGCAAATCTCACTGATGATTCACTGGACAAAACCCAACTGGGGGAGCCTGGCAAACAAATATCCTAGTGCAGGAGAAAGGCATTTATGGACAGCCACCCACAATGTCTGCTTCCTATGGTACAAGGTAGAGATTAAATCACCTATGGTGGGAATAACATAATGTATAAATGTGTTGAGATACTATCTTGTACACCTGAAACTAATATGATTACTTAATTGCGTGTCACCACTAAGAAAAAAAAAATAATTAAAAAAATTATCTAGGTAGGAAGATGGCAGAAGAGTAGGGGAGCCACATTTCATCTGATCCCTTGAACCCAGGTAGTTTCATTCTGAAAACCTGTTAATTCAATCTGGATTCTATGAAAAGAATTACTGCTATTTTACAAATAGAAAAAAGACCACTTTTTGCAAGTGATGTGAAAAGCCTTCATGGAACAAGAGACACTTAGAGCAACCCAAAGCAGCTTACACTGAGCCTGGGCCCCTGGAAAGGGATGGTGCAACTCTGCCCAGGCAAAGACACCTGAGAATCAGTGCAACAGGCTCCTTTGCCAGAAGATCAGCTGGAACATCAGGTGAATACCAAGTTAATGGATCACACACTGAAAAACTCATGCACTAGGGGAAAACACTAGGTAGAACTCAAGGTTTTTTTCTCATGAGACTTTGGTCTTTGGTTTAAAATTTTCTTTTCTTTTTTCCTTTTCAACTAGTTTCTTATTTTATCAATTCTCTGTTTTTAAGTCTTTTTACTTTTCATTTCTATATTTACATCATATACATATTTTTTCCTTTTTTTGCTTCCTTTCAATGTATTCAATTTTATTTTTTATATATGTTTTTCTTTCTGTAAAAAAATTGTAAAATTTTGGTATTTAGTGTCTTTTAACAAAAAAAAAAAAATCAAAATCCACTGAGGACCAAGTGGATCACCCTGTTTTGCCCACCTGTGAGATAATATTCTCGCTTTATTCTACCACCCCCATTTTGGGGGGTTTCTGACCTCTTCAGATTTTTCTAGTGTATATTTCACTGGGATCATGGTTGATATTTTTTATTTTGTTCTTTTGCTCATCTATTCTTCTCTACAAAATGACTAGAAAGAGAAATTCATAGAAAAGAAACAACCAGGGTGCCTAGTGACTAAGTGGTTTAAAGCCTCTGCATTCAGCTCAGGTCATGATCCCAGGGTCCTGGGATTGAGCCCCCCATCAGGCTGTCTGCTCAGCAGGAAACCTGCTTTCTCCTCTCTCTGCCTGCTTCTCTGTCTACTTGGGATCTCTGTCAAATAAATAAATAAAATCTTTTAAAAAAGAAAAGAAAAGAAACAACCAGAGGTAAAATTCTCTATCATAGATCTAATTGGTACGGCTATAAGTAAAATGTCACAACCAGCTGGGGTGAAAAAAGCATAAAAGACACTAGAGAATCTCTTAGTGAAGAAATAAAAATCTAATCAGGCCAAAAGTAAAAATGCTTTAACTGAGATGTAGTCTAAAATGAATAATCTAAGCTAGGGTAAATGAAACAGAAGAGAGAATCAGTGACTTAGAAGACAAGATGATGGAAAGGAAGGGAGCTGAGGAAAAAAGAGAAAAACAACTAATGGACCATTATGGGAGGCTTTGAGAAATCAGCAATAAGATTAAGTGAAACAATAACACAATTATTGGGGTCTGAGAGGAAAAAGAAAGAGAGAGAGGGACAGAAAGTATATTTGAGCAAATCATAGCTACGAACTTTCCTAATCTGGGAAAGTAAACAGGCATTCAATTCCAGGGGGCACGGAGAGCCCCCTCAAAATCAATAATAATAGATCAACACCCTGACATTTAATAGTGAAACTTGCAAGCTTCAGAGGTAAAGAAAAAAAAAAATGCTGAAAGTGGCTCAAGAACAGAGGTGCTTAATGTACAAGGGTAGGAACATTAGACTGCCACTGTACCTATCCAGAGAGACCAGGCAGGCTAGAGAGGGCTAGCATGATACATTCAGGGTACTAAATGAGAAAAACATGTAGCCAAGAATATTTTATCCAGCAAGGCTGTCATTCATAATTGAAGGAGAAATAAAGAGCTTCCAGGACAAATAGAAACTAAAAGAAATTGTGATCACTAAACCAGAACTACAAGGAATATTAAAGGGGATCTTATGAGTGAAAAGAGGGCCCCAAAGTAATACAGACCAGAAAGAAACAGTGACAATATACAGAAACAGGATTTTCAGGTAATACGATGGCATTAAATTCATATCTGCCAATAGTTACTGTGAATGTAAATGGGCTAAATGCTCCAGTCAAAAGACACAGGGCATTAAAAAAAGCAAGATCCATCCATATGCTGTCTATGAGAGACTCATTTTGGACCTAAAGGCACCTCCAGATGTGTCTGTGAAAGTGAGGGGGTGAAGACTCATTTATCATGCTAATGGACATCAAAAGAAAGCTGGGGTAGCAATCCTCATTATCAGACAAATTACATTTTAAACCAAAGACTGTAGTAAAGGATGAAGAGGGACACTATGCCATACTTAAAGGCTCTATTGAACAAGAAGAACTAACAATTATAATTACTTATGCTCTTAACTTGGCAGCAGGCAATCATACAAACCAATTAATAGCAAAATTAAAGAAATATTGATAATATTACAATAATGGTAGAGGACTTTAAGATCCCACTTACAGGAATGGACAGATCATCTAAGCAGAAGATCAACAAGGAAACAAGGGATATTAAATGACACACTGGACCAGATGGACTTCACAGATATATAGAGCATTCCATCCATCCTAAAGCAACAGAATACATATTCTTCTAGAGTGCACATGGAACATCTTCCAGAATAGATTACATCCTGGGTTACATATCAGGTTTCAACCAAAAGATTGGGACTATTCTCTGAATATGTTTAGATCACAGTGCTTTGAAACTTGAACATAATCACAAGAGGAAATTTGGAAGGAACTCAAACAGAGGTTAAAGAGAATACTACTAAAGAATGAACTGGTTAGCCAGAAATTAAAGACAAATTTAAAAAATTCATGGAAACAAACAAAAATGAAAACACAACTGTTCAAAATCTTTTGGATGCACCAAACGTGGTCCTAAGAGGGAACTACACAGCAGTACAAGTTTTTCTCAAAAAAGAGATATACACAACAGTCTCAAATACACAAGTTAAACTTACAGCTAAAGGATTTGTACAGAAAACAGCAAGTAAAGCCAAAACAAAGTAGAAGAGAAGTAATAAAGATTCAAGCAGAAATCACAGAAACAGAAACCAGAAGAAGAGTAGAACAGAACAATGAATCTAGAAGCTGGTTCTTTGTCCAGAAAAGACCCCAGATCCTCAAGGAAATGCTGAAAAAGAAAAACAATCTGGGGCATCAAGTTGCCTGATTTCAAGCTTTATTACAAAACTGTGATCACCTGCAACATGGAGGCTTAAGTGGGTAGAAGAAGAATAAATGAAACAAGATGGGATTGGGAGGGAGACAAACCATAAGTGACTCTTAATCTCACAAAACAAACTGAGGGTTGCCGGGGGGAGGGGGTTTGGGAGATGGGGGTGGGATTATGGACATTGGGGAGGGTATGTGCTTTGGTGAGTGCTGTGAAGTGTGTAAACCTGGTGATTCACAGACCTGTACCCCTGGAGATAAAAATATATGTTTATAAAAAATAAAAAATAAAAAAAAATAAAAAAAAAAAAAACCTGTGATCACCAAGACAGCATGGTACTGGCACAAAAACAGACAGATAGGCAAATGGAACAGAGTAGAGGGCCCAGATATGGACCCTCAACTTTAAGGTCAAATAATCTTCAACAAAGCAGGAAAAAATATCCAGTGGAAAAAAGTCTATTCAATAAATGGTGCTGGGAAAATTGGACAGCTATGTACAGAAGAATGAATCTTGACCATTCTCTTACACCATACACTAAGATAAACTCAAAATGGGTGAAAACCTCAATGTGAGACAGGAACCCATCAAAATCCTAGAGGAGAACATAGGCAGTAACCTCTTCGACATCGGACATAGCAGCTTTTTCAAGACACATCTCCAAAGGCAAGAGAAACAAAAGTAAAAGTGAACTTTGGGGACATCGTCAAGATTAAAAGCTTCTGCATAGCAAAGGAAACAGTCTACAAAACAAAGAGGCAATCCACAGAACGGGAGAAGATATAAAATGTAGCACATGACACTGCAGACGAAGGGCTAATATCTAAGATCTATAAAGAACTTCTCAAACTCAACACCCAGAAAACCAATAATCAAGTAAAAAAATGGGCAGAAGACTTAAGAAGACACTTCTTCAATGAAGACATACAAATGGCTAGCAGGCACATGAAAAAATGTTTATCATCATTAGCCATGAGGGAAATTCAAATCAAAACCACATTGAGATACCATCTTACATTAGTTAGAATGGCAAAGATTAACAAGGCAAGAAACAACAAATTTTGGAGAGGATATGGAGAAAGAGGAACCCTCTTACATTGTTGGTGGGAATGCAACTTGGTGCAACCACTTTGAAAAACAGTGTGGAGATTCATCAAAAAATTAAAAACAGAGCCTCCCCATGACCTAGCAATTTCACTACTGGGTATTTACCCCAAAGATACAGATGTAATGAAAAGAAGGGCCATATGTACCCCCAATGTTCATAGCACCAATGTCCACAATAGCCAAACTGTGGAAGGAGCCAAGATGCCCTTCAACAGTTGAATAGATAAAGAAGATGTGGTCCATATATACAATGGAATATTACTCAGGCATCAGAAAGGATGAATACCCAACAATTGCATCAACATGAATGGGACTGGAGGAGATTATGCAGAGTGAATTAATGAAGCAGAGAAAGTCAATTACCATATGGTTTCAATTACTTGTGGAACATAAGGAATAACATGGAGGACATTAGGAGAAGGGCAGGAAAAGTGAAGGGTGGGGGAAATGAACCACGTTCATTTGGAGGGGGAGATGAACCATGAGAGACTGTGGACTCTGAGAAATAAGCATAGTTTTAGAGGGGAGTGGTTGAGGAGATGGGTGAGCCTGGTGGTGGGTATTAAGGGGGGCATGTATTGCATGGAGCACTGGGTGTTATATGTAAACAATAAATCTTGGAACCCTTCATCAAAAACTAATGATGAATAGTGACTAACATAACATAAAAGAAGAAGAAGCAGAAGCAGCTGGTTCTTTGAAAGAATTAATAAGATCAATAAACCCTTGGCAAAACTTATCAAAAAGAAAAAAGAAAGGGTCCAAATTAATAAAGTCATGAATTAAAGTGGAGAGATCACGACCAACACCAAGGAACTACAACAATTTTAAGAACATATTATGAGCACTTATATGCCAACAAATTAGGCAATCTGGAAGAAATGGATACATTCCTAGAAACGTATAAACTACCAAAACTGAGATAAGAAGAAATAGAAAACCTGAACAAACCCATAACCAGCAAGGAAACTGAAGCAGTAATCAAAAAATCCCAATGCATAAGAGTCCAGGGCTGGATGGTCTTCCCAGGGAATTCAACCAAACATTTAAAGCACTAATACCTATTCTCCCAAAACCATTTCAAAAAACAGAAATGGAAGCAAAACTTCCAAACTTGTTCTATAAGGCCAACATTACCTTGATCCCAAAACTAAAGACCCCACCAAAAAGAGAATTGCAGGCCACTATCCATGATAAACATAAATGTCAACATTCTCACCAAGATACTAGCTAACAGGATCCAACAGTACACTCAAAGAATTATTCATTACAAGCAGGTGGGATTTACTCCTGGGCTGCAAGACTGGTTCAACATTCACACATCAATCAGTGTGATGCATCACATTAAGAAAAGAAAGGACAAGAATGATAGGATCCTTTCAGTTAATACAGAAAAAGTATTTGACAAAACACAGCATCCTTTCTTGATTAAAACTCTCCACAATGTAAGGATAGAGGGAACATATCTCAATATCATAAAAGCCATCTATGAAAAGCCAAAAGCAAATATCATCTCAATGGGGAAAAACTGAGAGCTTTTCCCCTAAGGTCAGGATCAATGCAGGGATCCCCATTCTCACTACTGTTGTTCAATATAGCACTAGAAGTCCTAGCCTCAGCAATCAGACAACTGAAAGAAATAAAAGGCATTCAAATTGGCCAAGAAGTTAAACTCTCACTCTTTGCAGATGACAGGATAACTTATGTAGAAAACCCAAAAGACACTACCCCCAAATTGTTAGATCTTATACAGGTATTCAGCAATGTGGCAGTATATAAAATCAATGCATAGAATTCAGTTGCATTTCTATATACTAAGGATGAAACAGAAGAAGGACAAATTAGGGAATCAATCCCATTTACAACTGCACCAAAAACCGTAAGATACCTAGCAATAAACCTAACCAAAGAGGCAAAGTATCTGTACTCTAAACACTACAGAACACATGAAAGAAATTGAGGAAAACACAAATAAATGGGAAAACATTTCATGCTCCTGGACTGGAAGAATAGTATTGTTAAAATGTCTATACTCCCCAGAGCACTCTGCAAATTCAGTGCAATCCCTATCAAAATATCATCAATATTTTTCACAGAGCTGGAACAAACAATCCTAAAATTTGTTTGGAATCAGAAAAAACCCCAAATAACCAGAGGAATGAGGAAATGAAAATCAAAGGCAGTGGCACCCCAGTGCCGGATTTCAAGCTATGTTACAAAACTGTAATCATCAAGACAGTATAGTACTGGCACACAAAAAAAAACACACATAGATCAATAGAACATAATAAAGAGCCCAGAAACAGACCCTCAACTCTATGGCAATTAATCTTGGACAAAGCAGGAAAGAATATCCAATGGGAAAAGGACAGTTTCTTCAATAAATCGTTCTGGGAAAATTAGACAGCCACATGTAGAATGAAACTGGACCACTTTTTTTATACCATATGCAAAGATGAACTCAAAATGGATGAAAGATCTAAATGTGAGACAGGAATCCATCAAAATCCTAGAGGAGAACAGAGGCAACAACCTCTTTGAGTTTGGCCACAGCAATTTCTTCCTTGACACCTCTCCAAAGGCAAGGGAAACAAAAGCACAAATAAACTATTGGGATGTCATCAAGATAAAAAGCTTCTGCACAGCAAAGGAATTAGTCCACAAAACTAAAAGGCTACCTATGAATGGGAGAAGATATTTTCAAATGACATATCAGATCAAGAGCTAGTATCGAAGATCTATAAAGAACTTATCAAACTCAATACCCCAAAAACCAAAAATCCAGGCAAGGAATGAGCATAAGACATGAACAGAATTTCTCCAATGAAGACATACAAATGGCCAAGAGACACATGAAAAAATGCTCTACATCACCTGGCATCAGGGAAATATAATTCAAAACCACAATAAGCTATCACCTTACGCCAGTCAGAATAGCTAACATTAACAAGTTACACTGTTGGTGGGAATGCAAGTTGGTGCAGCCACTTTGGAGAACAGTATGGAGATTTCTCAAGAAATTAAAAATAGAACTTCCCTGTGACCCTGCAATTGCCCTACTGGGTATTTACCCCAAAGATACAGATGTAGTGAAAAGAAGGGCCAAACTGTACCCCAATGTTTATAGCAGCAATGGCCATGGTCGCCAAACTGTGGAAAGAACCAAGATGCCCTTCAACAGATGAATGGATAAGGAAGATGTGGTCCATATACACTATGGGGTATTATGCCTCTATCAGAAAGGATGAATACCCAACTTGTAGCAACATGGACGGGACTGGAAGAGATTATGCTGAGTGAAATAAGTCAAGCAGAGAGAGTCAATTATCATATGGTTTCACTTATTTGTGGAGCATAACAAATAACATGGAAGACATGGGGAGATAGAGAGGAGAAGAGAGTTGAGGGAAATTGGAAGGGGAGGTGAAGCATGAGAGACTATGGACTCTGAAAAACAACCTGAGGGTTTTGAAGGGGTGGGGGGTGGGAGGTTGGGGGAACCAGGTGGTGGGCATTAAGGAGGGCATGTACTGCATGGAGCACTGGGTATGGTGCAAAAACAATGAATACTGTTATGCTGAAAAGAAATATAAAAAAAATTTTTTTAAAGACAAAAAAAGGAGAAAAAAATAAAAACAAGTCACGAAACAACAAATGGTGAGGCTGCAGAGAAAAGGGAACTCTCTTACAATGTTGATAGGGATGCAAGCTGGTGCAGCCACTCTGGCAAACAGTATGGAGGTTCCTCAAAAAGTTAAAAATAGAGCTACCCTATGACCCAGGAATTGAACTACTAGGTATTTATCCCAAAGATAAATATGAAGGAGGCACCTGCACTCCAATGTTCATAGTAGCAATGTCCCTACTAGCCAAACTGTGGAAAGAGCTGAGAATGTTCATCGACAGATGAATGGATAAAGAAGTGGTATACATAAACAATGAAATATTACTCAGCCATCAGAAAGGATGAACACTTACCATGTGCAACAATATGGGTGAAACTGGAGGGTAATATGCTGAGAGAAATAAGTCAATCAGAGAAGGGCAGTTATCACATGGTTTCACTCATACGTGGAATATGAGCAACAACATTGAGGATCACAGGGTAAGGGAAAGAAAACTGAATGGGGAGTCATCAGAGAGGGAGAAAAAGAATGAGAAAATAAACTAAGGGCTGCTGGAGGGGAGGTGGGGGCCATGGGGTAAATGGGTGATGGCCATTAAGGAGAGCATATGATGTGATGAACACTGGGTATTATAAGCAACTGATGAATTACTGAACCCTACATCTGAAACTAATGATATATTGTATGTTGGCTAATTGAATTTAAATTAAAAAATTAAAAGGAATATAATACATAATTACATTAAAAATTACTCATGATGATTGCCTGAACAGATGAAATTAACCAGATCACTAAAAAAAAAAAACCCTCCATTTCTTTTCTATTGTATTATCTTAATAGTGAACATATTTAAAACATTTTAATAAACATTTATGTGATCATACTGTGAATTTTAATCTTGTTTAGAATGGCCCCACATGAAAATCAGTTTGACTAAAGTAATACCACTTCCTAAGATGATTATGTATATTTCTCTGATGGTTACTGATAAATGCACAAAATTTTAAAACTACAGCTCAATTTCTGATGTATTTTTGCTTTCCTAAATTAAGAAAATTTAGAAAGCAATATTTACACATCATCTTCAGTGTGATTTCACTGCATAAATTGTAATTAGACAGTTTAATTCTATTTTGCATATCGATATGCTTTTTTTGATTATTTATTTATTTATTTGACAGACAGAGATCACAAGTAGGCAGAGAGGCAGGCAGAGAGAGAGGGGGAAGTAGGCTCTGCTGAGAAGAGAGCCTGATGGAGGGTTCAATCCCAGTACCCTGGGATCATGACCTGAGCCGAAGGTAGAGGCTTTAAAACACTGAGCCACCCAGGTGCCTCTGCATATCAATATTCTTAAAACTAAATCTAAAGGAAAGGTAAATAATTGAATTAAAGGTAAGAATGGGAGACCACATTTTAATTAAGGTATTTTTAATAGTTATGGTCTTGCATGAACTACAACAATGCAAACACTGAAACAGTGATTTAAATTACCAAACTGTGATTTTTGCATTATTATTTCGAGTAACTTAGCAATTTTTTTTTCATTTTTTTGAATGAATATAATTGACACACAATGCTACATTAGTTTCAGGTGCACAACATAGTGATTCAATTTCCCTATAACATTACACTATGCTCACCACTTGTGTGGCGACCACCTACCACCATACAGTGATATTACAATAAAAATGACTATATTCCTTATGCCTTTTATTTCTATGACTTACTCGTTTCTTAACTGGAAGCCTGTATCTCCCACTCCCCTTCACTCTGTGACTCCTCCCTATAACCCCATCCCCCTGGCAATCATCAGTTTGTTCCCTGTATTTATGGGTCTGATTCTGCTTTTTGTCTATTTATTTGTTTTTGCTTTTCAGATTCCATATATGAGTGAATGGTCCTTCCATGCTATTATGAATAGCAAGACCTCATTCTTTCATATGGCTGAGTAATATCCTATCATACACACACACACACATACATAGACACCCCACATCTTCTTTCCCCATTTGTCTACTAATGGACACTTAGGTTGTTCTCATATCTTGGAAAAATGCTGTAATAAACATAGGGTATGTATATCTTTTGAAATTAGTTTTTTTGGGTTTTTTTTAGTTAATAGTAGTGAAATCCTGGATCATACAGTATTTCTCTCTAGTATTTTGAGAAATCTTCATAACATTTTATGCAGTGTCTGTACCAATTTACACTCTCACCAACAGTGCAAGAGTGCTCCTTTTTCTCCACATATTCACCAACACTTGTTCTTTCTTCTTTTTGATTTCAGCTATTCTGACAGATGTAAGGTGATACCTCACTATGGTTTTGATTTGCATTTCTCTGATGATAAGTGCTGGTGAGCATCTTTTCATGTGTCTATTGGCCATTGGTTTTTCTTCCTTGGAAAAATGTCTATTTGGGTCCTTTCTTCATTTTTTAAACCAAATCATTTTCATGTGTGTGTATGTGTGTGTGGTGTGTCTGGTGTAAATATATTCTAAGAGTCCAGCATTATCCTGAAATTAAAACAAGACAAAGGCAAAGGCACCACCAAAAAAAAAAAAAAAAGACAGAAAGAAAGAAAACTATAGGACACTAACTATCCCCAGTGAAAAGTCCTTAACAAATCATAAGAAAACTGCATTCAACTATAATTTAAAAGGATCATTCAACATAATCAAACGAGATTTATTCCAAGAATATAAACAAGGCCCGCTATTCACAAGTCACTCAATGTGATATACCATATCAACAAAACAAAGGATAAAAATCATATGAGCATGTCAATAAATGCAGAAAAAACATCTGATAAAGCACAAACACCCATTCACGATAAAAATTTTCAAGAAAGTGTGTTTAAAGAGAACAGACCTCAACAAAATAAAGGCCACATATGAAAGCCCCACAGCTAATATCATACTCTGTGGTGAAAATCTGAATTTTCTCTCAAAGATCAGGAGCAAGACATAGCTGTCCACCCTCACCACTTTTACTCAACACATTACTGGAATTCCTGGCCACAGCAATCAGACAAAAAAACAAAAATAAACAAAAGGCATCTATATGGGTAAAGAAGAAGTTAAACTGTCACTATTTGCAGATATGATCTTATACATAGAAAACTCCAAGTATTAGGGTGCTTGGATGGCTCAGGGAGTTAAGCATCTGCCTTCAGCTCAGGTCGTGATCTCAGGCTCCTGGGATCGAGTCCTACATCAGGCTCTCTGCTCAACTGAGAGCCTGCTTCTCC
Organism: Mustela nigripes; assembly: GCF_022355385.1. Classification (NCBI taxonomy): domain Eukaryota; kingdom Metazoa; phylum Chordata; class Mammalia; order Carnivora; family Mustelidae; genus Mustela; species Mustela nigripes. The sequence continues at coordinate 138,772,610 of NC_081568.1, forward strand.
TTCTCCCTCTGCCTGGCTCTCTACCTACTTGTACTCTCTGTCATCTAAATAAATAAAATATTTTAAAAAAAGAAGAAGAAAAAAAAGAAAGAAAGAAAACCCCAAGTATTCCACCAAAAAACTATTAGAAGGAATTTTATTCATAAGTATTTATTTTGTTAACTTTAAAGACCAATCAGCACTTACCAGTGATTTCTGAGGTAGTTTTGAAAGACCTCTAAATTTAATTCTCTCCAAAATTTAAAGAAGACAATTGAAAGAAAAGACTTTATTAAAATGTGTGGGGCTACCAGTACCATAGAGAGAACACTAATTATGAAATTAATCTGTACACTTGGGCAATTCAATTCTTTTTCTACATTAACTGTTTGCAGATACACTTATTTAATACTAAAGTTGCAGGGCTTAGGGTTCATTTGGGGTCTCTTCCACTCAAAATCAACTTGCCCATTCAACTATATTTCCCCCACAACTAATTCCTTAATGTACGGAGATAGAATTAGAAAAACATAAAAAATGATTGCAAATGGCTTTTACTCATTAAATATACACAAAATATCACAGCATGTGTGAGTGTATGCATCTGTATATATTCACTGATTAGATTCATCAATAATTCCACAGCTTCCCACGTTTCATTAAAGAGAACCAGAATCAATTATGACTCTATTATGACTTCTGTAGGTCCTAGACTCTTTAACTTCCTTACCTCCTTCCTCACCTCCTTCCTCCATTAAAAACACACACATGCTCACCTTGGCAGCACATATAGATTATAACAGACAAAAAAAAATACTCATTTTTTTTACAACTACATGGTATAAACATGAATATATTAATATATTTAATACATATTGTTTGACCTAAAAGATCATTATTTTCTTATGAATTTAAACTAAATTAAAGCATTTTTATGACTCCCTGAAAGTAATGAGCACCCCAGGCACTGTGCCTAAAGAAAAGTTGGCCCCCAGATCAAAAGAAAAACTTTTTCTTTGAAATAATTTCTATTTTAAGAGAAAAATTTGAAATTTGAGGCTACTTAGAAAGTATACCAGAACTTGATTTTAATAAAAACTTCAATCTTCAAAGTACCTCCCCCACATCAATAAGAAGTGGTAAAATGGACCATTTCTTCTCCTGTATAACATATGATGGCAAAAGAAAAAGAAAAAATATGGCCTCATAAGTATGACACAGTAAAACAGGAATTGTTATGGACTTAAATAGTCATCAAGGACACAGCTGAACTTCTAATAATAAATAACTGCATTATAACAACCTCAAAAAATTTGTCATAGTCAGCCAATGGAAATGAGAAATCATGTAATTTCCTAAAAAATATAGATTTTATATTTTACTGGGGAATAATGCTATGAAGTCTCTACCTTTACTAAGAAATGCAGAGTAGAAAAAGACAGATAAAGATAAATTCTCATTGCTCAGGGAAAAGATACCAAACTGTACATGGCTTAAGTCATAAATTTAAAAATACTAAACAAGGATGTCCTGGTGGCTGGGTTAAGCGTCTGACGCTTGGTGTCAACTCAGGTCTTTATGTAAGGGTCATGAATGCAAGCCTTGCATTGGGCTCCATGCTGGGTATGGAGCTCACTTAAAAAACAAGAAGATACTAAACAATATATAGCTTTAAAGAACAAGTTAGAAGAAAAATAAATTAATATTAAAGTGATAAATAGAATTCTTTCCATGCAAATGAAATAGCCAGTTGATTTCCCACAATTCTGCTAATTACAGATTTTCAATTAAAATTATGACCTATCATAATTAAGTGCCACCAAAATGGCTAAAGTATTCCATAAAAATAAAACTAGCGTAACAAAGTTATAATGTACATTTATGGGGCTCCCATTTGCTTTCAACCTGGGTCCCTCAAAATATTTGTCAGGCAGATTATCATGTCCTTAAACTATTTTTTAAAATTGTGTTTTCTATTATATCTTCATATTTCACAATAGTGCATGAAAAAAGTAGTCAGTGCTAAATAAAATACATACCAAATGGATAAGAAACGTAGATTACTCATCACCCTATTTTCTTCAGACTTTTGCTAATATATAAACTTTATTTATTAAAATGAGAGGTAACAGGGGTTCTTGGGTGGCCATTAAGCATCTGACTCTTGATTGTTGCTCAGGTCATTATCTCAGTCTCATGGAATTAAGCCCTACAACTTCAGTGCTCAGTGCAGAGTATGGTTGTCTCTCTCTGCTCCTCCCTTACTAGAGATCCCTCTCTCTTTCAAATGAATAAATGAATGAAGGAATGAATAAAATTTAGAACACAATAAAAATAAAATAAAACAAGACGTAACAGTCACTATGGAAACTACATGTTTTACGGGAGGCTGAGTACATATTGTAGAAGCAATTAACAAAACATCATAAAAGATTCCTTACAAAATGTAAGTGAACTGAAAGGAATTAGCAAATACATTGTACACTGCGTACCATCACAATTCTGACAGATCTTAAAAAGTAGCCAAGAATGGACTCAACCTTATAATTTTTGATTGAGGACATACTTTGGAGTAGCAAAGGGAATCAAACTATTTTTAACACTACATATCAAGTGAGACTTTAAATATAACTTAAGGTGTGTCACTATGTTGGTACATGTGTGTCTCTACTTGCTGGTGGAGATACATATATCAGTAGATAGACAGATAGATAGATAGATATTGATATGTTGACATGGGCTAAATACATAAGGAACCAATCATATCCCTGTTTATCTGATGTTTCAAAACAACTGTAATGGTCAACAGCTTAGAAATACAGATGGCTACATATATTTGTAGATTTTTTTCCTGAGAAAATGAATCAGATATACAAGATAGTGCATGTATTATCGTGTCAAATCCTATCTGCTTATGAATTATTTGACATCATGTCATAAAATAATATTTGAAAAATTAGCTTAAACTGGTTTGGAGGAGAACAATTATAAAGACTGACAAAAGGCCCAAAATTTATAGAGAGGCTAATGACACCTGTCATTAAAAAGGATGTGGCAAGTGTCAAGGAGAAATTTTGGAAGGGGTTGGTTTAAGTCGCAATCTTCTCTGGTATTAAATTAATGATGTGGGAAGGGAAGCAAACTGTATGGTAGTGGGATACATAAATGATAATAAATAGGTAGGTGTACAAAAGAGGAGAATAAACAGAGAAATAAATTGACCTGTGCAGATTATGAATATAGTAATAAACATAAAAAATGAAATTCAGCTTGGAAATATACAATTATGTCAGACAAATAATCACCTCCAGTAGTGATACTCAAAGTACTTTTAAAAAGAGCCTAAATTAAAATTCAACAGCTTTATAGGAAGATCAGAAACAGAGAAGGCAATTGTGTATTTGTTTGTGTGGGTAGATTTCATTGTATCTAAAAATCCAGTCCAGCTCCATCAGCTTCTATTCTGGAACATTCTGGAGCCACAACAAACTCAGGGTCTCGTGGCAAACATATTGACAAGAATTAGAGGTTTAGTGCCTAGAATCTATAAGAGAGTGAGGATAGACAGAGAAAAATGTCAGCAGGCTAATTTTACTACTTAATAACCATGTTTCTAATCTATTTTTCCCCTGGAGTTACCTCACCACAACTTTATTATTATTATTATTTTAAAAGATTTTATTTATTTTTTTATTTTAGGGACGGGGCACAAGAGTGATGGGAGGAGCAGAGAAAGAGAGAGAGAGAGAGAGAGAGAGAGAGAGAGAGAACTTCAAGTAGATGTCACATTGAGAGAGTTACCCTACAGGGGGCTCGATCTCACAACCCTGAGATCACAATCTGAGATGAAACCAAGAGTCAGATACTCCACCAACTGTGCCACACAGGCAGCCCCCCCCCACACCTTTTAATGTTCAAATGTAACAAAACACAATAAGCATCCGAACTTTCTACATACCAGTTTACTCAGAATTGAAGTCTCCAGTTCAAACGAAAGCACTTTTAGTTTTTTTGCCCATTTCTTGTCATTTGTCTCAGAACTCACCCACCCTCATAGTCCATATTTGATAGATAATTTCCTACCTAACTGAAAATAGATATAGAGGCAAGAACTAAAATCCACAGAATATTCCCAAATGATGTTTTAATCAGTAATAAATCTCCCTCCCAACTGTTATGTGTGATTAATGTTAGGAGTTAAATTAATTGATTTAATTATAAAATCTCTTTATTCAAAAGATGGGTAATGATATAATGAAGTGATCCTTCCCTCATAAAATCTGATTGACTTTAATTACTCTTGTCTACATCTCAGAGCTTTTTCAGAACTCAGCGGTTTAAGGTTTCAAGGATTTCACGGAGATTTATACGAACAGCCTTCATGACTCATAACTCAGAATTTCCCAAAGTGTTTCATGAACGACCAAATTTATATACATTTATATACACATGTATTTTTCATACAGTTCTGTGAGCCAAACATTTACAGAAATTTTGTATTTATAACATTGGAGAAGAGAATTAAATCAGCTTATTTACTGCACAATTTACCAGTTCTCTTTGCTGTGATGGATATGCTTATGTCATTGATTGTGGTGATGCTTTTATGGGTGTTTATCTCCAAACTCATCAAGTTGCACACATTAAATATGTGCAGCTTTCTGCATATTGACCATACCTCAATCAAATGATTTTAAAAAAATAGATTTTAATGTCGATCTCACTTTTTCCCCAAACATATGGAGCTCAAACTTCATTAGTAAACTTTTTTTAATTAAAAAAATATGAACAGAAGAGCACACAAATCTCAAGTATAGACTTGAATGCATTTTTCACAAAATCAAAACATTTAGAATCTGATCAAGAAACAGAACACCATAAATAATTCAGAAGCTCTGCTTATGATCATTTTCATTCATGACCCTCCCCCAATCTTGACATGCAACACCATACGTTATTTTTGCCAGTCTGAATTTATAAAAATGAAACTGCACAGAATGTAGACTTTTGTGGCTGCCTTATTTTTAAACTGTAAAAAATTTAAACTATTTTGCAATGGTTGTAAATGCACATGAAGATTTAAGAAACAGTATACAGAGATTACATATATCCTCACCCAATATTCCCCAGTGGCAGAATTGTGCTTAACTGTAGTACCATATCACAACTGGAAAAGGGACACTGAGACAAGCCACCAGACTTACTCAGATCTCGCATTTTTACATGCATTTGTATGCACATGTATTTAGCTGTATGCGATTCTGTCACATGCCAATATTCATGTAACTGTCACTATAGCCAAGACGTAGCCCCAAGAATGGTTTTAGTATCACACGGGTCCCTGTACGCTTTGCTCTCTCTTGGATAGCCACACCAAGTTCCTACTGCATTCTCTCCCACCCTCCTTCTCTTCCTTCTTCTTACCCCTAACCCCTGGGAACTGGGAATTCCTTTTCTATCTCCATTATTTAATCTCTTCAAGAGTGTTACAAGGGGCGCCTGGGTGGCTCATTCTGCTAAGCAGCTGCCTTTGGCTCAGGTCATGATCCCAAGGTCCTGGGATCAAGTCCCACATCAGGCTCCTTGTTCAACGGGGAGGCTGTTTCTCCCTCTGTTTGTTCTTCCAGCTACTCCCCCTGCTTGTGCACCCTCTCTCTCTCTCTATCACAAATAAATGAAAAAAAAAAAAAGAGTGTTACAGGAATGTAATTGCATGGTATGTCACTTTTAACATTCACTTTTTTCACGTAGCATAATTCCCTTAAGATCCATCCAAGTCATTGCATAGTTGAGGAGTTTGTTCCTTTTCATTACCAAGTAGTATTCCATGGAATGGATGTACCACAGTTGTTTAAAAATCCACCCAATGGAAAAACAAAATTCACCCACTGTAGCACATCTGAGTTGTTTCCAGGGGTCAGTTATTCTGACTAGAAGAGTTCTGAACATGCATGCACTGAACATTCATTCAATGAACACACACACTGAACATAGGTTCTCAGTTCCCTGGGATCACTGAACAGGAATGTAATTGATAAAACCTACACAGGTGTGTGTTTAGTTTTGCTGTGTTTTGTTTTTCAGACACTGATAAGCTGATTTCCAAAGTCTATCATTTTATACTCCCACTAATGTATGAGCAATCTGGTGTCTCCACATCCTTGCTAGCATTTGGTGTTTTCACTATTTTTTATTTTATCCATGTGGATAGGTGTGTGGTGGCATCTCACTGTGCCTTAATTTCCATTTTCCTAAAATGGCTAAGAATGTTGAATTTTTCATGTCCTTACTTGCCATGTTTATATCTTCTTTAATGAAATATCTATGTCTCCTGCTCATTTTCCACTTGAATCTTTTTCCTATTTTTATATTTTGAGAGTTCATTATTTTTTTAAACTACACATTTTTTTTGTCAGATAGGCATTTTGCAAATATTTTCTCCCAGTATGTAGTGTGTTTTCTCATGCTCTTTACAAGATTTTTCAAAGAGAAAAAGTTCTTTTTTAAATTTTATTTTTATGAGGGCCAACTTAGTCATTTTTCCATTTATGGTTCATGATTTTGGTGTCAACTCTAAGAACTTTTTGGCCAGCCCTACATCTCGTCTTGTCTCAAAAAAAGTTAGTATTTTAATATTTTAATAGGAATTTCATGAAACCTACAGATCAGTTAAGAGAGAATTAACATCTTTACTATCTTGCTTTTTTTAATCTATGAGGGTGGTATGCATCTCTGCTTATTTAGCTCTTTTCAAAAATTTATTTCATTAGCATTTTATAATTACCATATAGATAATGTATATGTTAAGGTTTTAACTGAAGTAATTTATTTTTCTTTAGATGGTGTTTCCTTCTATACTGAAAGAGTTCCACAGATTCCCATCTTCCTGAGAACTTGGTATTTGCTGTTTGTCTTCTTAATTTCTTTTTACTTTAGTGGTATAATATTATAATTAAAATATTTCTTGGGGTGCCTGGGTGGCTCCATGGGTTAAGCTTCTGCTTTCAGCTCAGGTCATGATCTCAGGGTTCTGGGATCGAGCCCTGCATTGGGCTCTCTGCTCAGCGGGGAGCCTGTATCCCCCTCTCTCTCTGCCTGCCTCTCTGCCTACTTGTGATCTCTCTCTTTCTGTCAAATAAATAAAATCTTTAAAAAAATTAAAATTAAAAAATATTTCTTTATCATTAACAATGTCAAGATTATTTTCTTGTTTCTTCTCTTCTACAAAGTACCTGCACAATTCATTTTCCTATTTTTCTATAGAGTTATCTGTGTCACTGATTGGGAGTAATGAACACACACAGAAAATTAAGTTTGTATGAACACACACATGTATGCACACACATTAAACATACAAGACACATATTAAACACACAAAGTTAAGTATGTATGTACACACATTAAACAAACATATTCTAGATATGTTTTTTGTGAAATGTATATATTGTAAATATCTTCTCACACTTTTTGTCTAATGTATATACTGTAAATAAGTTCTCTCCATATGTATTTTATTTCTTATTCTATAAGTGGTGTTCCCAGAAGAACAATTTCCTAATTATAATAAATTCCAGTTTATTGAATAAAGTTTTTTGTGAGTTTAAGAATTCTTTGTCTACTCCAAGGTTATGGATCTTCTGCTAGTTTTATTCCTTATGTGTTTTATATTTTAACCTCATATCACTTTATTAAATAAATATTTTGGGGTTTCTGGTTGGCTCAGTTTGTTAAGCATCTGCCTTTAGCTCAGGTCATGATCCCAGGGTCCTGGAATCAAGGCCAGAGTCAGGCTCCAGACTCAGCGGGGAGTCTGCTTCTCTCTCTCCCTCTACCCCTCCCCCCTAGTCATGCGCTCTCTCTCCCTCCCTCAAATAAATAAATAATCTTTAAAAAAAAGACAAAGAAATATTTTCCCCACACAGCACAGATACAGAAATGTCACTTTAAATGTCAGAATTAACTTTCAGAGTTCTTTCCATGGAATATATAAATATTCATCATAACTGTACTGAGCCTTCCTAACAAACAACATTTATGGGTTTCCCTTTTCTCTCAATTGGCATTGCTTCAGATGACTATCCCAGTATTTCTCTTAGTAGTAAGACAGTAACTACACAGTAAATGATCTAGAAGCTTCAGGGAATGATATCAACTTAATATCTTAATTAAATCAGAACTGTGATTCAGTCTAGAGTCCATTCCAGAGTCTTTACAGTAATTAGAAAAAACATGGTGATTTTCCTTTCTGTCATTTTGGTCTAAATTTAGGCCACATTATCCTGAATAATGATGGCTGTTGAAATACATCTTGGGCTCAAGCTGTGAGACAGTTTGGCATGTCCTTCAGAAGCTCCTGTCCGAACCTCCAGCTACTTGGGGGTCTGCACAGTGAAACCAAAACCAGTTACAATATAGTGCAATATTGCACTATATTTCCTAAGAAAATGGGAATATTATACTATATTTCCTATGTTTCCTAAGAAAAAGAATACCAGTGTATTTTTTTCAGTGTATTCCAGAATACACTGGTATTCTTTTTCTTAGGAATGAAACTAATATAGAGAGGTATGTGGGAAATGCAAGACTTTTCAGGTGTAAAAAAAAAGCAAACACAACATATGCATATATTTGTGACTAAGAATAATAAACACAAAGTGCTTGAATTTTATATGTTGAGTGTATATATTATTTGTTAATACCTTGGGGTTATACCTGTAAACATCTGATCTTAACACACATATTACTTCTGAGTGCCTTATATGTTTAAAGATTTTATTTATTAATTTGTCAGAGGGAGAGCACAAGCAGGTGGAGCTGCAGGCAGAGGGAGAGGGAGAAGCAGGTTCCCCACTGAGCAGGGAGCCTGATGCAGGGCTCGATCTCATGACTCCGGGATCATGACCAGAGCCAAATGTAGATGCTTAACCCACTGAGCCACCCAGGTGCCCTAGCATATTATTAAAGATTTTTTTTATTTCACAAATGTCATTTTTGTAAGGTTTGAGGGTGAAGCAATTTTTAGAATACTTTTAATATTACACTTTTCACACCTGCATCCTATGAAAGTAATAAAACATGAGCTTAAAGCATTAGAAAGAAATAAAGCATTAGAAAGAAATTAATAATACAACTTAATTTAGTACTTATAACAAATACAAAGTCAATAAGGCAAAACACATTATAATTACTTTGATATACAACTTAATATGTTTGAAATAGATGCTAATTACAGAATCAGCCAATATTGGACCTTTAATCATAGATAATTAGCCTTGTGATGAATAGTAACAATATTTAGAAGCTTCTGCACAGTGTATATTTGCTGTACAGGTCTACTATTTGTTGGATGTTACCAGATTCTTATTTTGACTAGCTATACACTAACTAGGGATTTCTTCCTACAGTTTTATAAGATTATTGTTATCTTTGCACATAAAACCATGCAATATTACATCATTCAGCTGAAAGGAAATAACTAAGATTCTATTGTTCTTCACTGTTACAAATTGTTTTTACTGAGACCTCCATCCTTATCCGAATGACATCCTCTCACTCAGATTAAGGTGACCTGCCTCCTCTCTGCTAGGATGACAATGATGATGTTTTCTAAGACAGAGTATCTGTTATTTTCAAACACAACTGCTTTCCCACATCATTATTACAGGTAAATATGTGATAACATTTCATTTTACTTAAAATCAGCTCATGTCACACATACAACATATACTATAGGGCTCTTTGGGCTAAATATATCCAACAGAAGAGTTAGAATAAAAGCTCAAAATACTTTATATGCCATCTAAGACATGAAATTCTTTAACAAATTCGAGGATAAGAAAAGCTATGTAGAATTGCTTGACACAGAGCGTTATTTTAATTCTAGGCTCCTTAGTACATGCTTATGCAAAACACTCACCCTCCCCAAGCCCACCGTGCCATCACCAAGGCTCAGGTACACACCTATCTTTAAAAAGCACTAGAGGAGAATGTTCCTTTAAATTTTAAAGTTAACTTACACATACTGCAAAGGAATAATCCTAAATACATTCTTTAACTGAACTCCCCAACTGTAAAAACAGATGTTAAGGCTTAGACCTACTGTAGCACAAAATGCTTTCCAGAGAAGTTGGACATTGGGGTGCCTGGGTGGCTCAGTGGGTTAAACTACAGACTTTTGGTTTTGACTCAGGTCATAATCTCAGAGTCATGAGATCGAGCCCTGCGTTGGGCTCTATGCCAGGCACAGAGCCTGCTTGAGATTCTCTCTTTCCCTCTCCCTTGTACTGCCCTCCTCCCCAGCTCTCCCCCTCTCCATAATTAATTAATTATTAAAATGAAGCTTATGATGAACTAATTGTTTAGAAAATCACTGTCAAAACTGCACAAACCACCCATATCCAGCACTTTCTCAGAAAGCTTCCAAGACAAGGAGCATTTCCTATCTCTTGTTTGTCCTTGACACCTTCATTTTTATCTATTCACACCTATTCTCTAAACACTTTCACCAGTATTTCCTTATCTTCCAAATCACAAAGATCTTAACTCACTCATGTAGACTCCATCAGAATTATTCTTTTATATGGGCAAAGACTGTATTTCAGAATGCACAGCAATTTCTTTTAAACAAACCAGTGGAGGACAAATAAACTTGGGGAAACAATAACACTAGACAAGTCTGACATTGGATTTATCTTCTGCTTGTTCCAAAGCCATATTTTAGTGATCACTTTATAAATGAAGACTGCATTTGCTTAAACAGAGGTTTATTATTTATACCCTTGGATCTCAGTTTAATTTTGTACTACAGACAGATGATTTTCCCACTATATTTTATTAATTTAGGAAAAAAAACAATTTTTATTGTCTTTGAAAGCTAAAAAGTTGTGTCAACTGGCATGTTATTTACACAGATGGTTTAAGAAGTACTTCGAGTTGCTTTCTGAGAAATTGTTTACTAGCTTTTTTGAATAATTGAGAAAAGTTTTAATTATTCAATTATATCGGTCCCTGCCAAAACTCTGATTATTTCAATTCGATGGCATAAATAAAATGGCAATGTACTTATTTAACAGTAGCTACAAGACATTCTCCAGGCACTCAGTAAATGTTGAATGATTCTATAAAGTGAGTATAAGCTACTTAATCCAGTAAATTCACAAAACTCCTTCCTGTAGAATTTATGGTTTGTGTGAGGAGAAATACACACATAATAAAACATGTGGAAATTAACTTAGATATAGGAGTTTTGAGTTACAATGTAATATACACAGAAGTATATTTGGGACAATTGGAAAGGAGGGAGCTCCCTGAGAAACTGTGATCTGACCAGGTTTTTGAAAATCTTAGAGAGAGGCGCTTCAAAGGCAGGTAACACTTCAGTCTGGTCCTAGCAACACAGAAGTGAAATTACCATCACCGCTGCTTTGTGCCTCATGCAGGCTTCTGCCATTCCATCCCCAGCAAAACTCCACTCCAGGGTGTCCTGGCATCCACCCCCCAGGGCTTTATAAAACTGACACATCTCACTATTGTTTCATCAACCATGTCCTGTGAGCCCAGCATGGAGCCAAGTCCTGTATATGGATTAGTTATTTATTTAGATGAGGTTACAGCTCTGGAAATTAAATACTAAGCAATAAAACCAAGATTCAAACTTTGGTCTCCTTTTACACTTTAAATTATTATTCCCAGGTTCAGAAACAAATAAAGCTTTTTTTTTTTTTTTTTAAATTTTATTTATTTATTTGAGTGAGAGAGCCTGAAGAACAGTGGGGGGGTGGGGGGGAGGAGGTAGAGGAAGAAGAGGAAGGAGCAGACTCTCAGCAGATCAGGAAGCCAGACACTCAGGAGGGCCGCCTGTCCCCTGCAATCCTCGGATTCTGGGATCATCACCTGAACCAAAGGCAGTGAACCAACTGAGCCAGCCAGGCACACCACCAATGTAAGTTCTTGAGGTCATCTCTCCCAACCGCCCTTGTAATCAATATTATTCTGTCTTCCAGAGCTTTCCCCTGTATGTCTCCTAGGCTAAACCACCATGTGGCTTACCAAAACCCAGCTTGTTAAGTTTGAATTGATCAATATGGCCTTAGCCTGGGATCCCTAAAGAATTCTACACATGGACTTTAATAAAAGGAGCTCTACCCTGCTGCCTGCACTGTGTCTTGACCTCTCTCTGTGGCCTCTTAAAGTGTCCCAGTTTTTTCTTCCAGGACCAATGAATAATAAACCTGGTTGCAATTCCTCTTGTGGTCTCTTGTTGAAGCAAGGCTCACCATCTGGCACCCTGTGCATCCCCCTAGTAAGTGTTCATTTGACAAATTCATAAAACAGATAAAACCTTTGACTTACAGAACACTGTTCACTCACTGTGCAACCTGTCAGATTACTGAAAATTTAATAAGAGGAAACAGTAAGAAAAATGAACAAACACCAGGAATCAGACTCTAAAGGATGTAATAAAGAAAAACTGCAAAAGAGCTACAGTCAGATGTTTAATTTTCTGCCCTTTCTACAGCTACCTGCTATAACGAAACAGACAGAAACCATGGGACACGAACGGCGTTCACCGTCTGATTACCCCTGTTCAATTACTAGCTGGCTTTGGCAAGTCATGTAGCCTGTTTTCCTTCCTTTTCACATAGGTTTGAATAGCTTCATAACAACTCTCCTAACTTTTGAAGAGTGGCCATACTGGAACACAGGGATTAGCATAGAGTAGCTGCCTCATAAAGAACAGGAAATTGGCTGGGGGGGGGCGTGCCTGGATGGCTCAGTGGGTTAAGCCTCTGCCTTTGGCTCAAGGCATGATCCCAGTGTCCTGGGATTGAGACCCCCATGGCTTGAAACCAGCATGGCATCAGGCTCTCTGCTCAGCAGGGAGCCTGCTTCCTCCTTTCTGCCTATTTGTGATCTCTGCCTATTTGTGATCTCTGTCAAATAAATAAATAAAATCTTTAAAAAAAAAGAAAAGAAAGAAAAATGAAACAAAATACTTCTCTCCAAAAGTTACATGACTAAAAACAAAGGCACATTTTTTTCCAAATATTATTATTGATATTGGGAGCAAATTGGAGTACAACATGAAAAGAGTAGGAAACATATACATATAAATCAAGATCAATCTCATAATCAAAATCAAAAAGGTTAAATGGAAAAATATTGTTTTAATTTTTAAATAAGAACCAGGCTTGGAATCAGAGAATGTTAAAAGTTGTAACTTATAATGTAAAGGTGAATAAATTAAAGCATAAAGTTGCTTGCAATGCAAACAAAGAAAATGAGCTTGAGACAATAATATCTGAAAATTAATAAAGCGAATTTAGAGAGGAAATGCAGAAAACTAAATTACAGGGAAATATTCCAGGATTACATAAAAATGGAAAGCATGGCTGCTCTTAACAAGAAAAATAAAGAGAAAGGCTTACACAAAGCAAACCAAATGTTTATTTTTCTTACTTGGCAAAAGGTGCCATATTGCTATTTTAAAGGGGAAGAAAAATAAAAGGCTGAGTTCCATTTCTTATGTATAAAAGGAAATATGTGGGTCCCTGACTCCCAAACTTCCTGACCCTAAAAAGGCATTTAGCTTCCTTCTTTGAATTCCGTATCTTTATGATTTTAACCTGGTCCAAGTTAAATATTATTAGAGCTTTAAAACGTCAAAGCCCATTGAAAAACACGAACAGTTCCTTACGAAGTCTACTCCATTGGCCATCTCTACAAAATAATGGTTATGTTTCTTACTTTGATTTAAAATTAAATTCCCTGTTAATAAAATTGAAAGCCCTTGCTCTATTTTCCCAGTGATGCTTTTAAAAGTTGTACTTCATTTATTTTAACTATATCCTTCAAGCTTTTATTATTTTAGCCCAGACCCATTGAATTCCTCTTCCCACATAGTTTCACTTCATAATGAAGGTTATGGATTCTTGTTTCTTCAGCTTGATGTTAGCTTACAGTCATGATTTTACTATCACTTATTGGTCCAATCTACTTCTAAAGCATTAGTATATTTATACGGGCAGACTATAGTTAGTAGTGAGAATATAGAAACAGAATGCACAATCTGAAAATCTATTTTAGGACTCATAGAGATTTCACTTAAAATAATAGATCCTTTGGACAATGAACTATTTTTCTCATAATATTTGAGGGATAAACTAAGAGTTTAACCACCTCATGACTTCAGTCAGTGTTACTCAGTATGGTACGGGATTTAAATACACCAAGTAGTACTGGTCTTTGTTTTCACTCAAAGATGATAAATGAAAAATTCAGAAATCTCAAACTGTTTTGTGTCAGTCTAAGTTGTTGTGATATCTATATTTTCCTTTATAAACCATTTCTGGTAAAATGACTCTTCCATAATCTTCATAACCACTTTATGAGGCAAATAGTTATTTTCTGTTTTAAAGCAATAAACTGAAGTACTGAAATTTTAATTGGCTTGGTAACACTCATGCAGCTAGAATCAGATATTGAGAATCAAACCAAATAAACACATATACAAACATATATATTAAAACAAATATATATATATATATATATATATATATATATATATATATATATATATAAATTTGCTCCAGGACTGTTTTAGTGGATTCTTTTAAGTTGATATGTGCCACGGTTTCATTACTATTCAGTTTAAGACATTTTCTAGTTTCTACTGGGATACCATTAAAAATCCATGGGCCATTGAGAAGTATATTTGCTAATACTGGGGCATTTTTAAAGATTTTATTTATTTATTTGACAGACAGAGATCACAAGTAGGCAGAGAGACAGGCAGAGAGGGCGGGGGTGGGGGCGGGGAGGAGGCTCCCTGCTGAACAGAGGGCCAGATGCTGGGCTCAATCACTGGGAGATTTATTAAATTATCATTTTTCATTTTTATTTTTCAGCCATTTCCAGTGAGTCCAAAGAAAATGCTCTCTGATGCCAATTGTTTGAAATATGTTCTGACTTTCTCTACTTTCCAGTCTGTGGGCAGTTTTTGTCATTTTTATTTGGCCTTCCTGAAAACAATGGTAACAGGAAGTCATTGAGCACAAAAGCCCATACGTGCTCATTATGTAAACTGGGTAAGATGTTTAAATCTTTTGTTTATTAGGAGATATCTTTAAGAGAGTGAGGAGGAAAGCCACCTAGTGAGAACACGTATACTAAATATTATATCTAATGGAGAAGTCTTCCCTTAAAGATTGAGCTCAAGACATCACTAGATAAACCAATATTTAGTCACTGTTGTTAGACATAAGCCACCATTAAATTAAGAGTAAGAAATAAGACGTGTAAGTTTGGAACTGAGTGGTACTACTACTATAATTATATATGACTATCATCTGCACAGGAAAATCAGGAAAACAATGGCTACATCAGTATGGAAGAAACAAGAACTCCCTAAATAGCTTTGTGAAAATGGATTAGATATTTCGGGAAAAATAAATTTAGATTTGTACCTCACATCTCATTGTATTCTGATGACTATTCCATTCTGATGGAAATTTAAATGTAAGTAAGAAGGATAGTGAGAGAGAGAGAGAGAGAACATAAAAATAGTAGAAGGAGAAAATATAATGTTTTAGTATCTGTGGTTTAAAACGAGGAGTGGAAATGAGCTTTTTTAAGTATTTACCCCTGAAACTGGAACTCGTCAAAAAAAAGGGGGTATAGTGGTGCCTGTGTGGCTCAGTCAGTTAAATGTCTGTCTCTTGATTTCAGCTCAGGTCATGCTCTCAGGGTCATGGGATCAAGCCCTGTGCAGGGCTCTGTGCTCAGGGCAGAGTCTGCTGGTCCCTCTCCCTCTATTTCTCCCCCCACCACTCTCTCTCTATCTCTAAAATATATAAATAAAGAATCTTTAAAATAAAAAAGATGGTATATCTAACAATTAAAAAATAATAAATTTCCCTAGGTACCAAAATTATAATGTTTCAAATGCCTGTATTCCCCAAAAGACCTAATTCTATGCACCTACAAAACAAAATCCAGGTGTATTGTTATAGGGTACTAATCAGATTAATCTTATTTTTATTGAAACAAACCAAAGATTTAAAAAAGCTGAAAAGGTAATGCAAATATTCACTGAAATAAAAAACAAAGAAATTGTATTTGCTCTTTAATTTATTAAGATATATTATAAAATTTCAGGAACGAAAAAATATGCTAACACTTCTAGAAGAAACAAAAGACAGATGGGAGAGAGAGTTTAGCTATATTCAACTGTAACATAATTTTGTGTTATTAAAGGGGAAGGTATAAACCATATAGAAGATGGTGTTTAGGAAACTGGCTTTCTATATGAAGGGGAAGAAAGTTTACATCATTTATTTATTCAATCTACAAGTATTTACTGACTTTCTGTTTACTGACTTCCTTATTTTCCAGTGACTGAAGATATATCCATGAACTGAAGTCTCAGCCTTTATAGAACTAAATACGGGATGTATTAGATGATGGCATTCACCCTGAGAAGAAGAGTCAATCAAGAGGGTAGGCAGTTGTGATGGTGCTGATGGTGACCCTGAGGCAGGGGTGCAGCTGGAATTGGGATGGGGGTGTCGATGAGAAGGTGGTGGTGCAGTCATGGTGGTCACGGTGGTCTTGGTGCTCATAAGGGTGATGGTATAGGTGTTACTTAGACTGGGATGTGTGGTTTACTCTATTCGGTGTTGGAGAAGACCTCATGTTAGGTGTTCTTTGGCTGAGAAATGAAAGAAATAAAGAAGTCTAAGGAAAGCGAATAGTAAAGTGTAAAAGCCAACTTTATGAGTTGCGTTAGGCATGCATTAAGAAAAGGAAGGAATCTTGCATGCCTGGAGTGATAGAGGACAAGAAGGTATATTGAACAACTGTGCAAAATCATGGTTATCAGAGAAATGCACTGAGTTAGCATGAAGGAAGGAAACACACACAAAGATACACGTGTATAAAGTTCTCCTCTTAATGAGCCTTTTTCTTTCATTCAACATTTAATAACATTCCCACACGTTGTTTTCCTTGTGGTCTAAACTGGTCATATTTATTGCTATTCTGATTTATATTAAATCTTTGGAATACTGTGAACGTTCAACCTCTGCACCTTCTAACATATTTTTTCAATATTGAGGGAAAAAATAGAGAATAGTCACTAATGCAGATGTGGGGATTTTTTATGCTTACCCCCTCAATTTTAACAACTTAGCCAACTTCAATGTCATTAATTTCTGTCAATTCTTAGTAGTCCTTTAAGTAAAATGATACATTTCCTGGTACTTTCACTCAATATTCATTTCATTTTAAATAAATCCAGAAAAAGCCGACAAAAGTTCATAAGTCAATAACTGGCTTAAGCCATGTATCTTACTTACGTGAAGTAAGTCAGATTTACATAAAAAAGTCCAAATTTCTGGCTTAGTATTGTATTCTATTAAATACAACACTACATGTTGAAAAGAGCGATTTCTAAATAGGATTTCTGGGGATGCCTGGGTGGCTCAGTTGGTTGGACGACTGCCTTCGGCTCAGGTCATGGTCCCGGAGTGCCGGGATCGAGTCCCGCATCGGGCTCCCAGCTCCACGGGGAGTCTGCTTCTCCCTCTGACCTTCTCCTCGCTCATGTTCTCTCTCACTGTCTCTCTCTCAAATAAATAAAATCTTTAAAAAAAAAAAAATAGGATTTCTGGTGAATGTACTAAGACTCTGTCTCTAATGGTTTTTACTGTATCAGTCCCATTGGTAGCTGAGATTAGTTGGTTTTACCTTGACTTGCTTTAACTTGATCTTCTATTTAGTCCCATTAAAGAGCATGAAAAGAGACAAGAATCTTAATGTGCTTAGGCTAAAAACTACCTTAGTGAGAATTCTACAAGGCAAATGTTATTCTTCATCCCTTTGTCTGATGTTAGGTCATCAGGAAATAAGATGTATAATCAGGAATCCACATTCTAGGCTGATAAGCTCTAGTTAACCTTTTGCTATCTGGCAATGGCAATTATATGAGGCATGTCCTGAGAAGCAGTAATAATAAAGAACCTTTGAAATATACAGGTAATAAATTAATGCATTCTCCATGGAGAACTTCTAAAAATGGAAATAATACTGAATAATTTTTTGAGCTCTATGAAACTTTTGAGCCTCTATCAATGCTAACCCATATTATTGGGATTTTATACTTCTAGGCCTTATTCTATATATTTACAGAAAACATAAGCATCTGTCAGATATATGATCAAGTGAACATCTGGTATGTATCAAGTGTATCTAATATGTATCAGTCTTCTGTGAGTAATTCTTTCTTCTATTTTTTAAGCTACAATGAAATATATATATGTGTGTGTGTTTATGTTTGTATGATATTTTTAGGTGAGAAGAAGAGAAAGAATATCAAGTAGGCTCCATGCCCAGAGCAGAGCCTAACCTGAAACTCAATCTCACTACCTTGAGATCACAACTTGAGCCTAAATCAAGAGTTCTATCCTTAAACAACTGAGCCACCCAGGTGCCCATGAAACATATTTGTTTGTTTGCTTTTTACATCTAAAATAGGAAGTAGGAAGAAGATGCAAAGCCTACTGTTTTTATGACCCTAAAATTAAGTTTATTGTGTTATATTAATTTTAGAAAGTAGTGCCAGGTCAATATTGACTATCCTTATCCTTAATGAAGTCTTGTGCTCAAGTTTCCTTTGTGTTCAGTAATGTGAACACAGCACCTAGACATTAACTGTCATGCTACTGTGTACTCAGAAAGTGATGTACCCTCCAATGAATGAATGGAATGGGGGAAAAATTACTATATATTATATACTCTCTCTCTCTCTCTCTCTCTCTCTCTATATATATATATATATATATATATATATATATATAATATTACATATAGTTAGAGTATCTAAAACTTGTTCTGGTGAATTAAATCCAAGAGTATATCTATAGGGAAACATCTAGTGAACCCATCACTCAAAACAGATTGATAAGCCTGCAGCATTATAATGAAGTATAATTTCCTTTCCCAGGACAGAGTTGGGCAGTGCACTGGAATCAGCACTGGTGTGTTAGATATTGTATTTACATCATCATCACCATCATTATTATTATTACTTTCATTCCTACCTGCTCTTCCATTACCTTGGTTCAGTTTGCTTCCCAAATAAGTCATGCTTTCTGTAGGAGCTTATTTTCCTGTCCCACAGACAATTCCCCCTCAATTATCTGAAGAGCCATTTCAGATCCTGGAAACTTCTAGAGGTAAGAATAACTAATGAGCGGGTCACCTGGGTGGCTCAGTGGGTTAAGTGTCTGCCTTAGGCTCAGGTCATGATCTCATGGCTCCTGGGACTGGGCCCTGTATCAGGCTCCCTACTCAGCACTAAATCAGATTCTCTTCTCCCTTTGCCCCTCTTCACTGTTCCTGCTCTCTCTCTCTCTTTACCTCTCTCAAATACATAAAAAAAAAAAAAATTATTTTTTAAAGATTTTATTTATTTATTTGACAGAGAGAGAGAGATCACAAGTAGGCTGAGAGGAAGGCAGTGGGGGGAAGCAGGCTCCCCACTGAGCAGGGAACCCAACATAGGGTTCAATCCCAGGACCCTGATATCATGACCTGGGCTGAAGGCAGAAGCTTAACGCTCTGAGCCACCCAGGTGCCCCATAAAAATATTTTAAAAAGAATATTTAATGAGGGGCGCCTGGGTGGCTCAGTGGTTTGGGCTGCTGCCTTCTGCTCGGGTCATGATCTCAGGGTCCTGGGATCGAGCCCCGCATCGGCTCTCTGTTCCGCAGGAAGCCTGCTTCCCTCTCTCTCTCTCTCTCTCTGCCTGCCTCTATGCCTACTTGTGATCTCTGTCAAATAAATAAATAAAAACTTAAAAAAAAAGAATATTTAATGAGTGCTATTTTGTCACAAATAAGATAATACTGATTTAACCAACTCATCCATGGAAAGAGATGAGTACATTTTTCAACATATTAATGTACTTTCCTTCTTGCATTTCTGTATGTATATTTCCCCCAGACTCAAAATCTTTTGCATCCCCAAATGAAACTTCATTTAGAAATGTAATCACAATACATTCAGTAATGAAAATGAAGCTTCTTCATTCCTCTGCTCTGATTAGATTCTCCTGACAAGTCATTATCCCATAATCAATTTTTCTTATTTGTGAAGCTAAATCCCTTTTAAGAGCTAACATCCCAAGTCCTTATCCAAGATGGACTGCTTCACACCCAAACTCCAAAATAACACCAGTGCAGTTCAGTCAGGGCTCCTGAGGGACTAGACACAGTGTCCCATGTGCCATCGACATATACAAGTTGAATAACTAATTTGGCTGCGTCACAGAGGGCAAGTGTGAGAATTCCTCCCACTGGAGCCTGCACCAACCACACAGACTCAGCTGTTCTTCGTTAACTCCAGAGCTGGCTGCCTTTCAGTGAGCCAAATAGTTTCATCGGACCACCCAGGCATGTGGTTGATATTTCCTACAAAGTCATAAAGCCAAATGAGTGTGTGATGTTTCTGTCATCCACTTATCTGAAATGGCTCGAGCTCAAAATAAATAGAATTTTAAAATGACTTCTATTTGCTCACTAGGTGATCATATATTTAATCTAATTATGCCTTAGTTGTTCCTCATTGTTTAGCCACTATTTTAGATTGGGAATTACAAGGACAAGTTTTATCCATTTTTTAAAAAGATTTTATTTATTTATTTGACAGAGAGATCACAAGTAGGCAGAGATGCAGGAAGAGAGTGGGGGGAGAAGCAGGTCCCCTGCTGAGCAGAGATCCTGATGTGGGGTTCAATCCCAGGAGCCTGGGATCATGACCTGAGCTGGAGGCAGAGGCTGAACCCACTGAGCCACCCAGGTGACCCATTTTATTCATTCTTAATTATTCGCCTCCACAATGGTCTCTTCATGATAGTTCTTGAGGCATTAGTAAGTGAAAAGTCAATTATCTGTGTTATGTTCTCTACACTTTTCCAAGCAGGCAATTTCTTTCTGAATTTCAGAAACCATGCTCTTTCTTTCTAAAACTAAGAAAACACCAGCTCTAAAGAACTTTCAACTCCTCTTCCATTACAAGTCTATTAAGAATTACAGTGTCAGTGATTGAACTGTACACTCCATCACTATAAAATGTCAAGTTGCTACAGTTATAGTACTAATTATTATTATCATTGATGCTCTGGTGATTCCCTTGAGAAATATACCTCTATAGACTTCAATACTATTCAGCTCTCTGATGGAAACTTTTGGACTAGTGGAAATAGCAAATCACTAAATCATTAAAGCTCTTAATTCTTATTTTGTGTAAAAGCAATTCACTATTAGAAAGTAGTTTATCACAGCTTGGGTCATTTCCACCAATTGCTCTTTCAAAGGATTTTTTAACTGTGTAAGGAAAATGTATTCTGGAAGAAGTATGAATAGACGTTATAGTTGGATATGATGTGAAAGCTTAAAATAAACATTTAGTTGTTGGTAAAGAGAAGTTCAAGATGAACTAGAGTGAAGGCAATGTCAGTAATGATAATATTCACAGAGATGATGATAATTTTGTTACTGCAGTGAGAAATGTATCTGGAAGATATTATTAGGAAAATTAGCAGTGAAGACAATAAAGCCAGATCTTTGACTGGCTTGTCAATTCCTTATTAACCTGAGCTTATTATATCTTCCCCCAAATTTAATTAACTAAAACTCAAAAAGATTTCTGTTCTGTTCAGAGACTGGAAGGCTCACCATTGTCAAGATGTCACTTATTTCCAAATTGGTCTATAGAATTAAGGCACTATTAATAAAATCCCAACATGTTATTTGTAGATATCATCAAGCTAATTCTAAAGTTTATATGGAGATAAAAAGACCCAGAAGAGCCAACACAAAAGTGAAGGAAAAGAACAAAGCTGAGGATTGACGTTACAAGAATTCAAGACGTACTATAAAGCTACAATTGTCACACAGTGTGGTATTGGCAAAAGAATAGAAAAAAAGATCAATGGAACAGACCAGAGAGCCAAGAAATAGACCCCTGTAAATACAGTCAACAGATCTTTGATGAAGGAGTAAAGGCAATAAATGGAGTAAAGATAGTCTTTGTAACAGGCAGTTCTGGAAGACATTCACATGCAGAGAATGAATCAAGATACAAGCCTTTTAGGCACGTGGGTGACCCAGTTGGTTAAGCGACTGCCTTCCGCTCAGGTCATGATCCCAGAGTCCTGGGACCGAGTCCTGCATCAGGATCCAGCTCCATGGGGAGTCTGCTTCTTCCTCTGACCTCCCCTTTCATGCTCTTTTTCATTCTATCTCTTTGTCTCTCAAATAAATAAATAAAATCTTAAAAAAAAAAAGGATACAGACCTTATACCCTTCACAAAGATTAACTCAAAGTGGACCACATAATTAAATATAAGATACAAAACTGCATAAAACTCCTAAAAGGTAACAGGAGAAAATCTGATGATCTTGGGTTTGGCAATGACTTTTTAGATACCAGAATACCAAAGACACAACCCATGAAAGAAAGAATTGATAAGCTGGGATTTAATAAAATTAAAAATTTCTGCTCTATGAAATACACTGTCAAGAGAATGAAAAGCAAAGCCAAATGAGAGGAAACATGTGAAAAAGACACATCTAAAAAAGGATTGTTGTCCAAAATACAGAAAGCACTCTTAGAACAATAAGAAAATGAACAACCCCCCCCCAAAAAAATGCAACAGTAAGAATGGCAAAGATTACCAAGACAGTAAACAACAAGTGTTGGAGAGGATGTGGAGAAAGGGGAGCCCTCTTACACTCTGGGTGGAAGATTCCTCAAAATATTAAAAATAGAGTTACCTGGGATGCCTGGGTAACTCAGTGGGTTAAACCCTCTGCTTTCAGCTCGGGTCATGATCTCAGGGTCCTGGGATCGAGCCCTGCACCGGGCTCTCTGCTCAGCAGGGAGCCTGCTTCCTCCTCTCTCTCTGCCTGCCTCTCTGCCTACTTGTGATCTCTGTCTGTCAAATAAATAAAATCCTAAAAAAAAAAAAAAAATAGAGCTACCCTATGACCCTGCAATTGCACTACTGGGTATTTACCCCAAAGACACAGATGTAGTGAAAAGAAGGGCCATCTATACCACAGTGTTTATAGCAGCGATCACCACACTGTGTAAAGAGCCAACAGACAGATGGATAAAGACGATGTTGTCCATATATACAATAGAATATTATGCCTCCATCAGAAAGGATGAACACCCAACTTTTGTATCAACATGGTTGGGACTGGAGGAGATTATGCTGAGTGAAATAAGTCAAGCAGAGAAAGTCAATTATCATATTGTTTCACTTACTTGTGGAGCATAAGGAATAACACAGAGGACATTAGATGGAGTGGAGAAGTGAGTTGGGGGAAATCAGGGGGTGAGACGAACCATGAAAGACTGAGGACTCTGAGAAACAAACTGAGAGTTATAGAGGGGGAGGGAGTGGGGGGATGAGTGATCTGGTGTTGGGTATTAAGGAGGGCATGAATTGCATGGAGCACTGGGTGTGTACACAAACAACGAATCTTGGGACACTGAAAAAATAAAATAAAATTGAAAAATGGGGTGGGGAGCAAAAGAAATGCACCAAATTTCTTAATAAACAGCTCACCAGAAAAGACATACAATGGGCAAAAAGTAAGTATATGAAAAGATGTGTCATTATATGTGACATTATATGTCATCAGGGAATGCAAATTAAAATGAGATACTATTATGTACCTATTAGAATCACTAAAATTAGGAACACTGACAACACAAAATACTGGTGAGGATATAGAACAAGGGAACCCTTGTCTTACAGATTGGTCCAGCCCACAGAATGTCAAACACCAACAGTGACCCATAATGTAAACTCTACACTCAGTAGAGTGCACTTTTATTAAGTTTGAGTAAATCTAAAATAGGATACAAGTCAATCATATCGAAATATATTGTTTCAGGACATAACATTTTCCTAAGGTAATAGAGTTGCAGAAGTTAAGAAATCTTAGAGTGTAGGTCCTAGCATGAAGCTTGTGTTATTTTTGTGTAACTTTAATTAGATAATTGAAGGAAATGCTCACTCAAAGTCTTAATAAAAATAATGGAATATTTGTACAACACCTGATAATAACATAATAAAAGCTATAAAACAGATTTCCAACTTTTGATAGCATTTAAATGGGAAGTTTAGAAATTAAATAATTGCCCTATCTCCAGATATCCTCTTAAGAATATAAAAACTATTTCCTAAAAATAGAAACTTCTCATTATTATAAATTAAGGTTGATAAAAATATTTTGAAAACATTATAAATCATTAAAATAACTTCAGAAGAACATACCTCTTGCTCTGTAGAAATTCATCTTAAACCTAATGATAGAATGTTAATGTAAAAAAACATGCATTCATTTATAGTCCCATTGTATATGCATTGAAAAATCTATCTCTTCTTGGGTTCATTTTGGAGAAAATGATGAAGGTAGAGTTACCTAGTTCATTTGTATCATATTTCGAACCTAATGGACCTCTTAACATTGGAGTGTCCCAAAACGTTAAAGAATGTCCAAACATTATTTATTTGAGGGACACACTAGAATTAAAAAAAAATGTCAACTATCCAATGGTGTGTATTTTTTAAATAATATGAGACTTTGAAATGTAATTCAAATTCAAGGATCATCTGATTAAAAAGACTATTCAGCTAAAACTATTAAAAATGTGAGAAACTTAGTGTAAGTTTCCTCAGTATAATCCACCAAAGCTCATTTCACACATTTTTTTTTTCCTCTTTACCTTTCCCTTCTGCTCCTTGGGTTCATACTACATCAATATTGCTTAGTATTGTAATCTTCTGATAAAAGGGACTCAAATGTTTCCTAATATAAAATCTTTAAACCCTGATTGTGTTTAATTCTCTTTATTCTGGTTAAGGACTTACTAAGTCCTGGGAAAGGAAAATTTGTTGAGGAATTCAGTCTTGTCCTGGGAAGATACATTCTAGGCCTTCGCCAGCTCTTCTAATTAGTCATTCATTCATCCATTCATTCATTGGTGTAGTCAGAAAATGAAAAACTGTCAGTATTATACATTAGGTCACTGGAGATATTATTGTTCCATTCCATCCAAAAAGACAAAAGGAGCCAGAAGCTTCTGACAGACTATGAATAGGTTTCAAGGGGAATTGTGACACCCAATTTCCAATGACATAAGTAAAAGTGCAGGAAGTGGCAAGAACTATCTTTAATAATAGAATCTCAGAAATGATCTTTTAATAGAACAGGCTCGATTTGTCCAGTGTAATTCCTTTCACTGCCTCTTTACTTCTACCTCAAAATTACAGCTCATGTCTCTCAGACCTTCCCCTTCTGACTAAACCCCTAACGGCAACCTTCTTCATTTCTTGCCACAGGCAGATCTCACTTCTGCCCCCTTTCCTTTCTATTTCTCTCTCTCATGGAAAACTTGAGAGACTAAATCACCAGGACTTTTTTTCTCATTATGTGGGTACTCAAAACTGTACCATATCCAGATAAACAGATCTAACACCACAAAAAATTTGACAGAAAGAGCATTCATTAAACTTCAATTATTAATATATGTTGGCATCTTATTTCATCAGGCTAAAAGCTGAAGCTTAAATAAAAGTATTCCATTTGAGTTTCATAATGGCTTAATAATGAGCTTATTAATGCTTTTAAAAATAAGGAATGTTGAGCTCTCAAAGCTATGGCATAATTTTAAAAAATCTTTTAAATTTTAGTTTATTAATATAGAGATTTATAAACTGTGTTAGAAAAGAAGCCCATAGAATACTCTCGATAAACAGATGGCATCTCAGACAAATTAGAATGAATCCATCATATTGTAAAACCACACATAGGATGAAATAAGCCACTCTTACAGCGACTCTCTCATAGGATATAGCTTTAAGTTCCAGAAAGAATACAGAATGTGTATTCTAAAAGTACTAAAGAGAGACCAGAGGTAGGTGATTCTGGAAGGGGGCTTTTGTTTGGAAGAACAGAGTGGCACTGGGTGATTTTCACATATTTGAGCCTTCTGGACTGAGGCCAGACATGAGTTGAACCATGAGTTAGAGTTAGAGTTGAACTCTAACTGGCCTGAGGAACCAGATAGAGTATGAGACAATGAGACAACCAAACATGTAGACATAGAAAGAATCATATAAAGAAGAGAATTAGAGAGGGGTTGTTCAAATTCTGTACATCAACCCTTCATAATCTCCAAGCAATCCAGAGTCCTATATTAGTTGGTGGTATGCCAAGCAGCCCAACAGGGATAGAAGAACAGAACGGAGATTTTCTTTAACTATTTTTTAATTTTTATAAACATATAATGTATTTTTATCCTCAGGGGTACAGGTCTTTGGATCGCCAGGTTTATGTACTTCACAGCACTCACCATAGCACATACCCTCCCCAATGTCCATAACCCCATCCCCCTCTCAGAACTGAGATTTTTGGCCTGACACCCAAGTATGTCCAGGTGTCAGGTCCAACTCATTTAAGGACTAGTAGCTGAAACAAAGAACTCAATAATCTTCCAAGGAACACAGCAGAATCCAGAGTATTCATGGTATGACACTTACATTATATTTCTATATAATTCAAGGTATCTTCTTACTCTGGTATCCTGATTTTGGGCACTTGACTGATCCTACACAATCCATGGTGATTTACTAATATGTTATTGTGATATGCTCACAAACACAACACAGGCTCAAAGGGAAATTTTCTTATTTAAGCAGTGGAAATTTCAGAGACATTATTTCAGAGATGGACAGAAGCTTTGTCTTAAAAAAAAAAAATCCTTTCAAAAATAACAGAGTTAGCTTCTGCCCATGCATAAATTTGGCAGTCTGCATTCCCTCTAAAATGTATATGATGCTCTTTTCCACAAATATGTATGTTTTTTAACTTAATGCACTGGAACTCTGTAGGATTTTAGCATTATTTTCCTCAGTTTGTGCTCTCATAAAGCACTGTACATTGTCTTCCTCTTGATACCAATTTACATCATTTAAAAAATTCAATATGAAAAACTGACAATAAGTGAGAACTTTTCTAAATCTATGAAAATCAAGTTCTCTTAATTCTGCCTGACAAAAGCAGGCAGTCTTATTAGCTAAAACTGATTCTAAGCAATAATGCACTGAAAATGACAACTTCTTTGTGGAAATAAACAACATATTCAATTAGACCCATTTCCTTCGGAAAGTACATCCCAGAGGTGAAACATTTTTTTTTCTTTCTGATGGTAGCATTTCAATAATGATGAACAATTAAACATTATTTTTTAAATACAAAGAGAGACATATATTGGGGTTCCTATGTGGCTCAGTTGATTAACTGCCTCCAGTTCAAGCGATTACCCTAGCGTCCTGGGATCGAGCCCTGTGTCAGGGTCCCTTCTCCTTGGGTAGCCTGCTTCTCCCTCTCCCTCTGCCAACTGCTCCCGTGCTTGTGCTCGCTCTCTGTCTCTGTCATATAAATAAATGAAAAATCTTTTAAAAAGAGCGAGTCATATATTATAATTACTATCCATTTCACAAATAGAATTTAGAATAAATGATTAGTGGTAGGTCCAATGTGATATCTTTGGGGGTGGAAGGAAGCTAAGGTTAAAAACATGGTCAAGAAAAAAGTCCAGAATATAATAGTTCCGATGGAAATATTGAAGAAGTAAAAAGGAAAAGAATTATAAGGAGACTCCTCCTTAAATTACATGAAGACTTTGAAGGTCAACATAAGCAGAAAAGTGTGAATTACTAAGACAATGTGTAAACTCACCAGAGAACCAAATGAATAAAGGCAGTCATTAAGTACCATATCTAACTGCCCAGAGATGCCAATGATCATTCAAATTGAATAAAATGAGTACAAAGAGATGAGAAAATGTCAATTACTTATATAAAGGTCTAAGAGGACCTTTATATACTTAGATTTTGCCAAGACACCCAAAAGTTCAACTCTTTTTTTAAATGTCTTAATTCTTTTTTTTTTTTTTTTAAATTTTTAATTTTTATAAACATATATTTTTATCCCCAGGGGTACAGGTCTGTGAATCACCAGGTTTACACACTTCACAGCACTCACCAAATCACATACCCTCCCCAATGTCCATA
>NC_081568.1:138805741-138819728 GCF_022355385.1 Mustela nigripes
AAAACATTATAAATCATTAAAATAACTTCAGAAGAACATACCTCTTGTTCTGTAGAAATTCATCTTAAACCTAATGATAGAATGTTAATGTAAAAAAACATGCATTCATTTATAGTCCCATTGTATATGCATTGAAAAATCTATCTCTTCTTGGGTTCATTTTGGAGAAAATGATGAAGGTAGAGTTACTAGTTCATTTGTATCATATTTCGAACCTAATGGGCCTCTTAACATTGGAGTGTCCCAAAACTCACTTCTTAGTACACTAGTTGTTTATATCCTTAATTTTCTCAGTCAGTCTTTAAAATACAATCTATGGAATTTATATGACTATTAAAAAATGTCTAGGGGGCCCCTGGGCTGCTCAGTGGGTTAAAGCCTCTGCCTTCAGCTTAGGTCATGATCCCAGGGTCCTGGGATTGAGCCCCACATGGGGCTCTCTGCTCAGCAGGGAGCCTGCTTCCCCCCCGCCCACCCCTTCTGCCTGCCTCTCTGCCTACTTGTGATCTCTGTCTGTCAAATAAATAAATAAAATATTTTAAAAAATAAATAAAACAAAAAATGTTTAACTTTAGCACAGATCTTTCTAATGAGCTCTGAACTCGTATATACAAGTGCCAACTCAACATTACCACAAAATTTAAACGTACCTCCAGCTTCAGCTGTCCAAAATCTCTCTACCAATTGCCTCCATTCTTTTTCCAAACAACAAAAACCATGGATGGATACCTCACCTTCTTCTTTCTCTCATGTCATTTTTATGGAAGAAACAAACCCTATGGTCAAGCTTTTATATAAAATATATCTAGAATCTGACCATCTCTTAGACCACATTCCCTGTCACCATCTGGGTGTGAGAGAAGTTCATTAGCCTTACTGCAATCACCTCCTTATTATTCTTTTTTCTTCCAGGCATGCCAGTCCTACAGCCTATTCTCAAGGTCAAATGCAGACATTGGTACTTTCAAACAGTATTTCTATCCTCCTTGTCCACACTAAGATGTCCCCTTAACACACCTCAGCAGATGTTGAGAATTACATGGAAGGAAAAGAAGCTTATGAAGAATGCTTAAGAGGTTTTGAAAAAGCACTACATTTCTACATTCATGCTAAAATAATAAAAGTAACAATCATTCTGACTTGGCCTCTATCTCTATTTACACTTGTTGACTTCATTAAGAAGTTCAAGGCAGTCTAGATCAAGAGATAGTCAAAGCGCTAGGTGTGCTGACTCTCTTGCCTTGTTAGAAGAACCATGTCCACAGAAACAGGGCAAAGAATTGGTGAGTTTTTATGGATGCAGGGGTGTCTAGAGAATGAAGTACCTACTGTTCAGGTTATAGATGTAAACGTGTTGGTGAAGAGGACCAGCCCCAGCCCAGAGCCCAGATCTATCCTGTTTTAACACAGGATAAACTATGATGGCAGGTTTTCAAAACACTGATTCCAAATGTCTGAGGTCATGTGATACAAAGTTCATTCCCACATTTTCAGCCCCTAAAATAAGACTCTGAGTTTCAGCACCTTAGAACATATGACTCTCCATAATCACCTCAGTAGCGACATCATTTCATTCCAGTCATAAAACAAAACACCGAAGGATAGGCTGTAATACAGAGAAGACTACTTAATCTTACTGAACTGCACACCCAGTGAATTCTCAGGAAGTACCTGTCAGGAAAACAGATAATGTACTGAAGTCCACCTAAAACAAGGTGGCCACCAATAAGGCACATACAATAGAAATAATAGGCTCCAAAAAAGATATTTACTTTATATAGCATATGATGATCCACAAAGGACTGAAAATGAAACAGCTTCTTATGAGGTGAGTCTAAGGAAGAGCAACGTCTCCTGGGCCCTAAGTGCCTTTGTGAATCCTCGACTAGCCCAAGAAGGATCCTGTTCATCAGAGAATGGAAGAGATACCTTTGGCTCTCTGTCCTCTGTTGTCATGTGTATTTGTCACAAGTGTTTAGGGAGCTTTAGAACCCAGCACTCAGAACTGATTTCTCACTCTTCTTTTAAGCAAAGAAAATTCTATTCATCTTTTCATGTGTCTGTTAGCCATTTGTATGTCTTCTTTGGAAAGGTGATTGTCATTCCTTAATAATATACACAAGGGTATGTCGGTGGCTCAGTCTATTAAGTTCTGACTTTTGATTTCAATTCAAGTCATAATCTCAGGTTCGTGAGATGGAGCCCAGTGTTGAGCTCTGGGCTGGGCATGGAGCTTTCTGCAGATTCTCTCTCTTCCTCTTTCCCTCTTTCTCTGCCCCTCCCCCGAGCTCACGTACTCTTTCTCCCTCTCTCTCAAAAAAAAAAAAAAAAAAAAAAAAAAGTAGTATATATAAACCACAATTGTCTGTTGTCTGTCCTTGACCCAAATATAAATAAATCTGAAGCAAGAATTCCTCTTGATGATTTATACCAGTCACTAAGAACAGTGTCTGGCACATAGTATATACTTACTAATATTTTTGAATTAGCTAACAGTATAAGGATGTGTTTAAAAAGTATGAGAGGGCATTTGTCTCTCTATTTACTTTATTGCCTACTTATATTTACACCAACTTATTTTAAATTTTATATTCTGTGTGATGTGGCTCTTTCCTGAAATTTGTATTTGTTTACAAAGTATTAATTCTGGAAAATAGGCAAATCTCTTCATTATTAGCCCAGGGCCACCTTGCTCTGGATATGATTTTCTATCACACAATTAGTTCCAATGAAAGATACTATAACTTCCCAAATCAGTTTTGGATAGTTTTGCAAAACTAAAATGTGACAATGATGGGAAGGAATGTAAATTAGAAAAAAAAAACTAAAATGATTTTTTATAAAAACAGAGCATCTATAGACAAAAACCCAAAATACAAATTAATGGCATAGGAAGTCTTTAAATGGTTCTTTTCATAGTAATACCTTGTTATCGTAATCAACAAAGAATTACCTCTGGAGTATTTTTAGACTTAAGATGCAGTGTTGGGCACAGTGTGAATAATAGAGCTTAGGGAATTCCAGTTAAATCATGAGTGTAAAACTTATATTAAACCACTGAAAACAGAAATTTCAGAGAAGACATGATAAACAATGAATCTTGGAACACGGAAAAAATAAAATAAAATTTAAAAATAAATAAATAAGTTTAGGGGAAAAAACATGATAATTGAAAAAAATGTGTCACAGTGAGTCAAAGGACAGAAAGTCATTGTAGACTAAGACAGCTAATTGGAAATGGAATAAGAGAATTGAATACTCTTGGTGATTCACAAAACTGATAATGAAGAGTAATTCAACAGGGATAAAAAGGTGGGGAAGATTGAGCACAGCATCAGCAAGTAGCTAGTAAGTAGCCAGAGCCTTGTTACAAAAGGGAGGTTCTGCTGCATAAGAGAAAGAGACACATCTTCTAAAAAAAGATTTTGGCTACATTGTGGAAGTGGCCAGAAGACATCAGAAAACATTCTTCTAAAATGTCCTAAGTTATATTTAATCTTGTATGGTAAGAAACAAATTCCTTTAGGGACGCTTAGGTGGCTCAGTCAGTTAAGTGTCTGCCTTAGGCCCTGGTCATGATCCCAGTATCTTGGGATTAAGCCCTGCATTGGGCTCCCTGTTTAGTGGGTAGCCTATTTCTTCCTATCCCCCTGCCTGCTGCTCCCTCTCTCTGTGCTCCCTCTCTTTCTGTCAAATAAGTAAAATCTTAAAAAAAAAAAAAAAGGAAAAGAAAGAAAAATTCTTTAATAAATTTTCTCATAAAATGATGCTTATTTGGACAGTTTTCTCAGTATCTGAATATATACATATATTTCTTCTCTGAGAGAATCCTTCTTCATTAATAGCAAACTTAATCATATTTAAAGAAAGTATGCTTTCCTTATCATGAATTTTATCACTTTCAGGCAAAATCAGCTTCATAAAACAACCAGAAAAGCTTTATGAACTACTTTATCTTAATCATCAAGTTAGAAAAAAAAAATTGGAAATTTTAATGAGTATAAATATATTTTCAAGAGAACTTCCTAAAGCAAGGAGAAGAAAAGTTTTGTTTTGTTTTTGTTTTCTTTTTTCTTTTGCAGATTTGAGACCTCCTCGAATTCTCTGATACCAAAACGCATTCTTGGGGCAGAACTGTTACCCTTTCTTCAGCAAGAGACAACCTAAAATTTCACTCCATGACTAAATACAAGGCCAATACTTGACTATCATTCCTAAAGCCTAGTGGTTTAGACTCCACACTTGGCAGGATTCACATACTTAGTTCATACAGATTGAGGCATAACTCTTAAAATATTTGACATAAACCCACTAACTTTATTACATTGGATTTTACAAAGAGTCTCTTTTGATACTCCTAATGCCAGGAAACATTCAACTATTATGCTACACAAAAAAATCCTGATATTGGGATACTAATTAGCAGTGTTGATACTGGACCTCCTGATTAGAACTAACACTTGACCTCTCCTGGAATGTGTGTTCTTAATCAAAAAGGCTTGTCATACCTGGATTATAGTTTAAACTGCAAAACACACACCATCTATCAGTTTGCTGACATATTTTAAATTATAGATGTCAGTATAAAAAATTATATAGTTTTTCTAAAGTATACACTTTTTTTTTAAATTTTATTTATGTGACAGCAGGAGCCCAAGCAGGAGGAGGGGGAAAAGGAGAGGGAGAAGCAGGCGCCCCACTGAGCAGGACCCCTGGGATCATGACCTGAGCTAAAGGCAGATGCTTAACCCACTGAGCCACCCAGGGGCCCCTCAAGTTTACACTTCAGTCTGTACTCACAGCTGCATATGAAATGGTGATAATTATTCTATTAGAAAAAATGTGTCCAATTCTAGATGTAAACACTAAAGAGGCTAGGACAGTCCCGTACTCTTTGTAAGGTGTGTAAAGCTTAGGATAAATATTAAGCAATATCACAAATGAGTATATTACTAAGTTATTTGGGAACAGACTTGGGGATTTAGAAGTTACTGTGATGACTTTTACATGGAGTTAATGGAGAGACAGTTTCTCAGAGAGCAGTGGGGCTTGGAAAGAACCGGGAGAGGTACAGGGTAAAAGGGTTTTTTGTTTTGTTTTGTTTTGTTTTGCTTTTTAGTTTGTTTTTGTTTTACACAGAGGGAATAACTTTGTCCAAGACATAAAGTGAGAAAACATATTTTGTCAGAGCATAAAGTAGAAATAAATAATAAATCTATGACTTATGTTAGAAGCCTTAGGGTTTTTTTTTTAAATCATTCTAAATTTAGTAAGAAATTAGAGAACTTTGATCCTAGATGGCATTATGCTAAGCAAAATAAGGCAGTCTAAGAAAGACAAATACCATATGATTTCATTCATGGGAATTCAAGAAACAAAACAGATGAACATAGGGGAAGGGAAGGAAAAATAAAATAAGATGAAAACTGAGAGGGAGACAAACCATAAGATACTCTTAACTACAGGAAAGAAACTAAAGGTTGCTGGGTGGGGGATGGGGTAACTGGGTGATAGACATTAAGGAGGACACTTGAAGTAATGAGCACTGGGTGTTACATGCAGCTGATGAGTCACTAAATTGCACCTCTGGAACTAATAATATGTTCATTAAGTATATGTTAATGTACTTAATTATTAACTAAGTATATGTTACATTTTTATATATAATTGCTATATAATAATTATACATAATTGTTAACTAAGTATATGTTAATGAGACCAAGTTTAAATATATATATTTTTTAATTTAGAAGAGAAATTTGGTATTATTTAGACCAAAAAGTAACCTGGAGTATGTTTTGAAAAATTAACCTGAAAGCAAAATTGAGGTCAGAATGGAAGCAAACCATAAAGTCATGGAGAACAGCTCATTCATTCATTTGCTCATTTAACTATTCCTGGTGTTCCTGTGCTCGTGCCAGCCACAACAAGGGGAAGAGACAACTTTTTATGCTATGTCATTTATGGTAGAGAAAAACAGTTAAACAGTCAGAAATATAAATTAAATTCTATTTTAATAGAATTAATAGTTACAGTTATCACTAGAACCAACAAGATTAAGAGGGAGAATACTCTAGAAAAGAGGCTTATTTGGGGTTCAGTGGCCATTGAAGGTCTCTTTCAGAAAATGGCACACAAACTGTGTCCCGAAGGAAACAAAAGAGCTAACCTCACAAAGAGGTAGGAAAAAAGCTCGTCAAGCAGAGAGGATAGCATATGTATGAGATCTGACATGGGAAAAGCCTTCAAGTAGCTGAAAAAAGGAAAACATGGCAAGTAATTTGCAGACAGAACAGCATGACATAAATGTGCAGCCCTATGAAGGACTAGATAGTGAGGGCTTTAAAGCTCACTTGAAGTTTTATATTTTATCCTACATTCAATGAAAGCTATATAAGACTGAGAGTCATGTGGATCCATTTTATGTTAAAAGATTATGGAAGGCCTGGGTAAAACAGAAAGAAAACTGTATATGAGTGAGAACAGTACAAATGAGAATAAGATGAACCAAGTGCTTATAAAAATTTAAGTTTATTAGAACACAACAGCCAATTGATAGAAACAAAGTTGCTGAGGCTATAGGTTGAATCATAGGGTCATAAATAAAATAATAAAAGTGAGAAGAAGCTGGTGGTTGGAAATGAGTTTTTAGTGGTCACTGTCACATTTCCATTACAGCATGTAGATATGCATCAGCTACTTGAAAATTGGGGCCCAGAACTTCTACAAGCCAAGATGAGTAAGGGACCAGATTTACCCTCTTGTCAGGAACACTGAAAAACACAGACAAAATGGATGAAACAATGGTCCTCTAGACATTGAAAAAGAGGTCATTAAAGATAATGATCTGAGGCAGATAAATATAGGTGGGATGGAAGACTAAGGTAAACATTATAATTGCCCCAGCTCTCTATCTGAAGTTTACATAGATCTTTGTTCAGAGAGTTGGAACCCAGCCAGAGCCCAGTGATCTATCTGACTTGAGGAGACTGAGGCCAGAACAGTCAAGGCAACTGAAGTTTGCCAAGTGGAGTAGAGAAAGGCTCATGTATTCATCTGGATATTAAGCAGTGCACGTATGTGAGTCAGCTACTCAAAGAGGGGGAAAAGAACTACCCCAAAGACTTAGAAGCAAGAGTGCATATAACTCAGACAGCGTATATACCCAGTGCACATAGCTCCTATCAGCTAGACTGAAAATCCCCATAGTTTATAGGACTTTCTAGAACTCAAAAGGATTCTATCTAAGTAGTAAAGAAAAAATAATCACAGACATAACACTGCTCTGGTCTCACACAACATAGCTTAAATATGAGACCCCAGAATACCACACTGTTTCTAAGTAACTTCACCACATGCCAGAAAAAAGTTCAAAAATATTTTAACTGTTTTTAAAAAAGGTTTTATTTATTTATTTGATAGAGAGAGAGAGAGAGAGAGAGAGATCACAAGTAGGCAGAGAGGCAGGCAGAGAGAGAGGGGGAAGCAGGCTCCCTGCTGAGCAGAGAGCCCGATGCGGGGCTCAATCCCAGGACCCTGAGATCATGACCTGAGCTGAAGGCAGAGGCTTAACCCACTGAACCACTCAGGCACCCCCAAAAATATTTTTAAGGCTAGAAAAATATCCAACACTCAAAATGGTAGAATTTACCATGCCTGGCATCTAATAAAAACTCATAATAAAAAATAAATTGATCAAACTGAACCAAAAATGGCATGGACAATATTATAAGTTATTAAACTATATCTCAGGAGACTAGAGAAAAAATTTAAAATGTTAACTAGGTACACAAAATATATTAAGAAGGGGCAATTCAGACTTATGGACATAAAATAAGAATATCTCAAATAGCATATACATCAGGTGAAATTAAGTGGCAGCTAAGATACTGGAGAAAAAAAACAGATGAATACACTTAAAAATAAAACCATAGAAATGGTCCAAAATAAAACAATGAGAGAAAAAGTAAGTAGGAGAAGTGACCAGAATATTAATGAATGTAGACAAACCTTAAGCAACAAAATATATTAATGTGTGTATATAAATATGTTTTTATAAATAGATATATATTTATAAAATATATTTATAAATAAAATATAAAATATAAAATATAATAAATAAAATACAAATAAATAAATATTTATTTTTATATATTTATAAATATATATTTATATTTATGTAAATATAATTTATATTTATATAACACCTAAGATATTATGAATAACTTCATAATAATGTGATGTAATATAGGTTTTTTTCATGTTTTTATTCTGCTCCTGGGATTTCTTCAGATTTCTTGAATCTAGTTATAATTTTCATGAAATTTGCTGTGTTTTTGTGTATTGGTTCTTTAAATATGGTTCTATCCCCTCTCTGCTCTTCAGTGGCTCTTTGTGAAGAAAACCAATGATATGTCATAAGGCAGTCTCATGCAGAGGTTCCCGTGACTGATTGCAGAAGTAGATATTCTGAGGTCTACCCATAATGATGTGAGCCAACCTAGAGAAAGATTCTCCTCCAGTCTAGTGTTTAGGTGAAACCCCGACACAGCTGAGAGCTTGACTACTATCTCATGAAAGACCTGAACCACATTTACTACCTAAGCTATGACTGATTTGCTGACCCATACAAACCATAAAGTAACAGGAGTGTATTGTCATAAGCCAGTAGATTTTGGGGTACTTTGATTTTGGGGTAACAAAGTAACAAATAGTAACACAGAGTAACAATTATGAAAAATCTTAAGAAAAGCTAGAGGCAAAGAAAATAAGATAACAGATTTCTTATCATAAAACATGCAAGATAACAGCATAAGGAATTCAGACAATGATACTGTAAGAGTGATATAATGGGCCAAATGGTAGCTACCCTTGTGGTGAGCATAGTATAATGTATAAACTTGCACACACACACACATGGAAATACAGAAAAAAAATTTAAAGTTCAGAAAGAAAAAAAATCTGTTAACTAGAATTATATGCTCAGTGGAAATGCCTTTCAAAAGGGAAAACAAAATAATTTTTTCAGACATAAAGAGATGAAAGAACTCAGGAGCAGCACCCTGGCTGTAACATGAAGAGCCCTGTATCTTTTAAAGAAATTGAATTTATAGCTAAAAATGTTCCTAAAAGAAGACACTAGAGGGGCACCTGGGTGACTCAGTGTGCTAAGCCTCTGCCTTCAGCTTGGGTCATGATCTTAGGGTCCGGGATGGAGCCCCACATGGGGCTCTCTGCTCAGCAGGGAGCCTGCTTCCCCCCCTCTCTCTGCCTGCCTCTCTCCTACTTGTGATCTCTCTCTGTCAAATAAATAAATAAATATATTTTTTTTAAATGCTAGAAAAATAGAGGGGGAGGACTAAAGATGGCAGAGAAGTAGCAGGCTGAGACTACTTCAGCTAGCAGGAGATCAGCTAGATAGCTTATCTAAACATCGCAAACACCTGCAAATCCATCGGCAGATCGAATAGAAGAAGAGCAATTCTAGAAACAGAAAAACAACCACTTTCTGAAAGGCAGGAGTGGCGGAGAAGTGAATCCAAAGCGATGGGAAGATAGACCCCGGGGGGAGGGGCCGGCTCCCGGCAAGCGGCAGAGCAACGGAGCACAAAATCAGCACTTTTAAAAGTATGTTCCGCTGAGGGACATTGCTCCAAAGGCTAAACCGGGGTGAAGCCAATGCAGAGTCAGCGTGGCCTCAGGTACCGCAGGGTCACAGAAGGATCGGAGGTGTCTGAGTGTCACAGAGCTTGCAGGTAATAGAACGGGGAAGCCGGCTACAGCGACAGAGCCGAGGAGTGAGATCCCAATTAGGGGTTACCTTGAACTGGTCTCAGGCTCGGAGAACTCGGAGGGTGGCCTGAGGTCAGGCGGAGGGGAGTTACTGGGCGCTGTTCTCTGAGGGTGCACTGAGGAGTGGGGCCCTGGGCTCTTGGCTCCTCTGGGCCGGAGACCAGGAGGCCACCATTTGTATTCCCGTCCTCCAGAACTCTACAGAAAGCGCTCAGGGAACAAAAGCTCCTGAAAGCAAACTGAAGTGGATTACTCAGCCCCCTGGTAAGAGTGGTGCAATTCCACCTGGGGCAAAGACACTTGAGAATCACTACAACAGGCCCCTCCCACAGAAGATCAACAAGAAATCCAGCCAAGACCAAGTTCACCTACCAAGGAGTGCGGTTTCAATACCAAGGAGAGCAGCAGAATTCCAGAGGAGTAGAAAGCAAAGCACGGAATTCATGGCTTACTCCCTATGATCCTTTAGTCTTGCAGTTAATTTAAATTTTTTTTCATTTTTTGCTCTTCTTCTGCTAAAATTTTTTTTAAATTGTACCCTTATATTTTTTAATGTTTTTTAACTAGTTTATCTAATATATATATTTTTTTACTTTTTTATACTTTTCTTTATTCATTTTCATTTTTTAATTCTATTCTTTCTTTCCTTTTTTTTTTTTCTTTCTTTCGTTATGAACCTCTTTTTATCCCCTTTCTCCCCCCTCACGATTTGGGATCTCTTCTGATTTGGTTAAAGCATATTTTCCTGGGGTTGTTGCCACCCTTTTAGTATTTTACTTGCTCCTTCATATACTCTTTTCTGGACAAAATGGCAAGGCAGAAAAATTCACCACAAAAAAAAAACAAAAAAACAAAAAAAAACAAGAGGGAGTACCGAAGGCTAAGGACCTAATCAATAGAGACATTGGTTATATGTCAGATATAGAGTTCAGAATGACAATTCTCAAGGTTCAAGCCAGGCTCGAAAAAGGCATGGAAGATATTAGAGAAACCTTCTCTGGAGATATAAAAGCCCTTTCTAGAGAAATAAAAGAACTAAAATCTAACCAAGTTGAAATAAAAAAAAGTATTAATAAGGTGCAATAAAAAATGGAGGCTCTCACTGCTAGGATAAATGAGGCAGAAGAATTAGCAATATAGAAGACTAAATGACAGAGAATAAAGAAGCTGAGCAAAAGAGGGACAAACAGCTACTGGACCACGAGGGGAGAATTTGAGAGATAAGTGACACCATAAGACGAAACAACATTAGAATAATTGGGATTACAGAAGAAGAAGAAAGAGAGAGGGGAGCAGAAAGTATACTGGAGAGAATTATTGGGAGAATTTCCCCAATATGGCAAAGGGAACAAGCATCAAAATTAAGGAGGTTCAGAGAACGCCCCTCAAAATCAATAAGAATAGGCCCACACCCCATCACCTAATAGTAAAATTTACAAGCCTTAGTGACAAAGAGAAAATCCTGAAAGCAGCCCGGGAAAAGAAGTGTGTAACATACAATGGTAAAAATATTAGTTTGGTAGCAGACTTATCCACAGACACCTGGCAGGCCAGAAAGAGCTGGCATGATATATTCAGAGCACTAAATGAGAAAAACATGCAGCCAAGAATACTATATCCAGCTAGGCTATCATTGAAAATAGAAGGAGAGATTAAAAGCTTGCAGGACAAACAAAAACTGAAAGAATTTGCAAACACCAAACCAGCTCTACAGGAAATATTGAAAGGGGTCCTCTAAGCAAAGAGAGAACGTACAAGTGGTAGATCAGAAAGGAACAGAGACAATATACAGTAACAGTCAACTTACAGGCAATACAATGGCACTAAATTCATATCTCTCAATAGTTACCCTGAATGTTAATGGGCTAAATGTGCCAATCAAAAGACACAGGGTATCAGAATGGATAAGAAAAACAAAACCCATCAATATGTTTCCTATAAGAAACAGATATTAAGCCCGAAGACACCTCCAGATTTAAACTGAGAGGGTGGAAAGAATTTACATGCTAATGGACATCAGAAGAAAGCAGGAGTGGCCATCCTTATATCAAATCAATTAGATTTTAGGCCAAAGACTATAATAAGAGATGAGGAAGGACACTATATCATACTCAAAGGGTCTATCCAACAAGAAGATCTAACCATTTTAAATGTCTATGCCCCCAACGTGGGAGCAGCCAACTATATAAACCAATTAATAACAAAATCAAAGAAACACATCAACAATAATACAATAATACTAGGGGACTTTAACACTCCCCTCACTGAAATGAACAGATCATCTAAGCAAAAGATCAAAAAG
Organism: Mustela nigripes; assembly: GCF_022355385.1. Lineage (NCBI taxonomy): Eukaryota > Metazoa > Chordata > Mammalia > Carnivora > Mustelidae > Mustela > Mustela nigripes. Next base: position 138,817,836 of record NC_081568.1, read on the forward strand.
TAAAGGCCTTAAATGACACACTAGACCAGATGGACATCACAGATATATTCAGAATATTTCATCCCAAAGCAACAGAATACACATTCTTCTCTAGTGCACATGGAGCATTCTCCAGAATACATCACATCCTTGCTCCTATATCAGGACTCAACCAGTATCAAAAGATTGGGATCACTCCGTGAATATTTTCAGACCACAATGCTCTGAAGGTAGAACTCAACCACAAGAGAAAATTTGGAAATAACCCAAACATGGAGACCAAACAGCATCCTTCTAAAGAATGAATGGGTCAACCAGGATTAAAGAAGAATTGAAAAAAAATCATGGAAACAAATGATAATGAAAACACAATGGTTCAAAATCTTTGGGACACAACAAAGGCATCCTGAGAGGAAAATATATAGCGGTACAAGCCTTTCTCAAGAAATAAGAAAGGTCTCAGGTACACAACCTAACCCTACACCCAAAGGAGCTGGAGAAAGAACAAGAAAGAAACCCTAAGCCCAGCAGGAGAAGAGAAATCATAAAGATCAGAGCAGAAATCAATGAAATAGAAACCAAAAAAACAATAGAACAAATCAACAAAACTAGGAGCTGGTTCTTTGAAAGAATTAATAAAATTGATAAACCCATGGCCAGACTTATCAAGAAGAAAAGAGAAAGAACCCAAATTAATAAATTCATGAATGAAAGAGGAGAGATCCACAACTAACACCAAATAAATACAAACAATTATAAGAACATACTATGAGCAACTCTACGCCAACAAATCTGACAATCTGGAAGAAATGGATGCATTCCTAGAAACATATAAACTACCACAACTGAACCAGGAAGAAATAGAAAGCCTGAACAGACCCATACCCAGTAAGGAGATTGAAACAGTCATTAAAAATCTTCAAACAAACAAAAGCCCAGGCCAGACGGCTTTCTAGGGGAATTCTACCAAACATTTAAAGAAGAACTAATTCCTATTCTCCTGAAACTGTTTCAAAAAATAGAAATGGAAGGAAAACTTCCAAACTCATTTTATGAGGCCAACATCACCTTGATCCCAAAACCAGACAAGGATCCCATCAAAAAAGAGAGCTATAGACCAATATCCTTGATGAACACAGAAGCGAAAATTCTCACCAAAATACTAGCCAATAGGATTCAACAGTACATTAAAAGGATCATTCACCAAGACCAAGTGGATTTTATTGAAGGGCTGCATAGTTGGTTCAACATCCGCAAATCAATCAATGTGATACAACACATCAATAAAAGAAAGAACAAGAACCATATGATACTCTCAATAGATGCTGAAAAAGCGTTTGACAAAGTACAGCATCCCTTCCTGATCAAAACTCTTCAAAGTGTAGGGATAGAGGGCACATACCTCAATATCATCAAAGCCATCTATGAAAAACCCACCGCAAATATCGTTCTCAATGGAGAAAAACTGAAAGCTTTTCTGCTAAGGTCAGGAACACGGCAGGGATGTCCATTATCACCATTGCTATTCAACATAGTACTAGAAGTCCTAGCCTCAGCAATCAGACAACAAAAGGAAATTAAAGGCATCCAAATCGGCAAAGAAGAAGTCAATCTATCACTCTTCGCAGATGATATGATACTATATGTGGAAAACCCAAGAGACTCCACTCCAAAACTGCTAGAACTTGTACTGGAATTCAGTAAAGTGTCCAGATATAAAATCAATGCTCAGAAATCAGTTGCATTTCTCTACACCAACAGCAAGACAGAAGAAAGAGAAATTAAGGAGTCAGTCCCATTTACAATTGCCCCCCAAACCATAAGATACCTAGGAATAAACCTAACCAAAGAGGCCAAGAATCTATATTCAGAAAACTAGAAAGTACTCATGAAAGAAATTGAGGAAGACACAAA
>NC_081568.1:138819828-138868898 GCF_022355385.1 Mustela nigripes
AAAGCAATCTACACATTTAATGCAATTCCTATCAAAGTACCATCCATGTTTTTCAAAGAAATGGAACAAATAATCCTAAAATTTATATGGAGCCAGAAAAGACCTAGAATAGCCAAAGGAATATTGAGAAAGAAAGCTAAAGTTGGTGGCATCGCAATTCTGGACCTCAAGCTCCATTACAAAGCTGTCATCATCAAGACAGCATGGTACTGACACAAAAACAGACACATAGATCAATGGAGCAGAATAGAAATCCCAGATATAGACCCTCAACTCTATGGTCAACTAATCTTCGACAAAGCAGGAAAGAATGTCCAATGGAAAAAAAACAGCCTCTTCAATAAATGGTGTTGGAAAGTTGGACAGCCACATGCAGAAAAATGAAATTGGACCATTTACTTACACCGCACACGAAAATAGACTCAAAATGGATGAAGGACCCCAATGTGAGAAAGGAATCCTTCAAAATCCTTGAGGAGAACACAGGCGGCAACCCCTTCGCCCTCAACCGCTGCAACATTTTCCTAAGAACATCGCCAAAGGCAAGGGAAGCAAGGGCAAAAATGAACTATTGGGATTTCATCAAGATCAAAAGCTTTTGCACAACAAAGGAAACAGTTAACAAAACCAAAAGACAACTGACAGAATGGGAAAAGATATTTGCAAATGACATATCAGATAAAGGGCTAGTGTCCAAAATCTATGAAGTACTTAGCAAACTCGACACCCAAAGAACAAATAATCCAATCAAGAAATGGGCAGAGGACATGAACAGATATTTCTGCTAAGAAGACATCTAGATGGCCCACAGACACATGAGAAAGTGCTCCATATCACTCAGCATCAGGGGAATATAAATCAAAACCACAATGAGATATCACCTCACACCAGTCAGAATGGCTAAAATTAACAAGACAGGAAATGACAGATGCTGGCGAGGATGCAGAGAAAAGGGAACCCTTCTACACTGTTGGTGGGAATGCAAGCTGGTGCAACCTCTCTGGAAAACAACATGGATGTTCCTCAAAATGTTGAAAATAGCACTACTGGGTATTTACCCTAAAGATACAAACGTAGTGATCTGAAGGGCACGTGCACCTGATTGTCTATAGCAGCACTGTCCATAATATCCAAACTATGGAAAGAACCTAGATGTCTATCAACAGATGAAAGGATAAAAAAGAGGTGCTATATATACACGATGGAATACTATGCAGTCATCAAAAGAAATGAAATCTTGCCATTTGCAACGATGTGGATGGAACTACAGGGTATCATGCTTAGCGAAATAAGTCAATCAGAGAAAGACAACTATCATATGATCTCCCTGATATGAGGAAGTGGTGATGCAACATGGGGGCTTAAGTTGGTAGGAGAAGAATAAATGAAACAAGATGGGATTGGGAGGGAGATAAACCATAAGTGACTCTTAATCTCACAAAACAAACTGAGGGTTGCTGGGGGGAGGGGGGTTGGGAGAAGGGGGGGTGAGATTATGGACATTGGGGATGGTATGTGCTTTGGTGAGTGCTGTGAAGTGTGTAAACCTGGCGATTCACAGACCTGTACCCCTGGGGATAAAAATACATTATATGTTTATAAAAAACAAAAAATTTAAACATTTAAAAAAATACTAGAAAAATAATGACTTTACATAGTTAATTCTCTGAAACATTTAAGCAGTATATAATTCTACCTAAATTCCTGCAGAATATTAAGAGAACACTTTCCAACTAATTCTAAGAGACCAGCCTTAGTCTAATACCATGCCTTCAGGAAAGTATTAAGATAAAGGAAAACTAGAGACTGTTATTTCTCAATAACATGGATGCAAAAATTCTTAAATAGAAGTAAGTATGATCTAACATTTGAAAACTAATCTCTGTTATTCATCCCATTTAACTGAAAGGAAAAACCATATGATCATATCAACAGATGTAAAAATTGTATTAGCTAAAATATGACATTCATGCCTAATAAAAACTGTCAGTAACTACACAAGAAGATTTCTTTAACTTGAAACATAACATCTACAACATATGTACAGTTAATGTAGTTAATGGCAAAACACTCCCTCCCCCAACAAAAAATTGGAAGAAATGAGGATGTATGCTCTCAACTATTCTATTCAACATCACTCTGGAGGTTCTATACAGCATAACAGGTTAGAAAAGGAAATAAAAATGTCCATACTGGGAAAGTAGGAAGCAAAGCTTTATTTACCCACAGATGACTGGGTTGTCTTATGAATAAAACTCTATGGGATCTACAAAAGAGCAGCTACAGCTAGTAAATTTAGAAGTTTTCAGAATGAGAGGGCAATATGCAAGAATAAATTGTGTTTCTATATGCTACAAATGAGAAGTCAGAAACTGAAATAAAAATACTATTTAAAAAGCTTCAAAATGTGAAATAAATACCATTATTTTAAACAGAATTTAAAACTAAAATTCTGAGCCTGAAAAATATAAATTCAGCTAATTAGGAAAGAGGAAGTAATAATGTAGTTTGAATGTGTCTGGAATTTCCATGTGGAATCTCCAGTTGACTTAAGTGGTTACTGTCTTTTATCAACCATAGAAATCTTATTCTTTTTATTTCTATTTCTAAAACTTGAGCAGGATTTCTTTCATGTACATTCATAGAGCTCTATTTCTTTTCTTTCTTTTTTTTTTAGGTTTTATTTATTTATTTGACAGGGAGAGACAGTGAGAGAGGGACCACAAGCAGGGGGAGGGGGTGGGAGAGGAAGAAGCCAGCTTCTTGCCGAGCAGGGAGCTTGATGTGGGGCTCGATTCCAGGACTCTCGGATCATGACCTGAGCTGAAGGTAGACACTTAATGACTGAGCCACCCAGGCACACCAGAGTTCTATTTAAGCATGCTCAGTTACTTATCAATTATAATCAAGACTTAAATTTGATTTTCAAATGAATGAAAACGGGGAGAAGATGAAGGTCCTGTCATTTTACTGCAGGTTAGGATGAAGAAAATAAATTATAAAATCAAGTATCTTTATCTAGCTGTTTAAAAAAAAAAAAAGGAACTACCTGAAGTAATATGAGCAGAGGCATATAGCAAGAAAATCTAGATCAGAGACCCAAAGATTGACCTTCACATGGCCTTACTGTGTAAGGCTGGTTCAGGTCTTACCTGGAGGAACACTGAGACCAAGGGATAGAGAAATAAAGACAGTTCCCAGAGAGTCGTTAAAATGTATTAGACAGCTCCAGACTATTCATAATTCTAGTAGTGGTTGACTTAATTCTTTTTTTCTTTTTAGGCTCACTTATAGGTACAAAGTTTCTTTTGTCTCAAAAGGATGGATACGAAGCAATCAGGTTCAGAGAAACCAATTACAAATGGACACACCTAGACATTTATTTTTACTTCTGCAAAACAAAATTCTACAAAGTGAATTATGATATCCCAGCCAATGTTGTGGAAGTCTTTTTATGCTTTTTTGTTTGTTTGTTTGTTTGTTGGAGTTAACCAAAATTAGTATTCCTAAAGTGACATTATCTAAAATGTATCTTAGAAATGATTATATTAATTTTTTGAGCATTGATTCAGCACTTTAAGGTGGCACCTGTATCCAATATTTTAAGAATATGGTATGGCAACATTTTTATAAGATAAAGGGCTAAAATTTAGTTAAATATAATTACCTACCAACTCCATCATGCTTAAAGCTTAAATTAGTTTGAAAGAACATGAATGGCTTTCATTTGTATTACAAGGATATACTAAGAATTCAATTTTATTTCAGCTATCCAAGGAAGGCCTATTCATATTGTCCTAATTCATAAGCCATAAAGTGTTTATGCTATTTTTAAATGTACTTAATGTCTCTCTTCTGAGCTACACTGATGATACTGTAGAGAGAAGAAGAGTTATCTCTGAAATGCAGAAAATTCTCTGCTTCTTTTGGGGGGTACAGACAAAGGAAACAACTACACCAACATTGGCAGGAAAATATATTTTATGTGAGTGTGATAAAAATGTAGGTTTTTTGAAATCAGCCCAGCAGGAATTACATTATTTGTTCTTACAAAGATACTAGTCTCCATTCCAAAAGACAATAATTTCTTGCTTCAGCTGTTTTTAGCAATTCAAACTTGACATATTTCTTTTCAGTCATTTGAATTCTGCCCTATGTATATTTTTTAAAGGGTAAGTGTTATTTTGTACTTATTTCCACAGTAGTAAATATATCTGGTCCTAGATGACTGAAGCAGAGTTTTTAGCTCATCTTCAGAACAGAGCAGCTCATTTCCCTCTGTCCCTCTTCCAAGAGTAAATGACACTATTTTTATGATAGTTTTTGCTCCCCAGAATTCTGCTATTTATTTAGTTAATAACATGCCCACTTCATTCCATGTCTTTTCCTTCCCTGGACACCACCTAACCCCTATCCTCCAAAAAGCATTTCATAAACACAAAAAGAAAAACACTGTCATAGAAACTCATCCACAGTTTTATTCTCAAATATTATGTCTAACCTGTGTTGAATATGGATGTAGCCTTCGAGATATTAAGAACTCCAATGAAAAGATGAAAAGAATATGACTGAGGAAACATACTGTTTTAATACTTCCATGATTTGCAACACACACCTTTCTATAATAATGAGGAGATAACATGCACATAATTTCTAAAATAAGAAATAATGCCTGGATTCAGAATTCATCAATACCAAAGTTTTTCTTTTTTTTTTTTTTAAGATTTTATTTATTTATTTATTTGACAGAGAGAGACAGCAAAAGAGAGAGAGCACAAGCAGGGGAAGTGGGAGACGGAGAAGCAGGCTCCCTGCCGAGCGGGGAGCCTAATGTGGGACTCGATCTCAGGACCCAGGATCATGACCTGAGACGAAGGCAGACGCTTAATAACTGAGCCACGCAGGCACCTCAAAATATTTCCATTTTTTACAATCAGCATGCTCCCTAGTTATTCTTTGTACATTTTTCCTCTTTCTGGAATGGATTTCCTTCTATGTTCTCATGGTAAATTCCTACTGTTTGAGACTCAGGTCAAAACTGTTTTTACTCCAGGAAGCATCCTTTACCTTATTCTTCCTGAAACAAACTTGATCAAATTTTCTGTTATATCACCACCATGGTTCCATTTCAACATCTGCCAAACTCTGTTTCACTTGACAGCCCAGATATCTGTCCTACAATATTTATCATTCATCTTTGCTTCCTTCGCACCCAACAAGAGCCCAGCATGTGGTGGATATCTTATGAATAAAGAGATGAATGAATGAATGAATGAATGAATTTAGCATCACCCTGAGATAAAAAAGAATAGATATTAAGCAGAATTCCATGAACACACAAGTGTTCATTAAATCATAAATTATAAGCTGGAGACACCTTTCCTGTGCCAAGTGCATTAAATCACTTCATTATCAAAACTTCATAAAGTATTCATTTTATTTCCATTCTAGAAATGAAAATATTGAGACTGAGAAGTTAAATAACTTATCTTGAGATATTTATGCAAAGGCAATGGAAGCAAAAATAAACTGAGACAAAATCAGACTAAAAAGCTTCTGCCTAGCAAAAGAAATCATTAACAAAATGAAAAGGCAATCTACCAAATGAAAGGAACTTTTTTTTACAAACCTTATACTTGAGAAAGGGTTAATATCCAAAATATACAAAGAACTCATACAACTCATATCCAAAAACAAACAATCCAGTTTAAAATGGGCAAAGCATCTGAATAGACACTCACATGGCCAACAATTACATGAAAAGATGTTCACCATCACTAATCATCAGAGAAAAGCAAATCAAAACCACAATGAGATTTCACTTTATACCCATTAGAATGGCTATTACTAAAAAGACAAGAAGTAATCAATGTTGGTTAGGATGTGAAGAAAAAAAAACCGTTATGCACTGTTGCCAGAAACAAACTCATGGAGAAACTATGGAAAACAGAATGGAGGTTCCTCAAAACATTAAAAATAGAACTACCATATGACCCATTAATTGCTTCTGGCTATTTTATCCAATGAAAATGGAAATTCTAGCTCAAAAAAGAATAACACACCCTCATGTTCTCTGCAGCATTGTCTATAATAGCCAATATATGAAAACAACCTAAGTGGCCACAGATAGATGAGTGACTAAAGAAAGTGTGATACGCATATGTGCACATACTTGCACCCAATGAAATACTATTTAGCTATTAAAAACTAATGAAATCTTGCCATTAGTGAGGACATGAATGGACCCTGAGGCACTTAAGTTAAATACCATATCATCTCACTTGTATGTGGAATCTAAAAACAAAAACAAAACCCAAAACAAATACAACAATCACAGGCAAAAATAAATCCCAAAAGCAAAAATCCAAGTTTACAGATACAGACAATAGACTAGTGGTTATTAGAGGCAGGGGATTAGGTAAAATGGGTAAAATGGCTCAGGAGTTTTCAAAAGTTACAAACTTCTAGTAACAGAATAAACAAGGCATGGGAATAGGATGTAAACATGATGACTAAAGTTAATATACCATATTACATGTTTGAAAGTTGTTAAGAGAGGAGATCTTAAAATTTCTGGTCACAAGGAAAAAAAAAAACACTGTAATTAGGTGTGGCAGTAGATGTTAACTAGACTTATTGTGATGATCATTTCACAACATATACAATAATCTCAAATATTAGATTATACACTAATACTAATAAAATATTATATGCTACATACCTCAATACAAAATATATTTATCTATCTACCTCTAAATTAAACCCAGGCAGTCTGACTCCAGAGCCATTATATAAAAATAGCAAGCCAGAATAAACGGAAAATGCATAGCACTGCCTCTTGGAAATGGTTTCAGACTTATAAAATATCTTGTAGAGTACCACAGTCTAAAATTAACGACTGGAAATGATAATATTTTCTTAAAATTATTATAGATATATAAACTATTACAAACATAAAATAATCAGATAGTGAAAATTATAGTGTATGGATATTAATAAATGTTTTAATCATTCATGAAAAACCATCAGGTAATATGGAAGATGAGCACAATGTTAAGGAGAATCTCTTACTAGAACTAAACTAATCAACTGCATATTTTATTAAGCTCCTTCATTGTGCTTGAATCTAGGAGTGGGAGATATGGATGAGAATTAGGAAGAGTATTGCTACTTTATGGGTTAGTTATAATCCCAATGGTTAATTATAACCTATCCAACTGAAACAATAAGGGAAAAGTATTTGCATGCCTTGAACTTGTTTTTAATTACTTCTCCCAACCCATTAATTCTTAGACCTTTTTATCTGGCTATTTTCTCTTTTCCTTCAGAAGATCTAATATTAAATGCTATGTGTTTCCTGATGTATTCTTTAATCCTCAATCTAGGTTATGATATAGTAACATAGGTTTTATGTAGCAACAATGTCCATCACCTAATGGAAGAATGTAACCCACTGCATTGTAATCCTCCTCATTCTGTTGCTTTTCCACAAAATCAGAAGTTCCCAAAGGACAAAGCATTACCTTGTTCAACATTGCCTTCATAGTGCCAGAAAAAGCAGTGTTAGCTAGGGAGACTTGTATTATAGATTTCATGGATAAAGTAAAAACGATGAGAAGAGGAAAGCAAAATATGATTCAGGGGAAACCCTGATCTTTGTCCAATGAACACCTAACCTGTTTGGGTACCTGAGAAATATGCACCCAGATTAGGAAAGGCAGTGAAACGCAGGGTAAAGCTTGGTGAGAGAGACTATTTTGAGTGTAAACTATGCAAGGGAACAACAATTGCTGTATTTAAATAAACAATCTGGTAGCCTAAAAGAAGAGTTGACGGAAGCAGAGAAAGCCTGAGCTAGACAGAGAAATGAGAACTAAAGATAGGAGAGACTCAGTGGGTTAAAGCCTCTGCCTTCGGCTCAGGTCATGATCTCAGGGTCCTGCGATCCAGCCCAGCACCTGGCTCTCTGCTCAGCGGGGAGCCTGCTTTCCCTCTCTCTCTGCCTGCCTCTCTGCCTGTTTGTGATCTCTGTATGTCAAATAAATAAATAAAAATTTAAAAAGGCGAGACTCAGGCAACACAGGCCATTGTCATGGTCATGGCTGTCATTGACTGAGAGCTTACTAGGTACTATATTTTTTACAAAGATCAATTCATTTATTGTGAGACTAGTATTTTGAGTCCTCTGGGGTAAGCAAGGAAACAGGACATGTGCTAAGTGTGGTGGGGATCCCCTAAAACAATCTTCAGTGATCCCCCCCACTCCTAATGTTCACACCTTTGTATCACTGCACCCTGTGAGTCTGGGCTGGGTTTACCAACCTTCTTCTAACAACAACAATGAAAACATGGCCCAAATGATCAAAAGTCACTCCTGAGATTAGATTATAAAAGGCTATTGCTTCTGTTTTATGAACCTTTTCTCTCCTTGAAGCACTTGCTCTTGGGGAAGTCAGCTGCCGTGGTCTGAGCAGCCCTGTGCTAAGGGATGAGGTAGCTTGGAGGAGGATGCTCCCCAACCTAGACAAGACTCAGAGTGACCACAGCCTCGGTCAACACATTAAGAGCACACTTGTGAGATCCCCTGAACCTGAACTACCTGGCTAAGCTGTTCCCACATTCCTCATCCACTAAAAAGAAACTGTGAGATGATAAATGCTTTTTTTCTGGTCTAAACTCTTAAGTACCAGGGTGAGTTGTTACACAGTAATTGATCACTGACACAGACAGTGACAAAGGATTAAAAGCCCAGCTCCTGAGTTTATACCGTCTACTGTTAACCAAGTTAACACTGAAAGACGATCTCTCCACAGGATGTTACCTTTTTTATTTCAAAGGTGGGAAAGTGAAACAATATGCATGATGACAAAACAAGTGTGACCACTGTACAAATATAACAAATATAATTATTTTTCTTAGTTTGTTTAGATGGGTTTTTTAAAGAAGAAAAATTCAGTATTACCAATAAGGCTGCAATTTACTACATAAACCTTCATAGTTTTCCAACACAGCAGTTACAACTAGAGTATTATCTGATCCCAGGGGAATGGGAAGAAGAAAGAACGTGGACACTTTCAGGATCATAAAAGTGATGAGAACTGAATGGGCAATGAAGTTGTCAGTCCTTGAAATGATGAATGATGAAGAAAGTTCTTGTAGCAAATGCTGCAATGTATTTATTCCAAATCTTTTTTAAAAGGATTTTTTTTCCATAGTGATGATTTTATCCAATACTATAGTGTTTGTTAACTTTGGCTCAAACCACACTTACTGACTTGACTTCAAGTGACTTGTACAGGCGGCAGTTATACTGGGTGTGAGAGGGGTCCATATACTGACGATGCAGGGTTGTGGTCATCTGAAAATATACGTACACACTGCTCACATTTCAAGTTCTCCCAGTCTGATCTTCTATGGAGATTTCCTTATAACCGTATTTTCCTGGTATACTTGGGTAGTTCAGATGGATGAACTTCCGACTCTTGATTTCAGCTCAGGTCATGATCTTGGGGTCATAAGATCCAGCCCTGCTTTGGGCACTGGGCTCCCTGCTCAGTGGGGGTCTACTGGTCTCTCTTCTTCCCTCTGCTTCTCCTCTCCCCATTCCCTACTCACTCATGCTCAAGCTTTCTCTCTCAAACAACCAACCAACCAGCCAAATCAATCAATAAATAAAATCTTTAAACAAAACAAAACACAGCCTCATTTTCCTGACATTGACAATTCCCTTTGTTCATAAAAAGCAAAGGTTTTGCAACATGGGGGCTTAAGTGGGTACGAGAAGAATAAATGAAAGAAAATGGGATTGGGAGGGAGACAAACCATAAGTGACTCTTAATCTCACAAAGCAAACTGAGGGTTGCTGGGGGGAGGGGGTTTGGGAGAAGGGGGTGGGATTATGGACATTGGGGAGGGTATGTGCTTTGGTGAGTGCTGTGAAGTGTGTAAACCTGGTGATTCACAGACCTGTACCCCTGGGGATAAAAATATATGTTTATAAAAAATAAAAAATTATATAAAAAAAAAAACAAAGGTTTTGGATCTCTCTTAGGCTTATGTATCTTTGTTATACTTGGGTTCCGCTTATTTACATGTCTTCTTTAAAGGTCACCATTTGTGAATTAAACTAATTTATTACATATGATTATCATCAAGATCATCAAATTATTTTCATGTGTACAAACATATTCATCTTCATGATTAAATGTTAGTTGTCAAAACAGAAATGAGGGTTTAGAAGCTGGATGGCCACTGCACTTTGCAAATGAGTGACACACCGACAATAACATATATGCCTTACATTTCCTGGTCATGCAGGTCTGCCTACTCTGGCAGCAAGGCTGTTTTGTTTGTTTGTTTGTTTGTTTGTTTGTTTGTTTTAACATTTTATTCATTTGGGAGAGAGAGAGACGAGCTGGGAGAGGGGCAGAGGGAGAAGGAGAAGCAGATTCCCCGCTGAGCAGAGAGCCCTACCTGGGGCTCCATCCCAAGTCCCTGAGATCATGATCTGAGCCGATGGCAGATTTTAAACAACTGTGCCACCAAGTGCCCCTATTTTTATATTTTGTTATTTAAAAAAACCACACTACATGAGATTTACCCTTTTAACAAATCTCTAAGTGGACAGTAGATTCAGCATCTGTGTATGTCACAGTAAACCATCAACTATAAGCCTAACATCCTACAGATAGCCAGAACTCATTTTGTTTGACTGAAACACGGAACACACTGAACAGTCCTCCCTCAGTTCCTTCTCCTCCCAGCCCCTGGCAACCACCATCCCTTCTGTTTCTATGAGTATGATGACCAGAGATCCTTCATGTAAGTGGATAAATCTTGAGGCCATTAGGATAAGTGAAATAAACCAGGAAGAGAAGTACAAATACTTCAAGATTACCATAATCTTTGAATCCACAAACCGCTTCTGAAATTTTTTTTACATTGTAAGGTTTTTTTTAATTGTGTTATGTTAGTCACCACAGAGTACATCATTAATTTCGATGTAGTGTTCCAGGATTCATTGTCTGTGTGTAACAACCAGTGCTCCATGCAACCCATGCCCTCCTTAATACCCATCACCAGGCTCATCCAACCCCCAGCCCCCTCCCCTCTAAAACTCTCAGTTTGTTTCCCAGAGTCCGTAATCTGTCATGGTCCGTCTCCCCCTCTGAACTCTCCCCCTTAATTTCCCTTCCTTCTCCTAAAGTCCTCCATGCTATTCCTTATGTTCCACAAATAAGTGAAACCACATGATAATTGACTTTCTCTGCCTGACTTATTTCGCTCAGCATAATCTCCTCCAGCCCCATCCAAGCTGATGCAAAAGCTGGGTATTATCAAGGCAGAGAGGCACACACACTCCCAAATACACACGCACAATAAGGACAACACAGGCAACCTCTGAGGACCCTGTGTTTTATCCCAGACCAGCACCGTGAACAATCAGGCGAGAGTCAGCATCAAGCCATTCCAGGAGACAACTGGGCACCTACTCTCTGAATGCATCCATTTAGACTGTGGGTCCCTATATACATCGTAAGATCTGATTCCAACCATGTCACGGTTCAGCACTCTGTCGCTCTTTGATTAACTGAATGATGAAGCCCTCCCTTCTCCATTCTCCATACTATCTTATGACTGCATAGAATTAAACACTTGCTGTGGCATCCGATGGGCAGGGACAGCAAGCATGTTAATAATGTATTAAAGAGTATAACAAAACCTCAGAAGTATTTATTTGAAAATAATATTCACCCTGGAACAGAGATCTGAAACGTAACCATTTCAAGGTTACAAGCAACGATGCTACAACACTAAACCACAAAGAGCAGGAAACACGAATGCACGTCTCTACATGAAAATCCTGCAGCACTGCATGCACTTAATGAAAAAAAAAAATGAATTCCACGTAAGAATAAAGCAACCCCAAAACGCACCACTGTCTGTTGTTTCAACACCTTTCTACTCTGCACCATTTCTTCTAGTGCCATAAGGACATACGGAAAACTAATTTTAAAACACGTACAGATAAGAAAAACTGTAACTGTGTCCTAACCTGTTGGCCCCTCCAGTGGGTACGTTCTTGCCTCCAGAGCCTATCACCAGTTGGATCCATCTAGGAAAAAAAGAAAAAGAAAGAAAGAAAAAAAGTGGCAAAGCTTCAGCAGCTTCCTATTCTGTCCAAAGAAAGGATTATGGAAAAGTTCAAGTCTGTTTGCTCTCTTTTCTATATTCGAGCATACACGCACGAAATGAGTTCCAGAAGACTGACAGTTTGAAATCCAACTCCTAGAGCCTGTACTGTGTCCTTCTGAATGTGTATGTCAAAGTCTTAACCCTCAACATGATCATGTTTGGAGATGGTGGGGATGGAGCCTTTGGGAGTTAGGTTTCAAAGTGGCTTCATGGGAGTGGGGCTCTCCCGATGGGACCAGCATCCTTCTAAGGAAGGAAAGTTTTCAGAGCTCTCTTTACTAGTCAGAAGACACAGTGAAAAAAATGGCTGTCCACAGAAGAGAACTCTCACCAGGATCCAATTGGTTATTATTTAGAATTTGGATTTCCACCTTTGTCTGTGCAAAGTAACTGCCTGTTGTTGGAATCACCCAGTCTGCAGTGTTTTATTATAACACTGGAGCTGACCGAGGCACTTCTATATACGTTAGTGAACACAATGGACTAGAGCATCACTTCAAAGTAGCCCTTGTACTTCATCATCCCTCCGGAAAGCTTAATTTTAGCGTATTTAGCAAGAGATGAAAATGAAAGCACCTATGGTAATTGAGAACATGTGTTCTAGGCTCAACAGTTTTATTGTTAAAATGCCTTCCATATTAGCAAAAATAAAAGAAATAAATTCATTAAAACATAATCGTCTTGATTTTTCTTTTTTTTAAATTATTTTTACTTTTTATTAACATATAATGTATTATTAGCTCCAGGGGTACAGGTCTGGGAATCGTCAGGCTTACACACTTCACAGCACTCACCATATCACATACCCTCCCCACTGACCATAACCCAACCTCACCTTCTCCCTAACCCCCATCCCCCCAGCAACCCTCAGTTTGTTTTGTGAGATTAAGAGTCTCTTGTGGTTTGTCTCCCTCCTGACCCATCTTGTTTCATTTTTTCCTTCCTTACCCCCCAAATCCCCAATGCTGCCTCTCAAATCCTCATATCAGGGAGATCATATGATAATTTCTCTGATTGACTTATTTCTTATTCACTTCTATTTATTGAATTACCCAGTAAAAAATAATCTAATCAGTTAAATAGAAACAATTACTCAAGGATATTTTCCCCATCTCCTTTATTCAAAATAAATTTGCTTGAACCTCTTTATCTCAAATGGAACAGTTTATCATTATTTTAAAATTGAATACTTACTACCATAATAAGCACTGTGATTTAACACATTTAATTGATACCTGGCAATGGAAATACTGCCTATTTACTATTGTTCTAGGAAATAATGTATGATACCAGTTTTACAGCATTGTCTCAAAAGCTAACTATATTTGGAACAGCCTGGGTGGTTCAGTTGGTGGAGCCTCTGCCTTCAGCTCAGGTCATGATCCTGGTGTCCTGGGATAGAGCTCTGCATCAGGGTCACTGCTCAGTGAGAAGCCTCTTCTCCCTCTGCCACTCCCCCTGCTTCCGCTGTCAAATAAATAAATAAAATCTTTTTTAAGAAATTAAGGTAGTTGAGGGAAATTGGAGGGGGAGATGAAACAGGAGAGACTATAGACTCTGAAAAACAATCTGAGGTTTTGAAGGGGTGGTGGGTGGGAAGTTGGGTGAGCCTGGTGGTAGGTATTATGGAGGACACGTAGTGCATGGAGCACTGGGTGTGGTGCATAAACAATTAATTCTGGTACACGGAAGAGAAATTAAAAAAATAAAAAATAAAAAAAGGAAAATAATTAACTACATTTTACTATAATTGTAACTTGTGACTTCTCTTGAATCTGAAGTTTTCTCTATTTGGATTTCTATCTCCTCAGGTTTTTTTTCACATTACAATAATGTTATTCTCATTCATACTTTTGGTACCATTAATTTAGGTGATATTTTATTCTTTTCTATCATTTTTATATTTATTGTTTCTGCCACATGCAAAACCAGTCACTCCAAAAAATATAATTTCTTAGGTATATGTTTTGGATAAATCAAATATATTACTGTACTAAAAATAATAGATCAGTGAAATTTATCATAAGATTTAAAATATAAGGGGTGAGTATTGGGATCAGTTCTAGTAAGAATAGCTAAAATTCCCAATAATATTAATATTGATCATTATTTCCTCCAGTCTTTCTGCTTTTTATTTCCTCTTTTTCTTTGTTCTTTAACTTGTCCAGGGAAGACAGATAACATTAATCCTCGTAGAAGGTCCTGACAAATATATCCACCAAGTCATGAGCTGAACCGCAACAAAGTCTGGGTGAATGACGGCTCCGCGGAGGAATTTGTTACAAGTCAGTTAGCCGCACTGATTAGCAAGGTTGGACAGGGACATTCTCAGAAAATCCCACAGCAGAAAATGAAACAAAATGAGGATGTGTGGCCTAACATTTTTTTAAACTTGATTCTCTATTTTTACAGGGAGAGAACCTTAAAATTTCTTTCAGTAATTTGAGTCATTAATGCTAATCATGGCCTGCAATGAATAGCTCTGAGTGAACATGTATTTCCTCAAGTGTGAATTTCTCTAATTATATATACGTATCCCGTGTAGGTCAAAGGATACATTTTGGCCTAAAATTATTCTCCATTGATCTGTACTACAAATGGGACATATTAATAGTATCTCAAAAAATGTATAATAACCTATACTATATTTAGAAGAAAGGTACATCCTTAAAATAACTTTTTGTCTGCTTTTATTACTGTAACTTTGATAACCTGAAATACCTATTAATTTTCAACTATTTGATGATCTTTACCCACTCTACTTAAGCAGCAGTCAGTTAGTCCCTGTATCTCTATTCAGGCTTTGGCGGCCACATCAAACCCAGGAGGCACTCATTTTTGAAATGCAAACACTAGACAACATGCTGATGATATATCTAAGACAAAACACCACGTGGAAAGCAACAGAAGAACAGGTAGGCCGGAAACTGAACAGCTTACCAATCTTCTTAAACAAAATGTTCACACTGTAGGTATTAGATTGGGTTTAAAGGAATTTCAAAGAACCAAATGTATATTCATAAATAATCTTGTAGCCCTGCACAAGGCACTTTCACATTGCCTAGAGACACTGATAGCTACCGTCTTAAAAATGAGGGGCTCCTGGGTGGCTCAGTTGTTAAGCATCTGTCCGGCTCAAGTCCTGGAATCAAGCCCTGCAACGGGATCTCTGCTCAGCCTGCTTCCTCCTCTCTCTCTCTCTCTCTGCCTGCCTCTCTGCCTACTTGTGATCTCTGCCTGTCAAATAAATAAAATCTTTTTTAAAAAAAAGATTATCTATATTATTCTAGGCCTATTGTGATACTTTGCTCTTTTGCTCATTCTCCCTAAGTGGGAAAGCATCCCAAACAAAACAGGAGATGAATGAATCGTCAATTCTCTTGAAATTATTCTGTAGTATTACTGTAACTATAATCAAAGACCTACCAATTTTATCTCCACATTATTGATAATAACCAGATTATTCTAAAACATCTTAGAGGGAAAAATGTGCAAAGGATTCAAGAATATTACAGAAAAAAACCCAAAAAGCAAAGACAAATTTTGCAGCATTATATAAGAGCATAAAAGAACAGTAAAAAGTTCACTGACATATAGTGCGGTATTGCTAAGCATCAAACAAATATGCCAACCTAAAATTTAAAAGTGAAAAATTTGTATTTAAAGAATCATATAAGAAGAGCTGGCACTTCAAGTCTGTATGAAAAGAATGTGTGAGATAACAAGTATTACTGTATATCACAATACACCTTGAACTAAATTGATAGACTGAAAGTAAACATTAACTCATAACTGATGGAAACATTCAACATAATTAGAAATACAGTAAAAGAAAGATAGTACATATAAATGAACTGAGAAAGCTTTCTCGAACATGATAACAACAAACTCCGTTCTTTCCTCTGATGACTATTACAATATCAGAATGAATAACCTATTGGTAAAGAAAAAAATGTGTGCTTTCTTATAAGAGGCTTAAATACCTCTCCCCATTACATTTTTCCCCCATAGACATAATGCGCCCTCTACCCACTGACAACAGGCTCAGCCACACTGTGAGCTTTAGCTACAGTGTATGAGCAGGAGTAATGTTGGCCCCAAAGAAGCAAGAGACACATGCATGAGACTGAGGCTTTGTTTTCTGTCTGGATCCTGGGATAGGAAAGACACACAGAACAGAATACACAAGACTCAACCCATAACTAACCAGCAATATGAGGAAGAAATAACTATTTCTGTAAGCTACTATTTTCAGTTTATTTATATTACATTACCCACAGAGAATTCTAGTATATACAATATGGTAAAAATAATCCTACTCTTACAGTTTCTTCAGACGAAATTCTCTCTTCCACATCATACAACTCAGTTTTGTGTTTGTTTGCTTTGTTTTGTTTTGTTTTTTTGTCACAATCAGATGGTTAAAAAATGTATACCTGAATAAAAAGATCTAAAAAAAATTAAAAAGTCTAATTGTTTGGCAACACCATCCTCTTGCATCTTGAGGAAATAAACTGGTGGGATTATAAAGCAAGCACAACCTTTTTTCTATTTTAAAATGCATGGTATTTCTCTGGTAACTAAGGGATCTGCAACGCAACTTAATTAACCACAAGAAGCATTGATAATGGGTTACAACCATGACTTCATTGTAACTGAACACTTTGGGACAAATCATAAGGGATGAGTTGCTCATGCTCCAGATTGTCTATGTTCCACCAAAGTATTAAATTGGATCTTTACTTTCCAAAACGGATTCCCAAAACATACTCCATGATAAATGTGGTATGGCCAGTGATCTCGGGAAATGCTGCACACCATAATTACCTCTGAGTATTTATGTAACCACTACCATCACTAAAGATCTGATCGCCATGAAGAAAATACAGCTATTTAATTTGACCCAGAGTGTGCAGGCTTATTTATCTTGGGGGCCATTTCCACCAGGAACCCCTATTATCATCTCGCTAAACTAGTTTTCCTACAGCACATTTGAGGAAATGTGGAACAAAAGGGCCTAAAGAAATCAAGTGAGGTCATGTAAGTTTAACTTCCCGAGAACTGGCTTCCCTGGCTTGTATCTTGGACTTATTATTTTTACATCTAGACAAGAGACTAACATTTATCATTTGGCAAAATGACAGTAGATACCTTTTGGTTGTTATTGTTAGAGCCCAAATGTTCCCTCTATAAAGAGCAAAGCAACAACAAAATACTCCTTTAATATAATATTAGAAAAGAGAAATATTTCTCTATCTGTGAGTTTGTATATTTTCTTTTAACACAACTCAAGTGTTTGATTAGCATTTAGAAATCTGAGAATCCAGTTCAGGGCACTAATTTCAATACTAAAATCAGGCATTTTTTGACATGTATTTCTCTACTTTTTCATCAGTTTATTTATTGTTTTGTTTTTTTAAGATTTTATTTATTTGACAGAGAAAGAGAGATCACAAGCAGGCAGAGAGGCAGGCAGAGCAGGGTGGTGGGGAGTAGAGAGCCTGATGTGGGGCTTGATCCCAGGACCCTGAGATCATGACCTGAGCCAAAGGCAGAGGCTTAACCCACTGAGCCACCCAGGCACCCCCGTAAGTTTATTTCTTATTTTTATTTTTTTAAAGATTATATTTATTTGTCAGAGAGAGAGAGAGAGAGAGAGAGCGCGCACAAGCAGGGGAGGGGCAGAGGGAGAGCCAGGCTCCCACCAGGAACCGAAAGTGGGACTTGATTCCAGGACCCCGGGATCATGACCTGAGCTTAGATCTTAGGCAGATGCTTAACTGACTGAGTCTCCAGTTGCCCCCTCATTAATTTGTTTTTTAAATATGGATCTTTGATATTATGTTTAATTTGGATAGACCATCTCACATCCTTTCATGAAAGTAGTATATTTAATATATATTATGATATTTTCTAAATAAGAACTGCTCCCTTAGAGTGACATCTTCATATATACTCAAGGAATTAACAAAACAATGCTGTTATATCAAGTTAAGAACAAATTGGACTGTGCTATCAAGAGAACCACGTTCTAGACAGAGAAATGGTTGGTATGGAACTTGGAAAATTTCTTTTCACTCTTCTAAGTCTCCTAGTCCTCATCTGCAAACCAGAGTAATGAGGAGACCCATCTCCTAGGCGTGGGTTCAAGAACAGCAGGAGAGCTTTCTCAGAGCTGGACTCAGAGTCAGACTACCCCAGGTCCAGTTTCCTAAACCAGGTAACGTACTCTTCCTTCTCTCTTCTACCCAGGTAAAGTGTGCAGTTGTGGTGATGTGGCATGATGAAACCAACAAGTCCAACTCGAACAAAACACCTCCGTTCTCTCTCTCTCTCTCTCTCCCTCTCTCTCTTCCCACCCTCCTTCTCCTCTTCCTCTCCTGCTCCCTCTTTCTCCCTCTCAGTCTTACTCTATTTTCCACGACCATTTTCCGCTGCTATTGCTGGGAGACTGGATGAGTACGGTCCATATATGAGAAGGAAGGAAGAAAATAATGGAATCTTTCGGACAACCAGTCATGCCAATTTTAGCACTCATGGATTTCCTACAGATTTTCAGACTTCTGAGTTCAAAGTACTGCGTCCATCAGTCTTCAGATGACAGCCCAAGAGATCTAAATTTACATACCATTCATGTCATTTTCAGTGAATCGTTTCTGGGAAAACTACAACTTCCTTCATTCCGTGGCTTCCTATCCACTCAGTGGAAGATAACCCAATTCTCAATCATGAAGGTTACAGAAACAACCTTCTACACAAGGAGGAGGACGGCACCCAAAACTCCGGTTACTTGCACGTTTCTAGAGCCAACTGCCTTGTCTTTCGAAGTTTTCTAGTTTGCTTAACTTAAAGCAAAACGAGGCATAAAAGTCACTTCTTAGACTGTTCCTCGCTGTTCTCATATGCATCTGGCACATTCAGAAACTTTTTAGAATTTCTTCCCTGTGAGTCCTATTACTTACTGAAGTGAGAATCTTGCCTACTTGATCTCCTCAGTGGTTTATTTACTCCTGAGAAATACGGCTGATGAGGCTGTGCATGGCAAAGCCTGCATTCCACTTAAAAAAGGGTAGAGGGGCGCCTGGGTGCCTCAGCGGGTTACAATTCTGCCTTCAGCCCAGGTCACAATCTCGGGGTCCTGGGATCGAGCCCTGCATCAGGCTCTCTGCTCAGCAGGGAGCCTGCTTCCCCCCGCTCCCCACACCTCCCTCTCTGTCTACTTGTGATCTCTGTCAAATAAATAAGTAAAAAATCTTTTAAAAAAAGGATAGAGAATTAAAAAAAAAAAAGACAGAGAATATATATGGTTGGGATCCATAACTCTGTGTGTGTATGTAATTCCCCTGCTTCTTTGTATGCAAGCTCCAAAAGACTTGTAGAAATAAGTGACTTGGGCCCAACGGTGCCTTGCTGTTCTGTCATGCATAATAATATGACCTAATTTATCTTGGTTGTCCCTTACAACAGAAGCAATATATTTAAGAGACACCTAAGGATACAGAAAGAAATGAGATGTATGTTTGCATGCATTTGGAAATGCTGACGATTAAAAACTAAATTGAGGGAAAGAAAACTTGACCAAAGGTGAGTATTATTAACTCTTCCTGATAAACTATTAAAATCAGGTATTCTTTTATTGTTTTAAATATATATTGGGGGGAAGCTACATGGGAACTTAGAGATACTTCTACAAATTAAAAACAGAAAAATCACATATTAAGAGTGGATTTTGAGCAAAACCCTTTTCAGGGGCCCTCTGGAATACAGAGATGATACTGGTATGTCTATGACTATCAAGGATTTCCCACAGTAGCAGGACATGTGACACAAGACAGAGTGTGCTTACGTGTTTTATTCAAAATTTCGCTATGAGAGGTAATAAAGAAGAGAAAATTCCCATCTGCTAAGACCATGTCTATTTAAGTCTTACCAGTTTTTTTAAGTTTATCTGGCACGAGTCTGATTTGCAAGTAGCCAGTCCTCATTTCTGAGGACATCAGAACATCATCAGGGAGTGCAAGGACCCACTAAGTCTCGGGCACAACATCTGCCTGCAGTTATCATGCTCTTTAATTCTCGCAACAGCCTTTTCAAGAAGTTACTACTACCTGCATTTTATAAATGAGGAAAGAAAGTCACAAGAATCGGGTAGTTAGTCCATGGTCACTGAGTCACCAAAAAAAAAAAAAAAAGAAGAAGAAGAAGAAGAAAGAAAGAAAGAAAAATAAAATGGAAGGGAGAACTCTTAGATCTGAATTTTTTTTTTCACAGTCTTGCCTTTTTACCATGAGTTTTTATTTATTTTTTAAAAGATTTTTAAAATTTATTTACTTATTTGAGAGAGGAACATGAGAGGGGAGAAAGACAGAGGGAGAAGCAGACTCCTCGCAGATCTGGGAGCCCGATGCAGGACTCCATCCCAGGACTCTGGGTCCTGGGATTATGACCTGAGCCAGACAGTGGCTTAACCAACTGAGCCACCCAGGCACCCACCATGAGTTTTAATTTAGAAAAAAACAAAGAGCCATCTGGGTGGCTCAGTCCGTTGTGCATCTGCCTTCAGCTCAGGTCATGATCTCAGGGTCCTGGGATCCAGCCCCACCTTGGGCTCTCTGCTCAGCAGGGAGCCTGCTTCTCCTTCTCCCTCTACTGCTTCCCCTGTTTGTGCTCTCTCTGACAAATCGATAAATCCTTAAACAAACAAACAAACAAAAGGAAAAACAATTTTGTTTTTTTTCCTCCAAATATTTATCAAAGGGGCCTAAGTAGACAGTGAAGGAGGTGTCAGAGTTAATAAAGAAAAGTGCAAATTTTTTATTGTATTCCTAAAAACATTTATGAAAACAATAATGCTTAAAACAAGCAAGATGGAGTAACTGGTGCACATGTGGAAGAAAATGCCTAATCTTTTCTTAATCTGTTATATGGAATATATATATATATATATATATGCACAATAAAATGTATTAAGTACATATAAGTTATATATATTCTTCTTGGGGATGAGAATTTTAGTCTCTTTTGTTCACTAGCATAGCCGCACTCCTAGACTGACACAAGATAGGCACTTATGGAAAGAAATAGCATAGTTTCCAAATGCATGTTAGTGGTACATGGACCACGCCTTTCTTGCACGTTCTACAGTATATCAATGTTCTCATTATTTCTGAAAGTTGAGAGCAATATTTACATAAAAACTGACACTTGCATACCTATCTAAAATGCATACACTTGGGGGACCATAATCTGATACACCAGAATTAACAAAAGCCAATACAGAAAGCAAAAGAATGAGCAAGTAAAAGAACTTACACTTCCAAAAATCACGTACTATAGATGCCAGATTAAACTCAAACCACAGATAAGACATGACTATGTAGGATCAGGAAAGTGTGTGGGGTTGTTCAGACAGAAATCAGTGTGAATAAGTTTCTAATGGGACTCTTAGAAAGACCTAATCCCAAAAGAGCTAGAACTAATCCCAGAGAACTAATCCCAGAGCCAGATGTGACAAGCATAACATACTCATAAAGGCTCAACAACAGAGGAGAAGAATGTGGAGAAGTAGAGTCAATGTGGTATTTATTTCCTCATGGATTTCTCTAAGGGTCCTCATGAGAAGAATCCCCCATAAATATAAAAAAGCTGTTATCTCACAAGTCTGTAACATGTAAGAGTGCATGTAACGAGGTGTTCATGATCTTCTAAAAATAATTTCAGCAAAAAGAAGAAAGAATATCACAAATCCCAGGGTGCCAGAAACATCATATGGAGAACATGAGGGCATTATTACCGAGAGACCTGATTAAGAACATAGTGCCTGGGTAAATAGTAGTGGCACCCAGCAGATCTTGAACAGTCCTGAGTGTGCAACAGAATCCAGCCAAGGAGAAAGTCAAGCTCAAAGTCAGGAATTAAGTAGTTAAAAAAAAAAAAATTAAGGGGAAAAAATAAAAGGTTCACAAGATGGCTGACCAGATGGGTACATGAGCCCACATGAGTTAACCCTGGGCATTCCTCAAATAATTCAAGCTAGACAGTGTCAAGAAGATGTAAAACACCAGGAAACGTGATCTCCTTTGCAACTGCTGGCTAATTACTCATGTGAAAACCAGGAAACTAGGGTAAATCCTAAGAGAGAACAAACACATTTCATACGCATTTTCTAATGTGACCACATTATTACACAGTAATATATATGAATGGTAAAAATTCATGTGCAGCTATGTTCTTGGTGAGAATTTTAGCATACAATCGTTCTTACTTTTTTTTCTTTTTTTTCCAGAGAGGAATTCCAAAGGAGAAGCATCAAACATCAAACAACCAAACATGTCCCTTCTTGCTCTGCTTTTCAGAGAACAGACTCTTTGGAAATAGAGACAATAAAAATATTGGTTTAGCCCAGTTCTTGAGAAAACAGGCTCTCCTGTTCATCTGTGTATGGGGCAATGCAAACATTCTAACCTTACTACTGTGAAAAATATCCAGAAAATGGCACACCCATCATCTCTGGTTATTTTTTGTGCCCTGGCAGCCTTAATCTTCTTCTGAACTTGACTAAAGTTTAGATAAGGTTCTTCCTCACCACCCAGAGGCCTCCCTTTCCTTAGAACATTTACTCCCAGAAAACATTTCATTGTAAATACATTCACTGCCCTTTTAGATATAAATCAAGCCTGCTCTTGAGTTTTCAGATTCAGGCATTCTCTCTCAAGGACCTGAGAGTACTTCCTTTGACTAGTAGTCCTTTAAGGAAGGTAAACCACCCATGTCCCAAGTTCTGTGGGAGGGTACAAGGCCACCTTTGGCAGAACGACTTGCTCCAAATTCCAAAAATGACCTCCTATTATGAAAATAAGAGAAAGTTTACCAATGCTCTGATTAAAGCCAATTTACCAAGAAGAGTTGTCCTATGATCTCCTCAACTTAACTTTTTCATTTTTAATTTTGTTTATTTTTAAAAAAAATTTTTTAGAATTTTATTATTTTATGTTAGTCACCGTACAGTACAGCATAGAGGATATTAGGAGAAGGAAGGGAAAAGTGATGGTGGGGAAACCAGAGGGGGAGAATAACTCAACCTAGCTTTTAGCAATGCTCTAGCCCTATATTAGTCAATCATCAAAAAGAACGAAATCTAGCCATTTGCAACGATGTGGATGGAGCTAGAGTATATGATGCTAAGCTAAATAAGTCAGAGAAAGACAAATATATGATTTCACTAGGATGTGGAATTTATGAGCCAAAACACAGGGAGGCATGGTGGTTCAGTTGGTTAAGCATCTGACTTAGGGTCAGATCATGATCCAGGGTCATGGGATCGAGCACCACATCAGGCTCCCTGCTTAGCGAGGAGCCTGCTTCTCCCTCTTCCTCTCCCCCTGCTCCTTTTCTCTAACTTGCTCATTCTCTCTCTCAAATACATGAATAAAAAAAGATTCTCCAGCTCTGTGTTTCAAGCAACCCTGAGCTCAGAATGAATTCTGACCTCTCCACTCAAGTGCAATAACCTTGAATAAAGTCTTCTTTCCCTGTTCAACTTTGTCCAGGTCATCTTGAGTAGTTTTGTGTTGACATCTGCTACAATGTCATTTCTACATTTTTTTGATATATTTAAATTAGCATTCTTCATTTGAAATAGTGAGGATCAAATTTCCAAACACTTATTTCATTTGTCCAATTTCCTGTAATCTGTTTAAGGCTTTTTTTTTTTTTCTATTTATTTATTTATTTATTTATTTTATAGGCATGTATTTTTATCCCCACGGGTACAGGTCTGTGAATCGCCAGGTTTACACACTTCACAGCACTCACCAAAGCACATACCCTCCCCAATGTCCATAATCCCACCCCCTTCTCCCAAACCCCCTCCCCCCAGCAACCCTCAGTTTGTTTTTTAAGATTAAGAGTCACTTATGGTTTGTCTCCCTCCCAATCCCATCTTGTTTCATTGATTCTTCTCCTACCCACTTAAGCATTTTTTAAATCCTAGTAGATAAATATAATAAAGGAGAGTAGATGCTGCAAAGTTTACAAAATTGTTACCACTTCTTAGAAAAATACGTTTGTTATGTAAAGAAAATGGATAAAGGATGTTTTAAAAAATAACCTATAAATTTAATTGTGCATGCTATCTTTCTCTTCCAGCCGCCAAGTTAAATTAAGAAGTGCCTAGTTTTGTAAATGCTCAAGGGAAATGCATTAAAAATGAATACAAATATCCAAAGATAAACTAACTGATGACTTAACCCAAATTTTTAAAACATATTATTGCCCAAGGACTCTGTAAATAATTAAGAAATTCAAAGGCTTTTGGTGCATATATCCAAAATCTGCTCTGCGAAACACTAGTCCTCCAAAATGCTTTAGGAAAATATACTTCCCTTGTCAAAGAATTGTGAAAAACTATGCATAATATATCATCAACATGAAGATTCAAATTGCACATTAGGTTATAATATCTGAGCATTTTGCAGTAAACCATGAGTGTGTGTTTAACTCAGTAATTCCCAAATTTGCTTTTCTAAGGAATTTTTCTTGTTGGTTTATGATTCTCTTTCCTAAGCTCACTTAATACAGAGATCACATATATCATATATACATATGTTTTTCTACTGTCTTGGAGTGCCTGGGTGGCTCAGTCTGTTAAACCTCTGCCTTCGGCTCAGGTCATGATCCCAGAGTCCTGGAATAGAGCCGTGCCTTGGGGTGCTCCTTGCTCAGCAGGGAGCCTGCTTCTCCCTCTCCCTCTGCCTGCTGCTCCCCCTGCTTGTGCTCTCTCTCGCTGTCAATTAAAATCTTTAGAAAAAAAAATATACCTATATTTCTATATTCTCTGCATAGAACTATATATCACATCGGGTAAGCCTACATTCGGTTTATAGGCTTTCGCTGTTATTTTCTTATTGTTTAAATTACTTTTCAGTTATTAGGACATTCAGGCCAGTTATAAACATATGCTGAGCATTCTTTCCACACCAAAGCCCAGATTTCATGCTGGGGAGCTAAAATATAGTCGAATACCTCAAGATCCCTTTAAGAAAAACATAAAAAGAAACACTAAAATTTCTTGGATCGTTAATATCATCTTGAGGTTTTTTTTTTTTTTTCTTTTTAAAAGTAGAATTCAGCACTTTTTTAAGTTTTAAAGACTTATCAGCTTCCCCGCTTCTCCTAAAGCAAAATGTAATTCCTGTAAAATGGTACCCAGAATCATTCCATTTCCCCCTCCCAGCCATGCGCACAAACATTTTTCACTCACCTAATCTATCTGTGCTGCTCAAGACTAAACTCCAATTCGTTATTTGTTTTCTTTCTTTCCAGTTGCCAACATCTTTCTCTGCCAAGAGCTCCTTCCAGCATTCCCTACCTGGCACATTTCTATTTGCTCTTTAACACCCAGTGCAAACATTATGATAGTGTCTAGGGTGAAAAGATTCTAACCAGCCACCCCATCTCAACTCCATCCAATGAAAAAAAACCTCCCCCACAGAGCCAGGGAAGCTAAAAGATTACATTCTCCAGACTGTTCCGCTCCAAATGCGGAAGTCACAGGGGAAACACAGATTTGAATTCTGCGGCTGTTCTTACCAGCAAATAAAATCTGGGTGGAATGATGTTTTGTTCCTGGGGAGATACTGAATGCAGTTGTAGTGTGCAGTCATTGGCTTTATGCCATCAGAGGTGTGGGACGGGTGATCTGCCAGTGAAGGTGATGGCAGACATGTCACTGTTCTCACGCTGGCCGTGATAGGAGGCAAGGAGTCAATATCTGTCTGTTTCTCCCTGGCAGAGTGGTGCTCTGGCTCTACCTCTCCACCGGCTACTGCTGCAACTTGCCCGTGAGTCAGGCAGATTCCCGATTACAGAAGATGAAGTTTCTCTACAGCTCAGGTCTGGAGGGTGGCTTTGCGGTAGGGCATTCTTAAAAGCCCAAGGTCTGGATTCTTCAGCTGTCCTGAAGATTTAGCACCTGACTTAAGTCTCCAGGAATCAACGCCCTTCCTGCTTAAACCAGCCAGAGTGTATCCTGCTCTCTGTAACCGAATCCTGACCTTTAAAAATATCATATCCTCAGTGAATTCTAATTTCCTAGGCATTTAGCTGTTTTCCTACCAAACCTGGCATACATTAATAGCATTTATCATGTGTATGTGTATGCCCTTTCCCTGCAGTGAAATCTTATTGCCTTTTATGACTGCCACCTTCTCCTGTGCTCACCAAAAGGCAAAGCTTTTCCCGCATCCAATCCTTTCTCTGACAGAGACAGCTGTCATCTTTTTTTAATTCCGCTGGTTGCCTCATGATCCAGTTCCTTCATGGGCTTTATCAAATTATGTATTTAAATTACATCTTTTTGTTATGTTGTTAGGATAGGAGTGACCCTCTCTTATCAATATCTACATGCAAAGTGGGATCATAAACCTCTCTTGTTTTTATGACTAGAAAGCATTTTCTAACAATGATCAGATAAATATTTCCAATAGGCAATAGAGAATCATTTAAAATTTTTTATAATTATATAATTAACCTGGAATCTAATGTATCATATTTGGAAAAAACAAATAAAGAGTCCTCACTGATCTGAGATGCCAATTTGATCATGTTCCACAAAAGACTTCTACTCTGGACCTCCTTCACTGCTCCAATGTTCATACATGAGCCTGTTGCTCTTGCTGTAATTTGACCATATGTTTAGCACATAAGAGTACATGCCTTCTATCTTTTCTTCCAAAAAATTCCACGCAACCTCATTTTCTGTTTCCTTTTTTCAGATGAAATTTTGGATTCATTTTGTTTTTAGCAATAATCTCATTGAAATAATCTCAACTTTGGTGGTTAATTGGAGGAAGTATTCATTCCTTTGAAAATGAAGGCCTCCTAGACAGAAGCAAAGGGTTACTCTCAATTTATTCAGTTTTTCCTTGGCTTTGAAATGAAAACCTGTATTTTTCATTCAGATGCTTTTTGAACCTTTCTTCATTGTAGTTGATATCTTGAAAGGAGATTTCAGAAAGCATTCATTTCTAATTAGCAAATATATGTGATTTTTTAACATTGATTTTTCAACTTATAACTTATTTTTATAATCAAAAATATGTGAATTTTATTATGCGCCTTCATGAAAACTATTAGGACAATATCCTCTCTGACTAACTCCTTATATTAATCCCAATTATCATTTTATCTTTTTATCAGCCCGGTTCTCAAGCATTTATCTGTTATACAGAACTTTCTATGAAGAGCTTATGGATTTTTCAATTACATTATTTCTTGTTTTATAACAAATTTGTCCTTTGGTCTCATTTTCCCCCCTTCTTTTTTTTTTTTTTTTTTTTTAAGATTTATTTATTTGACAGAGAGGCAGAGAGAGAACACAATTAGGCAGAGTGGCAGGCATAGGGAGAGGGAGAAGCAGACTCCATGCTGAGCAGAGAGCCGGACGTGGGACTCCATCCCGGGACCCTGGAATCATGACCTGAGGCGAAGGCAGCTGCTTAACCAACGGAGCCACCCAGCTGCCCCCGTTTCCCCCTTCTTTAATGTACATTCTTATATTAGTTTGTAATAACTTATTATGATGATTTATTGGAGTTTCTTAACGTTTGCTGCATATTAGAAGCATTTAGAAGAAACAACAACAAAAAACTAAGGACGCTAAGAGCCACTAGTGAAGTTTATAATTTAACCAGACTCATTCTTCATATGAGTCTAAAATGCACACAATATTCAGATAATCTGGCTTTGATATTTCATATTCATACTCTAAATTCTTGAAGTTCTCTTTTTATCAATTATTAATAATGTCTTTTCCTAAGTATTGTTAGATATTGTTTCTCTTTCATCCATTCACACATTCTATAATCTTAGTTTTCATCTCTTCATTTTCTTTAATTGGTGAGTTTTATTTTCCTTTGCAGCTGTACTCCTTTTTACTGCTATTTAAAATTGAACTCTGGTTCCCGGGTGGCTCATTAGGTAAGGGTCCGACTCTTGGTTTTGACTCAGGTCATGATCTCAGGTTGTGAGATCCTGGGCATGGCATCTGCTTAAGATTCTTTCTCTCCCTCTCCCCACATCCCTCCCTGCTCCCCCCAACTCACCCCCCCAACTCATATATGCATGTGCCCTCTAAAAATAAATAAACAAATAAATAAGATTGAACTATAATGTTATGTTACATTAAAATACAGTTTATATATTTTTAAAATTATTTATGGATAAGAGAAGCTATAATTTGTTCAATATATTAGTTTTATAGGTAAATAGCTTGATTGTGAAAAAAAGATAAATTCTCTCCTTTTTGTTATTAAATGTAATGTCTACTATTAACTCCCTTTCACAATAATAATGATAAAATATAAGCATATGTATTTTTTTTAAATGCAAACCTTTTGGTAAACATATCAAAGGCAAAAAAAAATGATTAAAAATTCCACAGCAAAACTTTTTATTTTTTAATAACTGGTTCAATGTGTAACTGTTAATCCTTACCTACTTTGTGTAATGTGGAGCATTTTCATTATTATACAATATCCTTCTTGGTTTCATGCGATGATGTACTTTCTATTGGAATTGTAATAGCTCTTACTTTTATATATGTATTTTATAGAGCTAACCCTTGGACAACACGGGTTTGAATTGCACTGTATTTGGCAAATACAGTTCAGTAGTGTAAATGTATTTTCTCCTCTTTATGATTTTCTTAATAACATTTTCTTTTCTCTACGTTTCCTTATTGTAAGAACACTGTATATAATACAGAATACGAAATATGTGTTAATCAACTATTTATATTATTGGTAAGGCATCTAGTGAACAATAGACTATTTAGTTAAGTTTTGAGAAAGTCAAAATTATATGCAATTTCACCCTGCACAGGGGTCAGTGCCCGATCCCAGGGCCCCATTTAAAAGTCAAGGGTCTCTTTCCATGTTCTTGTATTTTTATCTTTAACCTGCACCACTTCATTTTTATATGTGTCTCATAAACAATCAATTATTTAACTTTGTTTTTAAATGACATTAGAAAGTTTTTAACTTCAGTTCCTGACCCTAACCTATAAGTACTGTAATATGAACTATTTTTTTTTTTTTTTGCATCTTTTAGACTTGCCGGCTTTTAAAAATATTTTTACTGCCTTCTTCTTTTTTTTTTTTTAATGTCAAATGCATCTTACTTGCCCTCCACATTAGAACATAACATTTGGACCACCTAAATGTTATTTCTACCTCAATACTTGAACCTGTATTTCTCTAACTTGGATTCAAAGAAAAAATAAGCTACACAAGGAAATGAGCAGGTTTTACTCTGCTCCAAACCACTTCTACTTTCCAGTATCTGTTCATGAAACATAAGCTTTTAAATTTAGATTTTATCACCAATGATTATTAATGCTATTCATAAATGTTTTAATTATTAAATATCTATGATATTTTATTTTGCTTAGTAGCACCATCTATAGTAATTCTCATGCAGAAAAACAGATACCATAAAACCAAAACTCAGAATATCAATATTAGTTCAAAGGAGTACTTGGACTGACCATGCTAATTAATGTAAGAATAAATCAAGCCTTCACACCACATAATGATTAACCCAGAAATTATTTCTATCAAAATTGTGCCATCACCATATTCACAGTGCATTGTATTGGAAGTCCCAAAGCAATTTATATGCCCAATTTCATTAAATTTTCTGTAATTGCCAGTAAGAGGAATAACAACAACAAAATTACTTTAAAATACATACTTGCACACAAGTTAAATCAAGTGGAAAAAAGGGCAACTAGTTCTGGTTCAGTGGTTTCTTCATTTTCATAGCTTACAAAACAACAGCAATTACTTTCTTTTCTTCAATATATTCATGTAGAAAAAGAAAAATAACTACTCTGGCATCTAGATGAGAGTAATAGCCCAGAATTGACTTTAGCAAATTATGTCAATCACCATGAAAAGGCTTATAAACGATCTTCCATGAGTCAAGAACCATTAACAGTATTCTGAACAGGACAAACTGTATTTTACTTTTAAGAGACAAAAAACCTTTTTTTTTAAAGATTTATTTATTTATTTATTTATTTATTTATTTATTTGAGAGGGACAGAGAATGAGAGAGAGAGAGGAAGAGAAAGAGAGAGAGAAAGAATGAGCCAGTGCAGGTAGGGGCAAAGGGAGAGGAGAGAAAAGAATTTCAAGCAGACTCCCAGGCTGAGCACAGAGCCAATGCAGGGCTCAATCCCAAAACTCCAGGATCATGACCTGAGCTGAAATCAAGAGCTGGCCACTTAACTGAATGAGCCATCCAGGTGCCTTGCATATTTTTTAAGATGCAGTGCAGTTTGGGATTGAAACACTATGGCTTTTGCTATCACACAGGAGTGGATTAGTGTTTTAACTCCCTGCTGGTTGTCTCAGGAATTCTATAAAATTTGCTTAATCCCTGATGCTTCCATTTTCCCATTAAGGGGTTAACAATAGTGGCGGACTCCCTTAGTGGCTGTCAAGACTTAAATCCTTAATGAACAAAAAGCAGTTAGTGAGGTAACTGGTGTGGACTGGAACTCAATAAATGCCACTGGAAATGGAATGTCTATTCTGATTGAATTGTGTTTTTAAATAATGAAAATGCTTCTGTGGATCTCCTCATGATGTATTGTAGGAAGAGCTGATATTCAAAACATACACAGACCCGTGTAGTATCTGTAATGTCTACAGACATGAATCTGAACGACCATCACACCCATCAGACAGTCCACTCTGCCCTGTTGCTGGAACCCAAAAGTTATATATCTGTAATGATGGGGCTCCTGGGTGGCTCAGTTAAGCCTCTGCCTTCGGCTCTGGTCATGATCCCAGTGTGCTGGGATAGAGCCAGGCATCGGGCCCTCTGCTCTGTAAGGAACCTGCTTCTCCCTCTCCCGCTCCCCCTGCTCTTATTGCCTCTCTTGCTGTGACTCTCTCTGTCAAATAAATAAATAAACTCTAAAAAATAAAATAAAATCAGGGCACTTGGGTGGCTAAGTTGGTTAAGCATCTGCTTTCAGGTCATGGTCCCGGGGTCCTGGGATCAAGACCCCAGGTGTGCTCCCCGCTCAGCGGGGAGCTTGCTTTTCCCTCTCCCTCTGCCTACTGCTCCCTCCTGCTTGTGCTCTCTCTCTCTCTCTCTCTCTGTCAAGTAAATAAATAAAATCTTTTTAAAAATTAAATAAATAAATGAATGAATGAATATCAGTAATGATATGAAAGATTTTTAAATCATACAGTGAGAGGAGGCTTCATGTCTACATCGTGTTAAAACTGTTCTCATGTTCTTCAGTTTTGTATTTTTATGAATTAGGAAGTTACACGGGGAGACACAATCCTCTTTCAGTTTTCTGAGATGACAAAACACGTGATCAGACTTTGAAGAAATCACCCTATTAAATAAAACAAAAGAAATAAGCCAAGACAGGAGTAATAAACTTGCTATCATAAGCTCCTTAATGTTACTTTTCAGATCATAGTAAAAACCACAGAAGAAGAAAAACACGATTCTTAAAATTAAGTTGAACTAAGGAACTAAGGCAAGTATCAATTACCTTGTGTAAGAAAGAGTTAATAGAACTTTATGTAGTGAGTGCAGGCTCACCAATATTTTAAATATTTATCTTTATACCCTTAATGCAGCTTCATATTTCCAAAGCCTTTTTGAATATTACAAAAGAAGAATTTCAATATTTAATTTCTGAAGAATGCTCAAGATATTGCATCAGTGTTCCAATAAAATGAAGAGGTATGATTTTAGTGTGTATCGTACTGATTGGGGACCAAAAGGCAGGCTGAGGGCAAAACACAGTCTGCAACCTTCCCACACTCCCTTCACGCTCTCCCCATCAGATATATGTGCATTCCTCAGGTACTCCTGACTGCCCTAGAAAGGGTAAAACAAGTGTTTAACCGATAGAGATCACACTCAGGTAGGGCCTAAGTCTCCACCAGTTTGCAACAGTCTTAATGATTGAAAGAAAAAAGCCATCTCCAGAAACCTATAAGACTCAATATCCTGAACCCGAACAACACCCTCCCCTCCTGAGGACAGAAAATCTTACATAACCAGTCACCCCTTACAACCCCAGTGCAGCTCTATCTGCCCATGTCCTGTCCGCGTGC
Organism: Mustela nigripes; assembly: GCF_022355385.1. NCBI lineage: Eukaryota > Metazoa > Chordata > Mammalia > Carnivora > Mustelidae > Mustela > Mustela nigripes. The sequence continues at coordinate 138,852,174 of NC_081568.1, forward strand.
TTTAATAAAACAACCTTTTTGTACCAAACATGTCTCCAGAATTCTTTCCTGGCCACGGGCTCCAAACCCTAACAGTTCAAACCACATCGATATTGTTACCAGCCGGCTAGAACCCCAAGACGTGTCCTTGACTGCCTACCTGCTTGTACTCACCGACCTTCGTCCCCCATGTGTCCTTAAGCCTTTCTTTCCAGCTTATCTCTTAGCTCAGGCAAATGGGAAGCAAAAGCAAGGGAAAGCACCTGCCTTCATGTGACCTCTAGGGGGCCCAGACCACCCAGACCAGTTTGAGCTTAACCCCTGACTCCCACCTTCACAGATAGACCTTGGAGTGAGTTCTAGAATGACTGACAACTACCTTTACCTCATCTTAATATTAAAAATTCCACGCAAGGAGGAGCACAAGTCTCATTTTCATAGCATGCAATGACTGTCTAGGCATATCTCCTGAAGGTGCAGGCGTGACCTTATGTCCACCTCCGCATAGGAGGACCAAGCTTCCCTAACTAAATATGCATCCTAGCCCTAATTAAAGGAATGCATCCACCCTTGCTGAGGGCCTCAAGCATTCCCCCTGTTCTCCCTATTGGATGCAAATAAAGTTTTCTTTTGTGCAACAAGCTTCTGACTCACCAAGGAGGAACTCAATTTGGTTCAGTTAGAATTCCTCCAGATGCCTAACTACCCTGGCTGCAATGCATCCTCCGAGGAAATGTTGAATAAAAATCTTTTCACTTAGGCTTTTTTCTATAAAAGTAAATCCATTAGAAGGCCATAGAAATATAATTCAGTCAATGTGCATTTTTTATAATGAGGTAATCTCTTAATGGTTTCCTTTGGGTCACTTGAGTTTTACTTAAATATACATCTTAGGGGCAACTGGGTGTCTCAGTTGGTTAAGCGCCCAACTCTTGATTTTGGCTCAGGTTGTTATCTCACAGTTGTGAAATCAAGCCTCCCCTACCCCGCCTCCCGCATCTGGCACGGCACTTGGCCTAGAGTCTGCTTGAGATGCCCTCTCTCCCTCTGCCCTTCCCTCCACTTGTGCTCTCTAAATGGATGAGTGAATGAATAAAATCTTAAAATATCCATTTTTACCTGTACCCCTGGCGCTAATAATACATTATATATTAATAAAAACATTAAAAATTTAAAAAATATATACATTTTAAATAGCAGAGTCTCTGTCAAACAAGGAAAAGGGACTGTTTATTTACCTGAGATTTTGTTTTGAATCAAAATCCATGTAAGCAGTGACTTTTGAGGAAGATAAAGAGAGCTTCAAGATTTATTATTTTTAATGCATTTCAATTTAACTGCATTTTCCAAATCAAGTATAGCTTATGTATAAAAAAGAAAATTTAATAATTACACAGATAATTATGAATTATAATCCTTTACTTCAGTAAATATGGCACCTCTTAAAATGTGTGCTCCTGGGTGCCCAGGTGGCTCTGTCTGTTAAGCATCAGACTCTTGGTTTCTGCTCAGGTCATGATCTCATTATCTAGGGTCATGAGATCAAGCCTTGTCTCGGGCTGTGGACTCAGCCTGGAGGCTGCTCAAGACTGTCTCTCCCAGGCTGACTGGGTGGCTCACTGGGTTTGGCCTCTGCCTTCAGCTAGGGTCATGGTTTTGGTGTCCTGGGATGGAGCCCCACGTCAGACTCTGCTTGGGGGGAAGCCTGCTCTTTGCCTCCGTCCCCCGCTTGCTTCTCTGCCTACTTGTGATCTGTCTGCCAAATAAATAAATAAAATCTTTAAAAAAAAAAAAAAAACTCTCTCTCCCTCTGCTCCCCACCCTTGTTCTCTCTCTCTCTCCCTCTCCCTTCAAAATAAATCAATAAAATCTTTAGAAAAAAATTTTAAAATAAATAATAAAATAAACTATGTTCTCTTCTAAACGTATACATATTATTTCTGAATTTCTACCTACCCCAGTTAATAAAAATAAGTACAGTCATTACTAATTCGTAACCAACCATGCAAATGGAAATTCCAGATCTTGAAGAAAAGCTATAAGGTTAAGAATGCAGTTCTTTAAAAGGTTGAAAAATTATCACAGAAATGAAGGATGGTGGTAATGTGGACCAATGGAGGAAACACAAAAGATCGTAATTGATATTAAAATTTTTCAGTCAGATATTTTAACAAAGAACTGATTGTTGAAGGTAATTATTTTTCTAATCACAACGTGAATCAATAAACGGACTGGCAGGAAGCAGACAAGGTGATCAATACCAAGAAATCGAAATTAATGAACTGAGGCAGAATAATCGGCTGCCCACCCCGTTACTTGCTTCCTTCATTTGCACATCTATTGGTAGAAGAGGGAAAGAAAAACACATCAAAGGGCTGGTTTTTAAAGAAGTTACCTGACTTATGGTGTCTATGAAATTTAAATCCTTTTTAAATGTAAATTATGTCTTTATTCCATCTGTGCATTCTCAAGTCAAATTTTTTTTAACCTAAATTATTCTTTCATTCCCCCCCTGGGGGCGATCCTTTGCTCTGCACTCAGACACCATGTTGCAGCAGCACCTTCTTCCCATCAATTACCAGATGGTCTGGGTTGCCTTGATCTGCTTTCTGAAATGCAATGAGTGGGTATGTTTTCCTTCTTCTCTGCTCAGCTCTACGCAAATTTTTCTTGAGCTCTTGAGTTTAGTGGTTTGATGCTTATGAAATCAAAAATGATCAAGCTACAACTCCTAATTTATTTACGTATTACCTAGACTTGAATATGGTTGTTGTTGTTGTTGCTTTTTTTTTTTTGTTTAAGATTTTATTTGTTTATCTGAGATAGAGCACGTGCAAGAGAACATGACTGTGGGAGTGGGGGTTACAGTGCAGGGGCAGAGGGAGAGGGAGAAGCAGACTCCCCGCTGAGCAGGAAGCCCCATATGGGACTGGATCCCAGGACTCTGAGAGCATCACCTGGTTAGAAGATAGAGGTCCAACTGACTGAGCCACCCAGGTGCCATTTGAATATGGTTCTTAGTCAATGACACTCATTGCTCACTTCATAGAGTGAAATGTAAATGAAAACTATTTACATAAAAAGTTTAGCTTAGTTCTTGGAAAATATTGCCTTAAATGAATAACGGCAAGTTCTTACTGTTTTCTTGATGTTTCCTATTGTCTATTTACCTAGAGCCAGGTTATGTTACTCATGTCATTGGCTGTCCTACTTTTTTTTTTAATGTCTTTTCTTTCAACTGTACAAATACTACATGAATTAACATTATAAAAAAATGGAAACAAAACAGAAGGAATATTGAAGTCCAACTTGATACTTCTGTAACCAAATGTATCTCTCTACAGACTGTTTACTGCCAGTTCTTTAGCCCTTTTATTACACATAGGTGCTATATCCATTATATTTGTATAAAAGACGACACAATATAATTCTACTGCAAAAATCATTCAGGTAACTGTTCAATGCATATTACTTGATATTATTATAATTAACATTATTACTGTTGCTATTAGCATTGGCAATAATAGTAATAGTAGTAGTATAAATAGCAGTATTTATAAAACAATAAGTCATTATGCATACTCAGAGGAGGACGACACAGTAAGGTCAAACAAGCAAGAATTACAGGTAGAAAATCCTACATCCTTGGGTGTACTTGGTTCCACAATACCTATATAAAATTAGAAACACAAAGAAAAGTCTGCTAAGAGCCTTGTGACATTGTGAGTCAAGAGAGAGTCACTCAATAGATATTTATTAAGAAATGAATATATATTATGTTTTCCTACTGTGTTCCAGACTCTGTGGGGGGCTCCAAATATAAATGCTGAGTTCTGGACTCAGGCAACAACTAAAAGATATGCAGGAGCTGGCTAGATGGTTTTGGGCAAGAAAGTAAACATACAGTGTGGGGTAAAGCCCAGTGCCAAAGGATGCAAAACAGCTCAAAACCCTAAAAATTATGCAATTGGCCAGAGGCGAGAAAGGGGATTGAACACCAAGATAGAGCATCTAAAGAGATGGGCAGATTACGTCAGGCACTGAAAGCCTTATCTGAGAGGTTCAGCTATCCTAAAGTTGTAAAAGTACCATTAAAGGAAGTGCTTTAAGCCAAAGAGCGATAAAATCAGATTTCACTTTGGGAAGCGGGGAGTGGGAGAGGTCACTATGTCTGCAGATTAAGGAGAGAGAGAAGAAATGAGAGAGAAGTCATTCCCATACACATTTCGGTATTTTAGAGTGGTACTAGCATCATGGTGAAGGAAATTTAAAAAAAAAGAAAAAAGGGCACATAGTATAGGCATATTTTGGTGATAATGACAGTGGAACACTTGGCCGGATGGGGGTGACTGGGTTAAAAGCAGTTAGGAGAGATGCCCAAGATTCTGATGTAGGTCCCTAGTGGAATGGCAGAGCCATTTACTAAAACAAGGCAGACTAGGGCACAAGCAGTGTGGGAAGAGGCAAGAGTATTTGAAATACTCAAATTGTGGCTCCCGTGAAAATTACACTTCACAAAAGGGTACATAAATATAATTCAAAATATACTCTCCCTCTCCTCCCCATCCACAATTCTGCATTCTGTGGTTTCAGTGACCTGTGGTCTAAAAGGCAGATGATCCTCTTAAGGTCAAGGAACAGAAGGTCAAAAGTAACATAATGATGACACAATGTCACAACATCATTCACCTCATCACACAGACATTTCAGCATCTCACAGCAACACAATAAGGAGGGCAAGGACTGTACAATAGTATATTTTCAGAGAAAGAGACCACATTCATATAACTTTTATGTTTGTATATTGTTTTAATTGTTCTATTTTACTAGTTACTATTTTAATCTCTTACTGTGTCTAATTCATAAATTAAGCTTCATCATAGGAATGTTCACTTAGGAAAAAACACTCTATATAGGGTTTGGTACTATCCACAGTTTCAGGTATGCATGAGGCATCTTTAATGTATTCCCCAAAGGAAAAGGGGAGATGACTGCATTTAGAATTTATCAGCATAGAGACTGCATTGGAAACCAGACAGCTGAGAAAACTCAGGGGTTGAAAATTTCCTGGAAGCAGAAAAACAGAGTCATTAGGACTGATCCTCTGCCCACTTTTTTGAAAGTTTAAAAAATATATATTTTATTTATTTCTTTGACAGAGATAGAACGCACACAAGCAGGGGGAGTGGCAGGTAGAGAGGAAGAAGGAGAAGCAGACCCCCATTGAGCAGGGAGCCCGATGTGGGGCTCGATCCCAGGACCCCAAGATTGTGACCCGAGCTGAAGGCAGATGACCAACAACTGAGCCACCCAGGTGCCCCATTTTTTTAAACTTTAAAAAAGTTAAGACTTTGGGTGCTTTTCATTATTGTTGTGGTTGTTGTTTTATCTTGTTTTGTTTTTAAAGACTTTTTAAAAATTTATTTAACAGAGAAGATCACAAGTGGGCAGAGAGACAGGCAGAGGGAGAGGAAGGGAAGCAGGCTCCCTTTTGAGCAGAGAGCCCGATGTGGGGCTCAATCCCAGGACCCTGGGATCATGACCTGAGCTGAAGACAGAGGCTTTAACCCACTGTGCCACCCAGGCATCCCTTGTTTTGTTTTTACAGCAGTTTAGAGTTCACTACAAAATTGGGGGGTACCGAGATCTCCCATTTACTCTCTGCCTATACCCATGCACAGTTTTCCCCACTATCAGCATCTCCCTGCAGAGTGGGATGTTGGTTACAAACGAAAAACCTACACTGACACGTGATTATCAATGGAAGTCCATAATCTCCATTCACTCCAGTTCATTCTTGGTGTTCCCCACTCTATGTGTTTGGACAAATGTATAATAATATTTATTCATCATCATGGTATCGTACAGAGTATTTGCACAGCCCTAAAAAGCCTCTGCTCTCTGACTATTCATTCCTCCCCTACCTCCTTAACTCTCAGCAACTGTTGATCTTTTTACTGTCTCACAGTTGGGCTTTTCCAGAATGGAACATAATTAGAATGGTGGAGAATATAGCCTTTTCAGATTGGCTTCTTTCATTCAGAAACGTAAGTTTCATTTAGTTCCCTGTTCATCTACTTCCTATCATTAAGTTCATTTAGTTCCACTAAGTTGCATTGAAGTATCCGCCATGTCTTTTCATGGCAGCTCATTACTTTTTAGTGCTGAATAATAATCCATTTTTCTGGCGATACCACAGTTTATTTCTCCATCCACATACTGAAGGACCTCTTGGTTGCTTCCAAATTCTGGCAATTGCAAATAAAGTTGCTACAAACAATTGTGTGTAGGCTTTGGAAGAGACTTAAGTTTTTAATTTCCTTGGTTGATACCAAAGTGCTTGATTGCTAGATCATATGTTAAGAGTATATTTAATTTTATAAGAAACCACCAAAGTGTCTTCCAAAGTGGCTGTGCCATTTTGCATTCCCATCAGCAGAAGATGAGAGCTCTTGTAGCTTCAGTTCCTCACCAGCATTTGGTGCTAACGGGGTAGTAACAGGCTGCGGTCATTCTAATATCACTGTCATGGTATCTCAGTATTGTTTTAATATTCATTTCCCTGACAACCTGTGACTTTCGTATGTCTATTTGCGATTTGCATGTCTTCTATGGTGAAGTATGTTAAGATCTTTGGCCTCTTTTAACATCGTGTTGTTTTTCTTTTTGCGGCATCTCAAGAGCTCTTTGGTATTTTTTATAATAGTCCTTTATCAGATGTGTCTTTTACAAATCTGGGGGGAAGAAAAAGAAAAGAAGGGATTCTCCATGGAACTATGAGCAGCTCCACTCGGTGAAGAGAGCAGCAAACAGAATGGAAAATAATCATTGTTGAGCGTGGAGGGGGATGAAGAAAAATGTGTATGTACAGGACCGTGATGGGAAGGTGTGTGCACGGAATACCAAATCAAAGACAAGATCTGATTCAGCAAGGGATAGAGAGCACAACCAGGAATTGTTGAATTTCAACAGGAATTTCCCTGTTGAAGCAGGAAAGTGACTCAGTTAGAGCTGCATCCCCCATTTTCTTTATAAGCACAATTAGCCTTTGATTACATTGTGCCTTGTTAATATAATTAAGCTTTTAAACCTGGGTTGCAGAGCACTGCCAAGAAATTGTTGGAATTAGTGCCACAGAAGTTCCCCAACTTCGGCGGTATCATCAGGAGTCCCATCAGCAGGCTGGTAAGCCCTTTACATTTCCCTGGTCAGCATTTTTTTTCCCCCCAAAAGGCTATAAGAAAGCTTCATCATTAAGCAGCCCTTTATATAGAAATTATAGAGCTTCACTTTTGCATAAGAAAGGTCTGAATTCAGATAACATAAAAACAGATCTAAAAATAATGCATCTAGGTGACCTCAGCTCACCTTAGCAAACTAGTTTTAATGATAACCTCCAACACATTCTTTGTGAAGGAAAAGTTAATCCTAGTTAATATGATTTACCAATAGAGCCATTGCTTGACTCCTCTGGCTATTATTTTTTCTTATAAAATTTGTTTCTACCTATCAAGAATCAGAAAAAAAAAATTCAGAAAAAGCAGGGCAACACAATAACACTTGTCACAGAGCTCTAGAATCATCAGTATAAGCATTAAACTGTCACCAGTGATGTCAATTATGTAATGCTCATACCAAATGAATGATGGAGATTTGCAACGTACTATACAGTGGGTGACACCTCGTAGCATTTTATTGGAGACTATATAATTAGTTAAGCCCTTTCAAAACCACAATGTATTCACCAAAACAGGAACATTGCAATCACCTGAAATATTTCAAACTTAACAAATTCATCTTCTATCTCTCCAAGATGAAGAGGCAAGGACAGGTGACCTTTAAACTATAGGCTTGTGGGGCACCTGGACGGCTCAGTCGGTCAAGTGTCTGACTTCAGCTCAGGTCATGATCTCAGGGTCCTGGGATCGGGCCTGACATAAAGCCCCATACTGGGCTCCAATACTCAGTGCAGAGTCTGCTATGCCCTCTCTCTCTCTTTCTGCCCCTCCCCAAGCTCATGCTCACTGTCTCTCATATAAATAAATAAAATATTCAAAAAAAAATTAAAAATAAACTGGAGTGATGTAGTTTTATCAGTCAACGGTATCTAAGGTGTATGTCACTGCAAAGCAAGGGCTAAACTCATATTCTATATTTGTGGTAGACCTACAAACTGTGGTCATGAAACACTAAAATATTACAAGCTTTAAAAGGAAGACAAAATTCTCATGAATTTTGGGGAATATAATTCATTTTACTTCTTGAGCATCTTCTCAGTCAGAGGGGCTGGTGTGCTATATGGTGTGATGTGCGGGGGCGAATTAGAAACAGAATATCCCCCCCCCACCCCTGCCCCCGCCCACCTGCTCACTGAAGGACTACTCATTCTACCTCATTGTTACAATTTCAGAAGCCTTCACTTAAAATATGAAAACACTACTCAAGGATTAGAAACTGATAAACATCTACTAGTTGATATAATTCAGTAGCTATCTTGTAGATTAGAAAAGCCAAATCATGTGAGGAAAAAAATGGAGAATGACTTCTAATAGAGTCTATTACATGTATGGTGCTTGATATCCCCACCAGAACTTTTTAAAGTAGTATTATTAACAGCAGGAGGAAGAACCTCCCAAGTAGCCCAGTTCCCAGCCTCCCACTCCCCCGCTGCCCCCTGCAATGGCAACAAGAGCATTTTCGAAAACACAAATGTTAATTCTCCCCATCCTTCTAAGGGTAAAGCGCTCCTGAGTTCTCTTGTGCTCCTAGCTATGAGAACTGAGAGACAAGGCAGCTAATAAGACAAAGTTCATGTAATTCTGCCTATAAAAAAGGTAAACATTTCAACCCTAAAAATCTGTATTCTTCATCGGCTCCAAGTGAGGAAGAGGAAGGATCATAACCTAGGGGTCAGAATGAGTTCCAGCCCCCAGGAGGAAGTTTGGATTCTGTTGAAGAAAACTCCCCAATTCTGCATTTTGAACAGTTCTAATGTATTAGGTTATATACCGGGAGAAAATCATGCTGTTACAATAGCAAAGCATTTTAGACTGGCTAAATGAGATACTGGTTTATTACACTCCCCAAATAAGCAATTGTCAAAATATGAAATAGAGGAATGTGGAGTGTAAGCCACTCAAAACAAACAATAGTGCATGACTGAGTTGATCATTTCATTTCCAAGGAAATAGTTTCTCTTTTCCAGGGAGGTTTTCAATTGGTCAGTCAGGTAATGTTTATGTTCAGCAACGTTTATAGCTGTAAGAACTGTGCTCTCACCAAGCAAGCCAAAAAATTCCTTCCAAGAAAGAACTAGACATTCTCTTCTGAAAACTCCCTCACAATTAGTTATGTAAATACTGTCATACAACAGACTTAGGATCACCGTCGCTGTGAAAAATAGTGTAAAGATTATAATATTGAGAGAACTTACTAGTATTTGAGAGTATTTTTGGAAAAACAATGAATTCTTCCTGTTTTTTGTTTTGTTTTGTTTTGTTTTAAAGAGAGTGTGTGAGCAGGGAGGGGAGGAGAGGGGAAGAAGGAGAGGGAAAGAGAGACTCTTAAGTAGGCTCCAAGATCAGTGCGGAGGCCAACACTGGGCTTGATCTCAGGACCCTGAGATCATGACCTGAGCCGAAATCAAGTCTGACACTTAACTGAGTGAGCCACCCGGGATCCCCAACAGTGAATGCTTTCATTTGCAGTAAACCCTTCTATGAACCATAGTGACTTCATCAACTATTTGAAAACCACAATGAATAACTAGATATTAGAAGATGGACACTACTGCCTCTGCTTCGGATCAATCAACAAATATATTGCCCTCTGCTTAGGCAACACTTTCTTCTGTGTCTGTGATTCAAACTCTTTTATAATCCATGTAAGAATTACAGAGGTGAGGGGCGCCTGGGTGGCTCAGTGGATTAAGCCGCTGCCTTCGGCTCAGGTCATGATCTCAGGGTCCTGGGATCAAGTCCCGCATCGGGCTCTCTGCTCAGCAGGGAGCCTGCTTCCCTCTCTCTCTCTCTCTCTCTGGCTGCCTCTCTGTCTACTTGTGATTTCTCTCTGTCAAATAAATAAATCTTTAAAAAAAAAAAAAAAGAATTACAGAGGTGCCCATCAGCTTTAAAGTATATGAAGAAGGGCACCTGGGTGGTTCAGTTGGTTAAGTATCTGCCTTCAGCTCAGGTCATGATCTCAAGGTCCTGGGATCGAGCCCCACATTGGGCTCCTCTCTTAGCTGGGAGTCTGCTTCTCCTTCTCCCTCTGCCCCTCCCCCCCTTGTGCTCGCTCTCTCTCTCTCAAATAAATAAAATCTTTAAAATAAAAGAATAAATTATATGAAGAAAAATAGCCACCTAGGCACACATTGTGAAATACACCTGGAGCAAAAAAATTTTCCAAAGCAAGTAGCAAAATACAGGCCAATTTTTGCCCCACATGCTTGAGCATTTTTTACTAGTACATGCTAATATTCAAATAAATATCTGAATTTTGCACAGAGTAATCGCTGAGTACCATATCCCTTACAATATAACAACTATATAGAAACACACACACATACATTTCATGACTCACTAATATAAAAGATAAATTTTAGGTCTTCATGACCAGCTTTCTTCTACATAGACTTCTATGTGTATTAATATCAACTGCCTTGTTTTGGATTTCTAAACTCCATTTTCATTTAGATCAATCTGTTCATGTCTAAAAACCACAGTATTCTAATAAATTATTTTTAAAATATCAGTTTCTGTGTTATCCAAGATGTTTATTTGGGGGGACTGGAATTATAGATCTTTATAAATAATATCACTGGTGATTCCTGGGCACATTATAACCCAGATTGATCACCTATTTTGTTTTTTAAACAGACATGTGGAAGGAGAGAAAAATCTCCATTTTAAAATCATTTAGATAACCATTCATGCTACCCACTACGTAGGCATTAGTCTATGTGTGTCACAAGGTAGCTACCTACCTATTAATTTATCTGTATCTACTTATTTATCTATAGCAAATTTTAAATTGTTCCTGGTGTAATGTAGTTATGAAAAATACCAAATGAAATATATAGCTTAGAAATATACCTGCACAAACATATAACTTGAAAAGGGGAACTTGCTCATACTTACAGGATTTAAAACTCAAGACTTTTTTTCTCTACCTTGCTGAAAAGTAGCTAATGTAACATTTTTTATTTTGTTTCATTATGTTTTGTTTTTGAGGGTTTTATTTATTTGACAGAGAGAGAGAGAGAGAGGACAAGTGGAGAGGGAGGGGGCAGACAGAGAGGGAGAAGCAGACTCCTCGCTGAGCAGGGAGCCTGATGTGGGGCTCTAGGCAGGGCTTGATCTCAGGACCCTGAGATAATGACCTGAGATGAAGGTAGATGCTTAATGCATTAAGACACTCAGGTGCCCCTTGTTTTTTCTTTTTTAACTTAGCAACACTGGCCCCTTGCTGCACATTTTTTGTAATGCTACTAAAATTAAGGAAGGATATATAACATATTAATGAGGGAAAATGAAAGGGTGGAAAAGAATATCAGTAATTTTTTTTATCTATTCTAGTAACTCTGATAAAAGATTATAGTAAAGGACAATATTGCAACCAAAAAATCCGGTGTTCCTTGTGGTTTTTAGTCTCTATCTTCATTCTTTCATCTACAGAATGGGAGACACCCATTTTTTTCTCAGAAGTTACAAATACCCAAGTACATATGATCCAGAAGAATATCCTCTTCTTTTTCCACTATGGTAATTTGGCATCTGTTTTTCTTTCAAAATATGTTGCCTGTCCACAATTTTTTGAAGAGACAAGGAAGAAATGAAGACAGAAGAGGAAGAAAAGTGAAGGAAGAGAATGAATGAAAACAAATTCATTCATTCAGCAGGCTTTATAAAGTGCCTGCCTTGGACCTAGCACTGTTCTAGGTGTTAGGACCCAGGACCCAGGAGGCAAGTGATTAAAAATATTAACTATGAAAAATAGACTGTTAGATTTTGATAGTATATTAGAAAATGTAGTTCTATTATCTACTAAGTTCAGTAATAGGAAGTTTCACATACATTTTCTTATTAAAATATACCAAAATGAGATTTATATATAGTTACGTTAAAACAAAAACAAAGCAAAAGAACTTTCAGGACCTCAGAGAAATATACAAATAGCATTCATTTCATGGTTTAGGTAAAAATAGATTTTTTAAAAGGGTGTATGTTGACTTTTTGACTGTCCCATCTCAAGAAAACTCAGATTCTACCTCACTTCCACTTTCTTCCCCATTCTGTAGCAAACACCAGACCTAAGGTAGGAAGTCTGTTTTCTCCCACCTCTCTGAAGTTCATGGGCTTTATCCAGGCTCAGGAGGGGCCCCATTCTTCCCAATCACCTTACATCCACACATGGGAATCCAAAAGGCGGCCCACCACACTGTGGGGAGGTTTGTACTTGAATGGAAAATGCTAGCAATATAATACTTATCCACTCTCCAAAGAAAATTCTTTGGTACAATCACCACTGCTGTGTCTTAGTAGGAGGAAATTTCCTCTTCTCATTATAGAACCTACAGAAGCCATATACCCTTTCTGTCCAACCTCCTCCTAGCAGGAGAATGCAGGGACTGATAAATGTTAGAAAGGAGAATGTTCCTTCTGCGGATCTGTGCCTCTCTAAAGAAGAACAGATACACAAAAAGTTTAACATTTTTCAAGAATTCAACAGCAGTGAACTCTATTGTTCTAAGCACTTTCTTGACCAGACTGATCTTGAGACATGACCATGCTTCTTTCAATCTAAACTCTCTTGCCTCTTGTCCTTCTCTCTGACCTGGTTCTCCTCTAATTTTTTGTGAGAAATAACTCACTTCAAGTAATTTATATTTCTTCTTACGTTGGTTCTTACATAAACCATCCCAACTAAACCATTCTTTCTTATCCAGAGAGGGATGCTGGACAGAGAACCAGGACAGGTGGCTGAAGCAAGAGAGCCAAGTGGTCATGACCACTTTTTAGCAATACACTAAACTATAAATAAAACCTGTTTGAGAAAACAGTTAATACAAAAGTGGAACAAGTAAATAATCTTCAGCTCCATAAGTACTGAATCATACAGTACAAAGTATATATAATTGTACAGAGAAAGACAGCAATTATCATGAAAAGCCTGTCTTTTTTTCATTTCAAGATTCAACACTGTAATAAAAATACCTCTCTCTCTCCCTCTTTCTCTCTTTCTCTGGGCACATATATAATTTTGAAGAGGCATATAAATTAAAGCATAAACCGTAAAGAATAAGCAGCATTCAGTCCTTCGCCCTCACATAAAAGCAGAAGTTAATTTATTGGGTGGACCTTTAAATTGGATTTATGTTAGATAATGAAAGTAATTTATATCCCGATATTACATCCACAACGTTGATTTTTCTCCTCACTCCACCCAGAAACGACACTGTGGTCTCACAAGAATCCTATTCTGGGCACCACATTTTCCCATGAAAATAAGTTTGACATGTGGTTGGAAAGACAATGTCTGCAGCAAGTCTTTGCCAAGTAAACACTATCCCAGAAACTGTTCTGCAATTCTGTCAGTTGTGCTTCCTAAGGACTCCCAGATGTGGGGGAATGTTCAAACGAGCTCCCCAGGGCAAACAGTGGGATCCAGAGGTCAGAAGCTCAGACTTACCACTCAAGTTAGTTACTCGCCTTCTTAACACTGCCCAGAAGAAAACATCCAAGATTGAAATAGACAACAGACACTGAGTTCCTCAGAACTTGTAACTTAACACAGGAAAGTGTCCATAAATAATAGAAGATTGAATCTGGTGCATTTTAATCAGATGTGGGTACTATGAGCTATAAACAAACTTAATTATGTTACCTGCCCTTTTTGAAGGTTATACTTCAATCCTTTAAGAACACATGAAGAACCACATATTTTTTTCAGCATGGTTGTCTGATATATAAATAAATTAAGGGCCCAGCCTCTAGGGATCCACACACGTATTTTGAGTCATTCTTTGCAGCAAAGCTTAAAGGACCTAATTAATTTATTTACACAACTTCTGAGAAAGATAAAGAAGGATAAAGGAAGTCTTAATTCACACTAATCTAATCCCAGAAGGATGGCATTTTAAATAAGGCAGTGCTTCCTTTTTTCTTAATTTTTAATTTTTTTTATTTTTTATAAGCATATAATGTATTTTTATCCCCAGGGGTACAGGTCTGTGAATCACCAGGTTTACACACTTCATAGCACTCACCAAAGCACATACCCTCCCCAATGTCCATAACCCCACCCCACCTCCCCCCAGCAACCCTCAGTTTGTTTTGTGAGATTAAGAGTCACTTATGGTTTGTCTCCCTCGCAGTCCCATCTTGTTTCATTTATTCTTCTCCTACCCCCTTAACCCACCATGTTGCATCTCCACTTCCTCATATCAGGGAGATCATATGAGAGTTGTCTTTCTCCGCTTGACTTATTTCGCTAAGCATGATACTCTCTAGTTCCATCCACGTCGTCGCAAATGGCAAGATTTCATTTCTTTTGATGGCTGCATAGTATTCCATTGTGTATATATACCACCTCTTCTTTATCCATTCATCTGTTGATGGACATCTAGGTTCTTTCCATAGTTTGGCTATTGTGGACATTGCTGCTATAAACATTTGGGTGCACGTGCCACTTCGGATCACTACGTTTGTATCTTTAGGGTAAATACCCAGTAGTGCAATTGCTGGGTCATAGGGTAGTTCTATTTTCAACATTTTGAGGAACCTCCATGTTGTTTTCCAGAGTGGCTGCACCAGCTTGCATTCCCACCAACAGTGGAGGAGGGTTCCCCTTTCTCCACACCCTCGCCAGCATCTGTCATTCCCTGACTAGTTAATTTTAGCCATTCTGACTGGTGTGAAGTGGTATCTCATTGTGGTTTTGATTTGTATTTCCCTGATGACGAGTGATATGGAACACTTTTTCATGTGTCCGTTGGCCACCTGGATGTCTTCTTTGCAGAAATGTCTGTTCATGTCCTCTGCCCATTTCTTGATTGGATTATTTGTTCTTTGGGTGTCAAGTTTGCTAAGTTCTTTATAGATTTTGGACACTAGCCCTTTATCTGATATGTCGTTTACAAATATCTTCTCCCATTCTGTCAGTTGTCTTTTGGTTTTGTTAACTGTTTCCTTTTCTGTGCAAAAGCTTTTGATCTTGATGAAATCTCAATAGTTCATTTTTGCCCTTGCTTCCCTTGCCTTTGGCGATGTTCCTAGGAAGATGTTGCTGCAGCTAAGGTCAAAGAGGTTGCTGCCTGTGTTCTCCTTAAGGATTTTGATGGATTCCTTTCTCACATTGAGGTCCTTCATCCATTTTGAGTCTATTTTCATGTGTGGTGTCAGGAAATGGTGAATTTCATTTTTCTGCATGTGGCTGTCCAATTTTCCCAACACCATTTATTGAAGAGGCTGTCTTTTTTCCATTGGACATTCTTTCCTGCTTTGTCAAAGATTAGCATGTTTTTGTGTCAGTACCATGCTGTCTTGATGATGACAGCTTTGTAATAGAGCTTGAAGTCCGGAATTGTGATGCCACCAACGTTGGCTTTCTTTTTCAATATTCCTTTGGCTATTCGAGGTCTTTTCTGGTTCCATATAAATTTTAGGATTATTTGTTCCATTTCTTTGAAAAAGATGGATGGTACTTTGATAGGAATTGCATTAAATGTGTAGATTGCTTTAGGTAGCATAGACATTTTCACAATATTTATTCTTCCAATCCAGGAGCATGGAACATTTTTCCATTTCTTTGTGTCTTCCTCAATTTCTTTCATGAGTACTTTATAGTTTTCTGAGTATAGATTCTGTGTCTCTTTGGTTAGGTTTATTCCTAGGTATCTTATGGTTTTGGATGCAATTGTAAATGGGATTGACTCCTTAATATCTCTTTCTTCTGTCTTGCTGTTGGTGTAGAGAAATGCAACTGATTTCTGTGCATTGATTTTATATCCTGACACTTTACTGAATTCCTGTATAAGTTCTAGCAGTTTTGGAGTGGAGTCTTTTGGGTTTTCCACATATAGTATCATATCATCTGCGAAGAGTGATAATTTGACTTCTTCTTTGCCGATTTGGATGCCTTTAATTTCCTTTTGTTGTCTGATTGCTGAGGCTAGGACCTCTAGTACGATGTTGAATAGCAGTGGTGATAATGGACATCCCTGCCGTGTTCCTGACCTTAGCGGAAAAGCTTTCAGTTTTTCTCCATTGAGAATGATATTTGCGGTGGGTTTTTCATAGATGGCTTTGATGATATTGAGGTATGTGCCCTCTATCCCTACACTTTGAAGAGTTTTGATCAGGAAGGGATGTTGTACTTTGTCAAATGCTTTTTCAGCATCTATTGAGAGTATCATATGGTTCTTGTTCTTACTTTTATTGATGTGTTGTATCACATTGACTGATTTGCGGATGTTGAACCAACCTTGCAGCCCTGGAATAAATCCCACTTGGTCGTGGTGAATAATCTTTTTAATGTACTGTTGAATCCTATTGGCTAGTATTTTGTTGAGTATTTTCGCATCTGTGTTCATCAAGGATATCGGTCTATAGCTCTCTTTTTTGGTGGGATCCTTGTCTGGTTTTGGGATCAAGGTGATGCTGGCCTCATAAAATGAGTTTGGAAGTTTTCCTTCCATTTCTATTTTTTGGAACAGTTTCAGGAGAATAGGAATTAGTTCTTCTTTAA
>NC_081568.1:138869298-138939492 GCF_022355385.1 Mustela nigripes
TATTTTTTGGAACAGTTTCAGGAGAATAGGAATTAGTTCTTCTTTAAATGTTTGGTAGAATTCCCCCGGAAAGCCGTCTGGCCCTGGGCTTTTGTTTGTTTGGAGATTTTTGATTACTGTTTCAATCTCCTTATTGGTTATAGGTCTGTTCAGGCTTTCAATTTCTTCCTGGTTCAGTTGTGGTAGTTTATATGTTTCAAGGAATGCATCCATTTCTTCCAGATTGTCAAAATTGTTGGCGTAGAGTTGCTCATAGTATGTTCTTATAATAGTTTGTATTTCTTTGGTGTTAGTTGTGATCTCTCCTCTTTCTCTCATGGTTTTATTTATTTGGGTCCTTTCTCTTTTCTTTTTGATAAGTCTGGCCATGGGTTTATCAATTTTATTAATTCGTTCAAAGAACCAGCTCCTAGTTTTGTTTTTTTGGTTTCTATTTCATGATTTCAAGCAGTGCTTCTAATTAGTAGTTATTTTGAGGAAAAAAATCATTTCAATCCCACAAAATACTGTATCTACAACAACTCAAGTATATGGGAAAAACCATGGAAAAAAATATTTTGAAGATTAGCTAAATATTTCTTGGAACTTAATAGCATTAATCATGAAAGATAAAAAATGGTTAAGTGGAAAAATGATAAAAACAATAAATGATAAATTGAGTTTCATTAAAATTAAAAACACATGCTTTTTGAAAGAATATATTAACAAAAAGAAAAAAACAAGCCACGGACTGGGAGAAAATATTTCCAAGACCCATGTGACAAAACAATTTAGATCCAGAAAATATGAAAGATGTTGATAATTCAATCATTATAATGTAAATCATGCATTAAAAATCAAAAATCATGAAAGGATTTAAAGAGAGATTTTACAAAAAGAATTATGTGAAACATAAACATGTGAAAAAGAGCTCGATGTATTAGTTTATGAAAAATGTGGAGTAAAGTACAATGAGTACTACCACACACTCCCTGGGAATATTACATGACAAAAGTTTGACAATATTAAGTGTTGACAACAACGTGGGGCAGCCAAACTGCCATGAATTATTAATGAGAGAATAACATTTATAGCTATTTTCAAAAAGAACCTGTCAGTTTATTAGCATGTTTAACATAGGTTTCCTGGGTGGCTCAGTTGGTTAAGCATCTGCCTTCAGCTCAGGTCATGATCCTGCCGCACCCTGGGACTGAGTTCCACGTCGGGTTCCCTGCTCAGAGAGGAGCCTGCTTCCCTCTCTCCCTCTGCCTGCTGCTTCCCCTGCTTGTAGTCTCCTCTATTCTGTCAAATAAATGAATAAAATCTTTTTTTAAAGATTTTTTTCATTTATTTGACAGAGAAAGAGATCACAAGTAGGTAGAGAGACAGGCACAGAGAGAGGGGGAAGCGGCTCCCTGCTGAGCAGAGAACCTGATGAGGGACTTGATCCCAGGACCCTGAGATCATGACCGACCTGAGCCGAAAGCAGAGGCTTAATCCACTGAGCAACCCAGGCACCCCAATAAATAGAATGTTAAACAAACAAACAAAAAAGTTTAACATAAATTTATTATATAACCCAACCACTTAACTCCTATTAATTTATCCAAGAATAACAAAAACATATGACCACAGAAATTCATAAAACATATTTATAGCAGCTTTAGTCATATTGGTCCCAAACTGGTCATAATCCAAAAGTCTGTAAAAAGGTGTGAACAAATGATATACAAAAAAAATGCTTATACTTAGTAAGAAGTTGGATACAAAAATGTTCATATAGATATAGTTCATCTATGTAAAACTCTAGAATAGGCAAACGAATCCATACTGACTGAAAGCTTATTAGCATCTCCCCCAAAATGGGGGTAGCCGGGAGATGCTGGCTTGTGAATTTAATACCGGGAGTACCAGGGAGGTTCTGGGATGGAACTCTTCTGTTATCTGGATTGACATGATGGTTACACGGATGATCAAAATGCCTGCATTTTACTTTATGTAATCTATACCTCAATAAAGTTGATTATTAAAAGTTAATTATTAAAAGTTAAAATAAAAATATAAAAGCTAAAGGGATCAAGAGCACACTTACTGTGATGTGCACTGAAAAACATATATGATGGTTGAATCTTATTGTACCCCTGAAACCAATGTAATACTCTATGTTAGTCATACTTCAATAAAATCAAAAAGAAAAAGTTAAAATAAGAGATAGTGATAGTATATTACCCAAGAAATTTTAATATACTGTAATGCAGCTAGGACTGAATATAGTTTGTAAAAAGCAGCATACTCAAGAAAGTCACCCAAGATCAAACACCAAATCGTGAATAAGGAGTAATGGTTCTTCTCCTCAAAAATATTTAATGCAACTTGTTTTTTTAGAATAATAATTTCCACTATTTAATTAAAACTTGCTTCACATTCACTTTTCAAAAAACTGACACTGTAAATATTAAAATGACACCCTCCTTTGTTGGCCTGAGCTTACACTAATTATATTTAAAATCTGGTAGTAAAGAAAGTCATTGGGTCTTTCTTTTTTAATGTTGGTGGTTTTATTTTGAAATTATTTCAGATTTACAGAAGAGTGGCAAAACTACTACAGAGAGTTCTTGGAGAGCATCTTTCATGTCTATACTACACAGATCGACACTAACACTGATTCAGTAGCATTACTAAATTAGATACAGTATTTCAATTCCATGTTTTTCCACTAATGTCCTCCTCTGGCTCCAGAATCCAATCCAGGATATCATACTGCATTTCATTTTCATGCTCTCAGCTTCCCATAATATGTGAAGATTCTTGATCTTCCCTTGGGTTTTTTGTTTGTTTGTTTGTTTTCTTTTGTTTTGTTTTACCTTAGACATTTCCTGAAGAATGCTAGTTAGGCTATCCATCCATCTGTAGAATATCCATCAACTTGGGCTTGTCCGTTTTCTTTTAATCAGATTGAGGTTATAAATTTTTGGAAAGAACACCACAGAAGTAGTGTGCCCTTTTCATTGCACCATGTCTTAGGGTATGTGTTATAAACATGACTTATTATTAGTCATGTAACCTTGATTACTTGGTTGCATTGATATTGGCTAAATTTTTCCTCTGCAAAATTACTATTCAGTTACTATTTTTTTTTCCTTTCCCTACTATGTTAGGAGTGATTAGCTATGTGCTATCATTTTAAGGAACAGGGAACTAAAATCCCTTGAGAAGGAAGGAGTACCTAAGAAATTGTGGATGTAATTAATATTGATATTAATTAATAAATATCATATTAATAAATACCTTGAGGGAGTTTTTTCTTTTTTTTTTTAAACCAAAAATATTGTCTTTCTCCTTAAAGTTTCATGCAATGATTTTCAGCAACAAATTTTGGCAATGTTTACTGTGGTTTTCTAGTAATTTCAGTTTGCCTAACTCCTTTTTTATGGTTTATTTGAAATCCTTTCCCCATTCATTTATTCAAGCATTTGTTTATATTAGTATGGATTCATAAATATTTGTTTTACTCTTTAATTATAACCTATTTTTTTCCCCAAATTGTTTGCTCTTTGGCCATGAGGAGCCCTTTCAGACTGTCACCTGTGCCTTTTTGAAATACCTCATCTATTGTTCGATTCTGCACTTTTTTACTTTGTGGCCCATAGTGCTCTAGGCTTTATTTCACACTTTCCCTTGCCCAGACTTTGAATCAGACATTTCTCCAAGGGCCCAATTTCCTTTAAAAACCAAGATCTAGATGACATCTTTGCTCCTGGGAGATTCTAGCCTCTGACACAGAAAATACGTGTATGTGTACTAATGTACATATATGTACATGGCTATGTTTATTTCTACCTCTATTTATAAGAACATTAAAACAAATATGAGTTCCTAATTGTATCCGTGACTATAATCCAACACTGTAGTTCCCATGATTGCCTTCCTCTTGACGATTCAGCAATTCTTTCTCTGACAAGAAAAACTGGCTTCCATTATCTATAATCTTTTTTAAAGATTTTATTTATTTATTTGACAGACAGAGATCACAAGTAGGCAGAGAGGCAGGCACAGGGAGAGCAAGGGAAGCAGGCTCCCTGTTGAGCAGAGAGCCCCATGTGGGGCTGGATCCCATGACCCTGGGATCATGACCTGAGCTGAAGGCAGAGGCTTTAACCCACTGAGCCAACCAGGCGCCCCCCATTATCTATAATTCATTTGTTGACTTGTTCATTCCTAGTATGCATGTAAGTTGTTTCCAGATCGTTAAACCACACCCTGTGAAAAACAAATTTACCAACTGAAGCACAGTGTTTATGTAGAGTTCCTTTTACATTTAGCCTTCCAGTATCTAGACAAGATGCTGCTTCCCAAGTTGTTCAGCTATACTCACTTTTCTTATCCCCTGCTGTGAGAGTCAATCACACACTTGTAATATGGCTAGATTAATTTGCTACACTCTACACTGTATCCTGGATATCACCTAGGTCTTTGTAGATACGTCTTTAAGTGGGCAGACGTTAAAAGTTTATCTTCATGAGGTACCTCTCTATGGGTTTTGATAAATGCAGTCATGTAGCCACCACCAAAGTGTCATACAGAATAGTTTCATTATCTTAAATACTCCCTATACCACAACTTACATTATCATCAAATGCAAGGTCACATCAATTTCTGTCCTAGATGTTTTATAGTCTTGCATATTACATTTAGGCATCAAGTGTACTTTGAGCTAATTTATGTCTAAGGTATAAAGTTTTTGTCAAGGTTAATGTATCAGCATATGGATGTCCAAGTATTCCAATACCTTGACTTGAAGAGGCTGTCATTTCTCCATAACGGCTTTGAATCATGATGCTGTGCATTTGCGTAGCTCCGTAGAAGTCAGTTAGGTAAAGCTGGCTGACAGGTCATCTACGTTCTTACTCATGCTTATCCTCTCAACGTGATTAAGCGCTGGCAGAAGCATGCTCAGGAACGCGGCTCTCGCTGTCAATTTTTCTATTCCTTCTTCTCTCTATATATATTTTGCCTCACATAATTTTGACACTCTGTTAGGTGCATACACACTCGCTATTAATTTTTAAAATTGCTCCTCTATTTATACATCATTTTCCTCTTTATCCCCAATAATGTTACTTGTTCTGGGATCTGCTTTCCTGCAATGAAGGCAGTGACCCCAGCTTTCTTTGGTGATACTTTAGAGTGATAGTTGATACGATTAAATTAGTATTCTCCTTCTGGCTCTCTTTTAGTTTTTAAAAGATTTTATTTATTTATTTATTTATTTGAGAGAAAGAGAGCTTGCGTGCCAGAAAGAGCAAGAACAGAGGGGAGGAGTAAAGCGACAGGGAGAAGAGAGCCTCATATGGGGCTGGATCCCAGGACCCCAAGATCATGACCTGAGCCAAAGGCAGATAGATGCTTAAGCAACTGAGCCACGCAGATGCCCCTCCTTTTAGCTCTTTTCTGATGGTTACACTTGATGTGTATTTCTTTCTTTTATTTTTTTTCCTACTCTTTATATCTTCTATGGGCTTAAATTTTTGTGTGTTTTATATCCCACTTCATGTATTATGAACTACTCTATATATCTCCTGAAGAAAAATCCTTTTAGGAGTTTCCAGTATTTACAAGAAACACTTAAACAATTTACTATGCCATCAAATAAAATGACACAACTTCATGTTTTGTAAGAATCTTACAAAAAAATCCCAAGTGTCTCTGACTTATGCTTTGTGCTAACATTATATACATTTACATACACTTTCATTCATGTTTTAAGTACACAATACATGGCAACTACTTTGGTTTAAAAGGTCATTTTTTTAGAGTAATTACAAATGAGAGGAATATGATTTATCTTTTTCAAATTCTATTTCCAGTGTTCTTCTTTTCTTTGAGTAGACCCATTTCTGACTTGTGAGACATTCTTTCTACCAGGATAATGTCCTTTAATGTTTTTGCAAAGCTGGTGTCCTGGCAATACATTTCCTCAATCTTCATTTAAGGGAGAAAACATTTCATTCTTAATTTTTATTTGAAACAATTTTTGATTTATAGAAGAGCTGATAAGATAGTAAAGTTGATTTCAATATACTTATTCTCCTTAATATTTGAAGGTTATTTTCACTGGGTGTAGATTCTGGATTGGGAGACCTTTTCCCTTTTTTTCTTGAGCAGTGGTGTCATTCTGTCATCTTAAAACTTGTGTAATTCCTAACGAGACATCTGTAATCATTCATATGCTGCTACTCTGGAGGGGATATGCTTTTTCCTCTCTGGCTGCTTTGATGCATTTCCAGTTTTCCACATTGGGAATAAAATATACCAACATTTTTTTTTTAAAGATTTCATTTTAGAGAGAGAGAGAGAGAGAGCATGTGCTTGGAAACATTCATGAGAGAAAAGGGGGCAGAAGAAGAGGGAGGGAGAGAAGCAGACCCGGACGGAGCACGGAGCTTGACACCCTGACACGGGGCTCCATCCAGAGACCCTGAGATCATGACCCGAGCCAAAGGCAGATGCTTAACCAAGACCCACCCCTGCGTCCCAAAATGCCTACATTTTCATTTGTTTTACCTTCAGAAATTAATTTTGTAGACACTACAGCTCTAGTATCTTCAAATATTGCTTCATCCTCTCCGTTCTCTTTCTCTTCTCTTTCTGGAATTCCTATTAAGCCTACATGAAACTATCCGATACTGTTCCACAATTTTTGAAGGTCCCATTTCTTTATTTGTCTGTTTGCTTTCTTGTTCATTCTTCGTACTTGGCATCTTTTGCATTTCTACTGGGCTAATTTCTACAGCCCCCTCTTCAAGTTCATTTTTTTTTCTTTGTCTGCATCTGGTCTACTGTGGAGGCCATTAAAGGCATCCTTTATCTCTGTTACTATGATATTTACTTATGGCACGTTTGATTATTTCTTATACTTTCCATCTCTCTCCACTCAAATTACGTATCTGATTTTGTTAAGTTGTTCACCTTTTTCACCAGAACATTTAACACAGAAATCCCACGCAGGTTGAATTTCCTGTCTGATGGTTGCAACACCTGTGCCACACCTGAGTTTGGGTCTGATGATTGCTTCCCCTTCAGACTGTGTTTTCTCTTACCTTATCTGACTCTGGTAATTTATTGAAAGCTGGAAAAACTGTATAGGTTAGCGGATACTGAGGTAAATATTTTTTTATGATCATAAATGACCACCTTTCCTTGTACTGTAAGTGTTTGTGTTTTTCTAATCAGGCTCTGGCAGAGAATTGGAGTTTGCCATGAGGATTACACACAGTACGTGACCGAGATCACATTTCCTTAGTGATCCTTGTTTTTCCGACAGTTCCTCTTCGCATCCATTTCACCCTTTCACCTGTATCTTCTCCCTGCACTGTACACCAGAGAAAATACAACTCCTGTGGGTCTCTCGGGTATGCACTCCTGTTGTTCTTACAAAGTATGGTTGCGTCCTGGTGGGGGGTAGGATAAGGAAGGACATTCTCTGAGGCTCCCACACAATCCAGGCAGTGTGACTCTGGGTCTTAAGACTGGCTTTTACATACGTCTCCGCCTCTAAGCCAGCTACAATGACAGGTCTAGTAAGCTCCTCTCCTGAAGGAGAATTTTTTTTTTTTTTTCTTGTTCCTCTCCTCTGGCCACAACACTCATTTTCTAGTGTTTCCCCCAGAGAATAAGGCTTTCTTGTTTCCTTCAGGGAAAAAAGGAAGTTACTTTTGGAGGGAATTTTGACAGTGGCTGCTATTCCTCCTCCCAAACAGAATCTCTCTCTCTCTCACACACACACACACACACACACAGAGGCTTTCACAATTCCCCCAAACTTCCCTGTGTGTGTCTGGTAGGATCTGTGGAGAAAAAGTCTGCAAGACAGTTTAGACCCCTTTGTATCTGTGGCACCCCAGGCTTCACACTCTCTCGTTAGCCCACAGGCAGCCTTCAGCAGTGTGTTAAGGATTTTCCGCTGAACCTTCTCCACAGCCTCTAGCCATTCAGCAACTTCCGCACCAGTTCCACAAATGCTTGGGTCTTATTTTCTCCTGAAGGCTTTTTTTCTCTGCCCATATTTCCGCTGAATTGTTTCCCTCCACTCTCTCAGGGGTAACAGAAAAGTCATTTATTACCAGTTTTCCCAAGTTTTTACAACATATCTTCTTATAAGGGCAAAAATAACTTTTTCCAGGTCTCTCTCTCTGAGCTGACTCTGGCCATGGCTATTTTTGAAACTACTCAGGTGACGATCCTGCCCAGCCCGGGCTGAGACCAAAAACAGTGCAATATGCATCTCAGTCAGAAAAGGTAAAAATCCCAACTATGACGTGGAGGGTCCTACAGAATCTGGCCCCCAGCCATATTTCCTTCCCTTTATCTCCTACCATGTTTCTCCGTGCTTTGATTTTTCTCATCCCATGAGCACATCTCATTCTTCAAACACATTACTCACCTTCTAGCCTCAGAGCCTGTCCCCACTATTCACTCTGCCTGCAGTGCTGGTCCCCAGCAGTCCCTGGGCTTGCTCCCACAGTTCCTCAGGTGACTGCCCATCATGGATCGAAGAAGATTGGATCCACTCCTCTGCGTGGAAGCCAATGCCCTGCTGAATCATTCTTGACTCCCTTACACTTTTTTATTCTTTTAGTCAAAATTTAGTGAGAGACAAAGAACTCCAAGGTTTCTGGGTTTTGAGACAGAAGCATAAAAATAGCGTTTTACAAAATGGCTTTTAAAATATGGACATATTAAGTATATGAGTGATTAATTTTCCATGGCTGCTTCATTTGTATTTATTATTGCCCCTGGCCATCTTTTTTTTTTTTTTTTTTAATTTTTTATTTTTTATAAACATATATTTTTATCCCCAGGGGTACAGGTCTGTGAATCACCAGGTTTACACACTTCACAGCACTCACCAAATCACATACCCTCCCCAATGTCCATAATCCCACCCCCTTCTCCCAAACCCCCTCCCCCCGGCAACCCTCAGTTTGTTTTGTGAGATTAAGAGTCACTTATGGTTTGTCTCCCTCCCAATCCCATCTTGTTTCATTTATTCTTCTACCCACTTAAGCCTCCATGTTGCATCACCACTTCCTCATATCAGGGAGATCATATGATAGTTGTCTTTCTCTGCTTGACTTATTTCGCTAAGCATGATACGCTCTAGTTCCATCCATGTTGTTGCAAATGGCAAGATTTCATTTCTTTTGATGGCTGCATAGTATTCCATTGGCCATCTTTTATTTTCATTTATGCAACTATTATCTCTACCTACTGGAAGGAAAACTCTATGAAACCAGTGTTTTTAGTTTATTGATTTGCCACTTTATCCTTCTTTCTTAGAACACCAAGTACATAGTTGGAAGCCAATATTCCATTAAAATATGAATGGTAGACTTCATTATTTTTGGATGTGCCCCCTGTGTGCCAGGTGAGCATTAGTGATTAAAATTCAAGGCACAGTCTGTAATATCAAGAGTTTAATGTCTAATTTATAAAGTGAATAAAAGTACAGTTGAATGGACAATCCTAGGCTGGAAGAAATTTGGTTAGAAATTATGAGGGATTCTGTACCAGAGCTGAGCCTTAAGGCATTTGTGGCCATCTGACAGATACTCTTTCTGCAATTTTTGTCCACATGCAAATGAGGTTAAAATGACTATTTTAGCAAGATGATAAAAACTGACACGTAGGGTTTCAGCAGGGGGCAAAGGCCACATTCAAAGCACAGTGGAAATGGGAATTCCTTAATGATCTCCCCACCTTTGCCATTAATTCTTTAGAATAATTACCTTCCTCCCTGGGACCCACTGCCTCGAAACACCTGTGCCACGCGTAACATCCAAAGAGAGCTCCTTTTCCAATCTGACTACTTTGTGGGTGGAATTCTAAGGTCCAAGGTTGTTTTGTTTTCCTTTTCTCTCTTTAAAAATTTCCCCTTTTCCACACGCTCTCTCTCGTCACCTTCCCCCTCTTATTCTGTAGCCCTTAGTCCTCTATTCCTCATTCTGCCTCAAAATGAGTTCAGACAACAGTCTGAGAATCCTCACAGGAAGAAGAACAAAAGGAAAAGTTAATATAGGTTTTTAAATTATCTGATAAGACAGGGCTTAAGAACATGAATTCAATGCGACAAGCCATTAGGGGATCCTGCAGGTTTATGAGAAAGATAAATGCGGTGCAAGGAGCATTTTAAGAGGATTAGTCTGGCATCAGACGCTTGTCTGTATTAGAGAAGGTGAGGCTCTCCTCACAGAAAACCACTCCACAGTTACAGAGGTCCCAGGGCGGGCGAGGCGGGTACTGACGGAATTTAATCAGACGAGAAGAACGAGAAGGTTCCTATGTGGTAAGACCAGAAAGATGAAAATGGGTTTACAAAATCGCTTTTGGAATTAAAAAGGGCAGAAGTACAGGAGTGATATATTTTTCATGTTTCTTTTATTTGCATCTATGTAACCTGTGGTAGCAGGTCTCAGTAATGACTTAATAACCTTTTTACATTACCTCTAAAAAAGCACAATGATGATTATCATTTTAGTGAGATAATGATAAATTTTTACGGCATGATTTTTTTATAATTTAAGCAATCTGTAAGCATAGAAGGCTTAAATAATTCAACGGTAGCCTTGAGAACAAATAGGAATTCTATTTAATATATTCTTTTGCTTTACCCCTGAGATCTACAAGGCCTAATATGAATTTGTTAATCTAGAGAATAAAATCCAACTTGAGGATATTAAATATTAAGAGAAGTTTTATGAGATATCATGCAGTTTCTAGGTACTAGCAATATATTACATGTAATTAAAAGAACTCATAGTAGGTCAGATGGCCTCTAGATATGAATTCTGGGAGTTACAAAGTCATAATTGCCAGCAACATAAATATGTTTGTCGTTCCCTGCTCATCTCACCGAAAGATACTGAGACCTCAAAATAATTTTGAGTCTACTAGCATTATCTAAATAAAATTATAGGTGTCACATTTTAAAAATAAATTCCCAATAGGAACTATGATTTATGACTCCTACTGTTAAGTCAGAAATGTTTTCTAGGGGTGATTGGGTGGCTCAGTCAGTTAGGCAGCTGCCTTCAGCTCAGGTCATGATCCCAGGGTCCTGGACTGAGCCCCGCATCAGGCTCCCTGCTCAGTGGAGAGCCTGCTTCTCCCTCTCCCTCTGCCTGCTGTTCTGCCTACTTGTGTTCTCTATCTCTCTGTCAAATAATAAATAAAATATTTTTAAAAAAAGAAATGTTTTCTAAAAGTCTCTAATAAGGATGCTGGTGTGACTCAGTCAGTTGGGCATCTGCCTTCGGCTCAGGTCATGATCCCAGGGTTTTGGGATCAAGTCCCACATCGGGCTCCCTGCTTATCAGGCAATCTACTTCTCCCTCTCTGCCTGTTGCTCCCCCTGCTTTCTGCTCGCTCTCTCTCTGACAAATAAATAAAATCTTTTTAAAAATAAATAATCAAATCAAATCAAATAAAAAATAAAAATGTCTAATAGACTTTAGTGTTTAGAATAATGAAACCCTATGATAATTTGTTAATCATCCATATAGCTTAAGATAACAAAAGAAATTAGAATTCAAGGAAACCCATGAATAAATGACATGACCAATAGGCAGTACCATGTATTTTCTATTCATGTATTCTTATTTATGTAGAAATGCATTTTTCTCCACAGTACTCAAATTTAGAGGACAAATTTGATGAACTATAAATGTCGTTTTGTCATAGGTAAGATAAAAGTAATGATATTATATTATATTTTAAAACCTGGAATTTCAACTTATGAAATAATGCTGTCTTTAAACCTACTGTTTAGTAATACTGTACATATGTATATTTTTTAATGTATGAATAAAAATACATATTAACACATGAAAATGTGTCTATCACGAGAGAGAAGAGTACAGCTCCAAAAGAGAAAAATGGTACTGGGTATAAAGTCTGGTCTTAACCTGGAGTAGCAAAATAGTCTTTTCACTTTGTGTATAAGTATTAGAACTTGTTGTGCTCTCTTAACCAAGAGTTCACAATTGCCCATTACCTAACTTGCTTTGTCCTGACTACACACGAGTGAGGCTTCTCTCCCCATACACCCTTGACCTTCAGTTTGAACCCCCTCTTACTACATCCGAGCAATCACTAAACTGCATGGATACCTTCCTGAAACAGCTCACCCCAAGAATGAAGTGAACTCAGCAAAAAAAACACCTGCCTTCAGGAAGAACCCCCAATCACGCTGTCTTCTCATGGACCCTGCTTGCCCTATTTTCCCTTAAAAGTGCCTGCTAACTCTGCTTATCCATTCCTATAAAAGAAACCAGGTCTTTTGTTTTATTTGGAGGGGCTACACATCTTGAGATCAAAGTTTCCCCATATTGCAGTAGTCTTTCTGAAAAAGTATCTTGTATCCAATTCCAGATTTGTTTTTTACTGAACATAACTCAAGCATGTACTCTGATGCTTCAAAATCTGTTCATATTTGTAGTCTCATTATGATTTTGGACAATTAATGACTATGAGTAATTACAAACATCTTCCTTATGCTACCATCAGCTCCAACCATTTAAAACATGGTTCCTTTGGCCAATACTGCAGTGAAGCCTTCAGCTATTTCTTATTTTCACGTTTTTTTCTCTTAATACAAGAAAGGAAGTAAGTGGCTGACTTTAAACGTTACCGTCTCCAAGATTAGGCTCCAAAGTAAGAAAAGAAGTGTTGAGGTTGGCAGGGTAAATATTGCACGCAGAGCGTGACCTCCCAGTTGTCAGCTTGGTGGCAGAAAAGTTCTGTCACCTGGATATGACACACAAGGACATTCAGACAATCCTTGGTGAAGTTTCTTCAGACTGGGTTGCTATTCATGTCTCCAATATAATAATGAGAGCTCCCCTAGTTTTCCAGTACTACAGTGAGTGGATAGCCATTCTTTCCCTTGTGACTTATTTGCATTAATTTTACTCCAATGTCAAGGTAGGCCTATAATCATTTGAATATGGGTTCATAACGGCATATATCTCAGACTGGATTAAAATATACTTGAATTTAGGGGCACCTGGGTGGTTCAGTGAGTTAAGCCTCTGCCTTTGGCTCAGGTCATGATCTCGGTCCTGGAATCGAGTCCCACATTGGGCTGTCTGCTTGGCAGGGAGCCTGCTTCCTCTCTCTCTCTGCCTGTCTCTCTGCCTGCTTGTGATCTCTCTCTCTCTCTCTCTCTCTCTATCTATCTCTGTCAAATAAATAAAAATCTTAATATATATATATATATATATACTTGAATGTATGAATGGCAGTGGACAACAATTCCTAAAGATTATACCTAGTTTGTTAGGTTCATGCTTATTAACCACAAGAGGCTCAAATGCATTCTAGAGACATTGCAAAGTGAGTGTGTAAATCCTTATTAACAAGGGCGCACCATTCCTAACGTCATTGGACACTGGAGATCAAAAATCTGTGTATTGTTCAAAATGTGCACTTGAGATCTAAAGCAAAAAGAGGATGTGACTCATCCCTGATAGAATAGTAGCAGAATTTTTTATAAGACTTCTGCTTCTTGGGGCGCCTGGGTGGCTCAGTGGGTTAAGCCTCTGCCTTCAGCTCAGGTCATGATCTCAGAGTCCTGGGATCGAGCCCCAGGTTGGGCTTTCTACTCAGAGCAGACCCTGCTTCCCTTCCTCTTTCTCTGCCTGTGTCTCTGCCTACTTATGATCTCTCTCTCTCCATCAAATAAATGAATAAAATCTTAAAAAAAAAATAAAGACTTCTGTTTCTTTTCCCAATAGTTATTCCATGGAGAACATCCAATCCACTAGCTAAGGTTGTGCTGAACTGTTATTCAGGATTCTTGATGCTGTGTGTCAGATCATCTAGGCACCACTGTGAGAAGCCTATATGGTCGACCCCATTGCACACTCTCTCTTAAGAGTTGTGCTTCCTCAAGTAATATTTTTAAAATGAGCTATCATTTATTTCTTAGAAGTAGAAATTACATTAGACAAAACCATTTTGCAGATTTATACCAAAACAAATTTCGCATGACTGTATTTCAAATAGGCTCAAATTGAGCATCTCATTTAATCAAACTGAACACAAAATAATGTAAAAAAAATCAAAACTTAATCACAATAATTAGGAACATAGAGTTACCTTTATATGATAAAGGATTATATTTTCTGTTGACTTATTTTCTAGATGCCCATATGAGGCAGTAATTCCTGTGACATTGTATTCCTCAAATAGTTATCAGTACATTTTAATTTAGAGGAGCTACTTTTTCTACTTGTAATCCATTTTGACAGAATTAAACATATCCCTTAAGCCAGAGAATCAATCCCAAATGTAACCATCTATTCATTTGGCAAATTTATTAAAATACGTCACTGAGAATCATATTGTATTTTAGGAAAAAAACCCTAAATCCTTAATTTCCTAAATATCAATGACTGAATAAAGCATTCACTGTCTTATTTTTAAAAGTTTATATTTAAATTCTAGTTAGTTAACATACAGTGTAGTATTAGTGTCAGGTGTCCAATGTAGTGATTCAACCCTTGGGTACATCGCCCAGTACTCATTTCAAGTGCCCTCCTTCATCTCCATCACTTACTTACCTATCCCCCTACCCATTTCTCCTCTGGTGACCACTGGTGTGTTCTCTAGAGTTAAGAGTCTGTTTCTTTGTTTGCTTCTTTCTTCTTTTTCCCTTTGCTCCTCTGTCTCGTTCCTTACATTCCACACACAAGTGAAATTATCTGGTATTTGTCGTTGACAGAATTATTTCGCTTAGCATTACACTCTCTGGATCCAATCTTACTGCTTCAAATGGCAAGATTTCATCCTTTTTATGGTTGGGTAATATTCTATCATTCATATATATATATATATATATATATATATATATGCCACTTCCTTATCCATTCTTCA
This sequence comes from Mustela nigripes, assembly GCF_022355385.1. Lineage (NCBI taxonomy): Eukaryota > Metazoa > Chordata > Mammalia > Carnivora > Mustelidae > Mustela > Mustela nigripes. The sequence goes on from NC_081568.1 coordinate 138,884,212, forward strand.
GTCGACGGATACTTGAGCTGTTTCCATAATGTGGCTATAGTAGATATTGCCGCAGACATCGGGGTGAAGGGTGTATCCCACTGAATTAGTATTTTCATATTTTTTGGGTAAATACTAGTAGTGCAACTGCTGGATCACAGGGCAGTTTTATTTTTAACTTTATGAGGAACCTCCAGACTCTGTTCCAGAGTGACTACAACAGTTTGCATCCCACCAAGAGTGCAAGAGGGTTCTCCTTTCTCCACAGCATCACCAACATCCGTTGTTTATTGTGTTGTTGATTTTAGCTATTTTGACAGGTGTGATGTGGTGTCTTACTGTGGTTTTGATTTGCATTCCTTTGATGATCAGTGATGTTGAGCATCTTTTCAGGTGTCATATTTTTCAATTTGAATTTTAGTTTTTTTAGAGTCAGTAGCCTAAGCCTCTTGTAATTTATTATATATATTATAAACAACACAAAATACTTCATGATAATCTTCCAGTATGTAACTCTTACTTTAAACATGACTTCCTTATACTGGTTAAGTAAGAAATATAAATGGATTTTAAATTTAGATTTAGATTATAGGTAAGCTGAATATAAGATTTATAGTAAAAAATAGCCTAGTTGGTAATATGTCAATTTTCTACACTGAATAGGTTGGCAACAAATTTCTGAAGTCTGAAATTTGTTTTGTATCAATAATGTATTTTTCACAGTCATCATCACATCTGTCTTCCTTCAAATAACTTTTTGATCCCCTTAACACTGTAGGCACATTATATACTTTGATGTTTAATTCCTAACTCATTTAGCTTGTTATATTGTCCCTTAATGTATCATGCCCGATTAGTATATAAAATCTATCAAAGTAATCATGTGCAGAACACATTACACATCCATTATAAAAATAAAGCATGTCAATTTAAAGTACATCTTTTCAAAGTATCTCTGGTTTGATTACTAGTATATATAATTCTATTTTAAGTGTTTATCTAAAATTCTTATTGTTAAGAGTTCATCTAGAACCATACAAGAAATCACCTAGAATTTCTCTAAGTGCATTTAAAATATATTTTGATTATATTTTAATTAAAATTAAAATATTTTATAAAGATTAAAAAAAAACTACCAAAATAGGAAAATAAACACTGAATTTGGTTTGGGTAACATGTTGTGCTTTTTTGGTCTTTATTCATGTTATATATTCTTTCCTTTGCTGAAAATTTTGAAAATAACTTGCATGCCTTATGACACTAAACTTTGAAGATTTTAGCATTAATCTACAAAAAATAAGAACATTATCTTGCTTAACTTATTTAATTATCGCATACATTAACACAACTTTTCTAATCATCTAATGTACACATTCAAGTCTCCAGTACTGTCCCCAAATTGTCTTTTAAACTTTCATTAGGTGAACCAGAATTCAAATAATACTCACAAACTGAGTTGGACTAGTGTGTCATCTTAGACCCTCCAGATACCAAGATAGCTAGATTTTTAGTCACTATAGTATAGGCAAGAGAAAAAACAGACTGATAGTCCAAAACAAAAAGTACAAAAAAAAAAAAAAAGGTTGATACAAACATTTATGACCAAAGTAGAAAATATGGAAATATTTTTTTCAGTAAGTGATTCTGGGTCAACTGCCTGGTCATATGTACAAAATGAATCTTGACCTCTAGCTCACACCACACACTAAAATCAATTCCAGATGAATTATAGATATAAATAGAACAGTGAATAGGAAAGTTTCTGGAACGAAGCACAGGAAAATTATTCACAGTGTTACAGTGTACAGGGTTTTATAAGTGAAATCCCTAACGATCATGCTATCACAAAGTCAAAGATTGATAAAACCAACCACATTAAAATTAAGAATTCCTACTTATCAAAAGATACCAAGAAGAAAGGGTAATGCAGACCACAGAGTAAAAATAAATATTTGCAATACCTATTTTTAAAAATATTTTATTTATTTATTTGACAGAGAGAGAGATCATAAGTAGGCAGAATGAGAGGGGGAAGCAGGCTTCCCGCTGAGCAGAGAGGCTGACACGGGGCTGGATCCCAAAACCTGGGATCCTGACCTAAGCTGAAGGGAGAGGCTTTAATCCACTGAGGCACCCAGGCGCCCCATGCAATACATATTTCTGAATGTACTAGATTCTACCATGTGCTGGCCACCAGCATTCATTTCACCAACTCCTGGAAAAGTTGGCATTGTTGACCTGTCTTCTCCCATGGCAACTGCCCTCAGTGAAGACTGCAAACTCGTCTTTGGTCAGACCTCTTCCTGGAGGTACCATACATCTAATGACTTGATACAGAGATGTCCAGTCTTTGCCCTCGTATTTCAATGTGTTAATATTCTGAAGAGTCTTTGCTGTGATTTCACCATAGCACACCTTCCTCTTCTCCCAGTCCTGCCTCCTTCCTTCCCCAAAGTGTTTTGATCCTGCGATTACCATAAACTTCCTGTGTGCCTGTCTCTATCTTCCTGTGTGTTCCTGTTTCCCAAGGGAATCGGACCAGTGGCCATGACAAAGGAGTTGTGAAATATACAAAGACTTCTGAATCAATAAAAAAAGACTACACTTTAGCAGAAAAAGCAGCAAGAGACTAGAAATAGTACTTCATAAAAGGAGATATCCAAATAGCTAAAGAAAACATCAGGATTTTCAGTCATCAGAGAAATGCAGACTCAACTTTGAGAAGATACCCCCTTCAAACACATCAACATGGTTCTCATGAGAAAAGGCGGGTGATACATGCAATGTTGGAGAGTCTGTGGAACAAGTGGGGATCTCATACACTGCCGGAGAGGGTGTGTATTGGTACAACTCTTTTTTCAAAAAATATTTTATTTATTGATTTGAGAGAAAGAGAGCATGATAAAAAGGGGGAGCGGCAGGCAGAGGGAGAAAGAAGCAGGCTTCCCTCTGAGCAAGGAGCCTGATGCAGGGCTCGATCCCAGGACCCTGAGATCATGACCTGAGCAAAAGACAGATGCTTAACCGGTGGAGCCACCCAGGTGCCCCCTCTAAGGGTACAACTCTTTTAAAAAAACTTTGACGGCATTTACTACAGTTATAGCCCAGCAATGTTCTTCTGGAGTTAACAACAAAACTATGTATACTGAAAGAAATGCTCAGTGAAAGAATGTTCAACAGCAAATATCAGTAATACTTACTGAGAGAATGGATAAATAATATGGGGTGTCTCCATATAACACAATATTCTACAAGAAGGAGAAATAATGAAACATTGTCACATGTAACAAAATGAATGAATTCAGATACAAAATATTCCATGTTTCTGTTTACATAAGTTCAAGTGCAGACAGAACTAATCTATAATATCAGATGTCAACAGGCAAAAACCTGTTTGTATGCTCTCGGAAACCACTAATATAAGAGAAAAATCAGTAGCATTACTACCAGAGGAGAAAAAAATTCATTTCAAGTGGAAGGCAAAATCCATGGCTTCATGTTAATATAAACAGCAAACTCACTAGGGAAAAAAAGGCGGTGGGGGGGGGGGGCATCCTGCATCTCTGCCATGGAGTCACTATCCGAAGTGAGGCAAGTAACATGTGATCCACCAGTTTAAGGCCAAGTAACTCCTTTTCACCAGCGTTGCTGGGAAACTCTGCATGTGTCCAAGGAAGATCAGGGAGAGCTCAGCAGAAACTAAAAGCCAAGAAAGATTTAAGTATAGGCTGAACTCTGCTGAGTATACTGTCTAAACCACTCAGATCCAAAGGTAGAAGAGAGAAGCACTCTGGGCTCAAGGGCCTAAGACATAACTACTACTCACATAATTGGCTGAACCCAATAACATGCAGACACAGGGACAATTCTTGAGAAGCCAAGCAAAATAAATAAATAAATAAATAAATAAAAGAAAATAAAACTAAGAATTTAAGGAATAAAGCATCAGCAACCATCAAGAGGAAGAAAGATTATATCAATTAAGTACAGAAAATATACTAAAGAATCCAGAATCACCATAGTATATTATCTATCACATACAGTTTTTAACAAAATTAAAAGGCCTTCAGAAAAAATGGGATCCATACACAAGAAGTCTCAAGAGAAAAATAAAAACTCTCCAACATTAGCAATGAGAACAAGATGAATTATCTACATCATGCTTGCTTTAAGCCCATCCAAGAGCTGATGTTGCAAAGTAACCTAATAAACTAAAAACCAATAGGTCTCCATCACAAGCTGCTTTCTTTTCTGGCAGAGAGTGAAAGAAGGAAGGAACCACCACTGATGTGGGAAATATGACCAGATTCCCCATGAATCTGCAAAGGTTGGGTGTGAGCCCCCAAATCCTTGGGTGCCCCAGATACAAAGAGAATTTGGCAACTTCCAACCCTTTTTCATAGGCATTGTTGAAGGTCCAAGGAAAGAAAGAAAGAAATTGGTGAGAAGACAAAAATGAGAAAGACTCCTTTCAAGGCAAAGACACACCAGACATGATATGGTCCGAGGGAAGAAGAAGAGAGCAAAGCCAATTTCCGTGGCAAGGGTATAACAAGTGAGAAAAACCTCCTCTGAGAATTAAACAAACAACTTTTTCTGAGGACAGAGCAGTAGTTCCAAAATACTCCAGACTCCATACTCCACTAGGAGTAAGAGCCTATGAGTTTGTGATGTTTGAATGACTACTGTTTGCATAAGTCCCTTTGGAACCAGGGATGCTCCAACAAGGGCCATCCCTCACCTGTCCCCAGTTGCTCCCATCTCCAACTGATGCCTCAAATACCCCATATATGCTGAATCAAGAAGCAGTCTTTATGGCATGTTGTGATCAACTTAGAGAAGTTCCCGTTTTTTGACAAGCATCAGTTAGGGTTCACACCCAACTAAGTGGTTGAACACTTGTATGAAATACAATCGTCTCCTGATTCTTGCATAAATAATTTCACTGCTGTACTCCAGCCTTTCCTCCAAGCACCTGTCCCCACCAACTTTAGGCTGGTGAAGCCCCTCCTTCTTTAAGAATCTCTGCTGGTGTGAAGACTAATACACATTTATTTCTTCTGTTTGGTGTTTGTCATGTCATTAGCACAGCCACTTAGGAAGTTCCCAGATTACAAGGGAGAGGCAGGTTTGGGAGCTCACTTTAGAGTCAACCAAAACACCATCTACCACTAAAGAAGGAACAGAACTGGAATGGACATCTTTAAGGTATAGGCTTAGGGGGCCCATCAGAGTAAGAAGAAAGGCCAGAAAACTTGAGACCAAATTTCCAGTCCTCAGGTTCTCCTCAGTGGGCTAAGGGCTGGCATTGAGACTGAACAAAGGCAGCTTATGGTCCCACCTTCCAAAATAAACTGATTGTGTTAACTATATATAACTGAAGCAAAAACAATATCTAGACTCAGCTAAATTACAGCATAAATTGACTCAAATACCCACTCTAGTGGCCTACAAGAATAAGAAGAGGATTCGGAGAATAAGTATCATTTACCTCCCCTATAGTATTTTTGTTTTTTTACACATTATGTCCAACACACAAGCAAAATATCCCAAACATGAAAAAAAAGCAAGACCATGTAATTTACTGTTGAATAGGTTTTCAACACAAGCAAATTCAGAGATGGCCCATTTTCAGAACAATTAGATCAGAACTTTCAAATAACTAGTGGAAAAACTGGATGACATATGTGAATGGCTGGGAGGTTTACTCAGGATTGAAATAATAGAAATTTTAAAAAAAAGAAAACCTAGATATGCAATTATCATCAATGATGAAGAATTCACTCAGTGGGCATATAATTCTGTTAGATAGAAAAGAGAAAAGAAATGAACTTCATGGATATATCAACAGACATTATCTGAACTGAAACATAATGGGGTATAAAAGAGTACTAAAAATGAAAAAGAATGTCCAAGTTCTGCAAGGTGTCAGTCTAACATGGGGTAATGAAGTGTCAAAAAAAAAAAAAAAGGCAGAAGAGAGAACCTGAAGAGATGAAAAATTAATACAAGATGTCAATCCACATAGAGCCAAGCAGCTCACATCTTTCCAAGCAGGAAAAAATGCAAAAAAAAAAAACAAAAAAAGAAACACACATACATACACACAGACAAAAAATTTTACCTACACAGTATAATCAAATTCTAAAAATAAGTGAACACCTTGAGAATAGCCATAAAGAGAGAGAAAAAGATATCAGATTCAATGGAAAAAAAAATACATGAGACACAGTGAAACAATCTTAAACATTGTGTCTGAGGAAAAAAAGAAGGTTGAATTAAACCTCCAAAGTGCTGAAAGAAGCAAAATGCCTGTCCATCAGGAAGGCAAGTCTAGCAAAAACTGTCATTGAAAATGAACACATTAGAAAGGAAACAAATGTATTAAATAAAGACATGTGAAAACTGAAAAATAACCTGTGGTACAAGAGTGAAGACTTTTTTATTATTCCAGAGGAAAAGAACACCGGTTTGAAATCAAGTTTTATGGCAATAAATAAAGAACACTAGAATGAATAAAACACTGATAACTATGAAAGACTTTAAAGAAAATCTCTTTAAACACTACTGACTTTTTAAAACAAACCTAACACTAGAAAACAGCATAGAGTTTCCTCAAAAAGTTGAAAATAGAGCTACCCACAAACCAGCAATTGCACTACTAGGTATTTACCCCAAAGATACAAATGAAGCGATCTGAAGGGGCACATGTACCTGAATGTTTACAGCAGCAACATCCATGATAGCCAAACCATTCCCTCAACAGACAAATGGACAAAGAAGATGTGGAATATATATATATATAATGGAATATTATGCAGCCACCAAAAAACCCTGAGATCTTGCCATTTGCAATGATGTGGATAGAACCAGAGTATTATGCTGAGTGAAATAAGTAGATCAGAGAAAGACAATTATCATGTAATCTCACTGATTTGAGGAATTTGAGAAACAAGACGGGATCATAGGGGAAGGGAGGGAAAAATGAAACAAGATGAAACCAGAGAGGGAGACAAACCTTAAGAGACTCTTGGTCTCAGGAAACAAACTGAAGGTTGCTGGAGGAGAGGGGCTGGGAGGGATGGGTGGCTGGGTGAGGACACTGGGGAGGGTATATGCTATGGGGAGTGCTGTGAATTGTATAAGACTGAAAAATCACAGACCTGTATCCCTCAACAAGTAATACGCTATATGTTAATCAAAAAATAAATAAATAAAAATAAAACAAAACAAAACCTTGAAATCAGAAAAAAAAAATAAAGTAAATTAAAATTAACCTAACAACTACGTAATACTAGGCTTAGGGGGTATGTAGAAATGAATCATATGACCACGATAGCACAAAGGACAAGAAGGTGATAATTTATGTATTAACGTCAACCCACTAGAGCCATTTGCCATTTACAGAACATTAGACTCAACATCAGAACATATATTCTTTTCAAGTACGCACGGAACAGTTGGGGACTTTTAGGTTTTAATTTTCTAACCAGATATTCTCAGTTCTTCTCTTTAAAGCAGTCTTAGTTTAAAAACCGCCAAGTGTATTCACCGTTGAGCTAGCAACAAAGAATATTTTCTTTAGTAGTTCTCCGTATTCTTATGCGCAGATGCATTAATGTAATACGACATGGTTTGGATCTTCTATAGTCTTCCTTGGAAGTAGTTACAAAGGATCCCAGGAACACCTTAAGACACGCAATCACAGAAACATACCCATTGCCTTCAATGAACTGGAAAAGAAATCCACTCTACCAGAAATATAAGTAGCTGAGGACATGCCCTGCAAAACCGTCAGACATTTCTTCTCCAGAGCTCTCATTCTTCTCCCCAACCCCTAGGCATCCCCATCAACAGCTTGGAAGGAAGAGATTAATTATATTTCAAAGTGATTATTTCTCCCCTCCTGTTTTTCCCTGTGGCTAATCCCATGGTTCTTTTTCCAGACTCTGCTGAAATCATGAACGTTCGTCTGAACTTGAGCCTGAAGTTTCATCACACCCTGGTTTGAGAATCAGAAAGTTATTTTTCAAGCATTCAGCACTTTCAATGTTTACAAACAAAATTTCTAGAATCCTGTGCTATAGAATACCTTCAAGCAGATCTGGAGTTTTTGAATAATTTACACCTTTTTTGTTCTGCAAATACAAGTCCAGGTTATTTTCACTTCAAACTGTTGGAATATAAGAGAGATGCTTCCCAGATACAGCAATTTTCAATTGCACAAAAGTCACCTGCTTTGTGCTTTATGGCCTGCATTTACATTTCCTTGCTTAGGTGAAGAATTGTGCAAATCAATGCCAAAGCACTGCAGATAATGTGGAGAGTTGTGCTATCAGTGAGAGTAAAAAATGGAAACTAATATGAACTAGGGCACCCTGGTTATTGTGCATAGTGTAGTGAAGGTGCCAGGCTGGGTCTTAGGTATCATTAGATCCTTTAGTGTTCTTCAGTAATGATGCATTTATTCTTCTGGGTACTTATAATAATTGGCAAAAAGCACATACCCTTTTCAAGAACAGCAGTAATTAATCTCAAGATTGCTGTAAAAAAAAATGACTGTCATCATTTTACTTTGGATCAGACAGACTGGAGTTCTACTCTAAAGCACTGAGCAACTCACAGAACAATGACCTCATTATTTCCTTTAGGGAAAAGCTGACTCACTGCTTATCTTTGTTGGGGAGGATCAGCCTAGGTCCTCCACTAATGTTCAGGATAATACTAAGAGGTGAATAAGGAATTAGTACCAGTTAGTGCAGCAATGCTAAGTGGATAGCATGGCCCGTCCTTAAATATCACAGTTAAAGACTTTTTTTTTCCCTTAGAAGAGAGTAAAGGTATGTCATAATATATCATTTTTTTTTGAGATTTTATTTATTTATTTGACAGACAGAGATCACAAGTAGGCCGAGAGGCAGGCAGAGAGCGGGGGGAGGGGAAGCAGGCTCCTCACTGAGCAGAGAGCCCAATGCAAGGCTCCATGGATCCCAGGACCCGGAGACCATGACCTGAGCCAAAGGCAGAGGCTTTAAGCCACTGAGCCACCCAGGCACCCCTGTCATAACATATCTTAAGCCATAATCATGTTTGTTGATCAACTAAGCATCTATTTGTAATTATTGATAATATGATTTATTTTTAACTGTCACAAAAAATATAAAATGTAATATAGAGCATAAATAAGAAGTGCGGTCAAGACAGACAGCCGTTATTAAAGAAGTTTCCAGAAGTGCAAAAAATAACTTTTGATTTCATAAGAATTACAGAGGTTTTAGATTGCAAAAAAAAAAAAAAAAGTTACAGAATCTATACTATGAGGAGACACAAAATATGCAACTATTATGTATTGTGTCATTCACTGCGTTATGTAAAACAACCTCCAAATACCAGAAAGTCTTTTGGTGAAAACTGAACATCTGGCTAACAGAATATGAATCGGCTTCTCCCAACCACCTGCAGTTTTAAACAATGAAACAAAATAAAATAAAAATGTGTTTCTACTCTATTTCCCTTAACATTTTTAAATAAACACAGTAGTAAACTAATCCTTCAAAACTGAAGAACACCAATAGAAATTAATTTATACTGCTGGTCCAGGTCCCAAAGTAGATGGTTTAGGTACAGAGACAAGAAGAACTGTATTGTACTATGTTCTGGAAATTTCTAGTACATGAAGGGATCAGAGAACCAGAAAATGGAAACAAAAAATCCTAGGTACATAGTCATTACAGCTAGAATAGAGCTTATTAGACAAAGAGAAACATGCTGGAGTTAAGGCCGTCAGATGTGTTGTAGATCTCAGGGAACTACCAAGGAGAAGGTCAGAAAACACCACGGGCAACTTGGGGATACTTGTACTATATATATTAACAAATACCATACTGTGATATCCTTTACTTCAACCAAAGATGCATGTATCATAAAAACACCTGAAGAAGCAGGACACAGCAGCCAAATTACAGCAAGCCAAGCCACAAGAAACATTTTGGTGAAGAATCAAAGATTTAACTTCTAAAAATGAGTACTACTTCAACCCAAAACAAACACAAAAGTTATACGCAAATACTACTAGGAATCCTAAAGAGAATGCAAGAAGGATATCCTACATGGTTTTCATATTCTGTTCTGCACTTGACTGTGAATATACTAGTATTGGGAATATAAAAATTCAAGTGGGTTTTATGTGTTTAATTAAATAGTAATTTAATGACAAGTCCTACAGGCACAAAAGTGTTCAGGGGGATAAATGATAATGGAATATGAGTGGGACACAGCTCATCCGTGGTACTGGAACTGCCCACAGAGGCTGGACAGCAGGCTAGAAGCTAGGAGTTATCAGTGTGTTTGTGGCCATTAGGCAGTATGTTTTGAAGAGGAAACAGAATGTTATCGAGTCTCCTTGGCCCTTTAGAAAGAAGCTAGTTAGGGGCACCTAAGTTGGTTGAGTGTTGGTTAAGTGTCTGTCTTCAGCTCAGGTCATAATCCCAGGGTCCTGGGATGGAGCCCCATGTGGGAGTCCCCACCCCGTCTGCTTCTCTCTCTGCCTCTGCCTCCTCCCCCCACCAGTCGTGCTTGTTCTCTTTCTCAAATAAATGAAACCTTAAAGGAAAGAAATAAAGAAGCTAGTTAAAAGGGCCCCTCCCTCCCTTCTTCCTTCCTGCTTCCCCCTTAGACATATATACCCACATTTGTTTTAGATATGCATGTATGCTTTTTATTTCTGTTGTATTTGTGACTTATATTTTGGGATAAGAAGTGAAGATGAGAGGAAAGGGCTGAAGAGGGGTCTTCTTTGACCAGGACTGTGGTGCAGTCTCACCACCATCGCTTCTCCCCTGTAGTTCCCTCACACAACAAATACACTAAGTATTGGGCCACTTACAACTTCTCCCTTAATCCCTGAGCTGTTATTTTCACCAGTACCTTTCTTCTACCATCTCTCTACACAGACCCCCACCCCACCCCCCAAGCCCTCTTGCAGTAGAAAGGACGTAAGGAAACCTGCAGCATCTCCTCCGGCATCTATCCCACACGTGGTTCACTACAGGCAGTACGGACCAGTCCAGTAATACCCATCCATGGCTTGTAAATGGTGTGTGGCCCCAGAGATGTACCACATAGCTCCACAAAAATAACATGACATAACATAACATAACATAACATAACATAACATAACATAACATACATAACATACATAACATAACATAAAATAATTGCATGACATATGTACCCTGGGAATCACTAGGTTACTTAGGCATTTCTTTTCAAAACATACATCGTATTGAATCACTTCAGACTATTTTTCCCATTCAGAATGATGCCAGGTACTGGTGTATATCAAAAGACATTTGTTGGGGTGCCTGGGTGGCTCAGTGGGTTAAAGCTTCTGCCTTCGGCTCAGGTCATGGTCTCAGGGTGGGATTGAGCCCCACATCAGGCTCCCCGCTTGGAGGGGAGCCTGCCCCCCCACCCCGCCTGCCTCTCTGCCTACTTGTGATCTTTGTTAAATAAATAAATAAAATCTTTTTTTTAAATGATGTAAGGCACCACTAAGATGTTCCAAGTTGCAGTGTATCTTAGTAGCTAGGACAAATGGAAAACTGCAGGATCCTCGAACTGGATAAAATTTCTCCCAGCTTGACACTGGTATATAGGAATGAAAGGTAGACCCAAGTTCCTTAACTGAGGGCAAGAAATAAAGCAAATTAACCTAACTGGAATCAACACAGTCTTCAATAGTCACATGCAGAATGCCAAGTGTTTATGGGAAACCAGTGCTTAAAGAAAAAGACTCTGATATAAGGATAATGTTGGGTTATAGTTTCGTCTGTTTAATAGTTAAGGGGAGACTGTATCAATGAAAAGAATCAAATGGATATATTTGTTCTAGAGACTGAAAGTGGGATCTTACCTTTCAGCCCTGGATCTCCAGCAAACCTTAATTTGTTGAAACATTTTTTATTCTCTATCAGGTTTTGCAGATACTGTTTGTTACACAAGGGGCTCTTATCTTGCATTACAAACTCCCGAAAACCATGTAATCCCATTATCTAAACAGGATTTTTCTTTTTTCTTTTTTTTTTTAACCATTCCCTCATTCTGTCACCCATCTGCCCTCCCATCTAGCTTTTGAATGTTGGCAGACCTTTTCTATCTACCATGTTCATAAAATATGAATCTGCTGCTGTAAGCGTTTTATGGTAAATTAATCTAAATTAAGTCTATCTGCCTTGGTACATTATCAATCTCAGTTATTTATTAAGTCCTGCTTTAAAAATCTTTCATACTTAGCACTGGAAGTTATCACATGACAAATCATGGTAATAGATGGGAAGCCCAATTCCCTCACCTGTGTGAAGGAAGAGAGGGCATTATAGTCTGGAGGCGTGCATTTCATGCCCACTGCACCTGCCACGCTTTGACCTTGGCGGCTGAGCTGTGCTCTGAGAGTCAATGCAGTGAGGGCGCAGCGCCTCTCCTTACAGCCCCCCGCGCCTGCGCAAGTCCACACACATCTGTCCGCTAAATTCCCTCAATCCAGATTCCTGACACTCTGCTTCAGGCTTTGGTTGCTTCTGTTGCCTTCCCTGGGGACAAATCTTTCCAGGGTCTAGCTGACCTGTCATAGCTCAATTTTTTACTCAACTCTGGACTCTGCTTTCCCTGACTTTGGACTCTCCTCTTTACCGGTTTTATGTCCAATCTCATCCTCAAATTCTGTTAGGTAGAAGTTCCCCATACAGGACAAAGGGGCGAAAGGATTCAGAAACACAGCGAAATTCCTCGAAATATGTTTTTATTTTTCTTTTAAAAAGTTCTCCTGGATGGCCCCTCTACCCCCACACACAGACATACGTATGCAGTATTTGGTTAACATTGCATTACTCCCGCCTAAACCCTGTCTCTCTGGATTATTTTTTATTTGTATGAGTTTGCAGTTGAAGGTGGGAGGGATGCCACATGAGACTATGGATTTCTCTTGATCAACATTTCTCCACTTCTCCTACCCCTACAATACCATGAGCCCAAGTGTTCCTATGTATGTGTGGAATTAATTAGAATGAAAGGTCTGCCTTTTTAGGGAAACAACAGGATTGTGTTTTCATAGGCTTTATCTCCCCACCCAGGTAATGCACACAGTGCCTCAAACACAGCTGAGTGAAGGATTCCAATATAAAAACATACGCCCTTGTGGACTCAAACATCCTTTCCTGGTATGCAACCTGGTATTAGATACCATGATGTAAAATCCACTCTTGCATATTTCTGATAATTCTGCCCAAGGAACAGTCTCTGCCTCACTAAGAATTTGGAATGGTCATGGGTGCTACCATTCTGTAAAGAACAAAAGAATTATTTCAGAGACTGTTGCCTTTCCTGATCACCCTTCTTCAGCCTGGTATGGAATGATGCCACATGTATACCTTTCAGAGATCCAGGAGGGAATTAAATCATGGTAGTGTGTGTGTGTGTGTGTGTGTGTGTGTGTGTGCATCCTGATGCTCATACTTGCAAGGCTCGGGATAGTTTCTTAACATCCTGCCTTCTTGTGAGAGCACTGCACAGCCCTTGGAAAACCTACCCCTTTTATTGGTATTCCTGGAACATCAGCGCTGCCTCGCAAACCCCTGCTGCAGTGGCACACATGACACCCAGGCCATCTCACATGGAGTCCTTCCCATAATTTCTGTACTGAAAATGGAAGGGAGGGATGCCTGGGTGGCTCAGGTGGGTGGACAACTTTGGCTCAGGTCATAATCCCGGAGTCCCAGGATCCAGTCCTGCATCGGGCTCTGCTTCCCCCTCTGCCCCTCCCCACTCTCCTGCATGTTCTCTCTCTCTCTCTCTCTCTCTCAAATAAATAGATAAAATATTTTAGATAAAATCTTTTAAAATATGGAAGGGAGGGATCTTATATTCTCAGATCTTAAGTGTAAGATTACAGGGCTCTCATTAGACTTTCTCACAATGCAGAGGCACTTTATGTGAAAAATGAAATCCAGTAAAGACTAGCAGAGGTAAGAGAGTCCTGCTAGCATCAAATCCCAATATCATGTCTAAAGCCTTGATGTGAAGTGTTTCTCCTTTGGTTTTGTAAGCTGCTCAGCCACTAAGAAGCATTACTTTTTTGTTTTTGTTTTTCCTTCAGCTGACTTAAATTGTGATTCTTACCACTTTCATCTAAAGACAGATTACTATTACTGTGAGAGTTGGCTAGTAATCTCAGAGGTCACACTGTTTGCGGTCTGCTTTAATCTCTGAAAAGTTCAGAAAATGGACCTTGCAAACATGGAAGGTTTAGATCATTTCACAAAGCACTGGAGTCTTTCTGAGATATTATACGTATTTTTATGAGACTGTAAGCTATTTTTCTAAGCAAAAATATGCTTCAAGCCAAAGTCACTGCTTTTTCCAGCTCTTTGTAAATGGTTTTGCTCCAAAGCATGGGTTAGCAATGGACTTTATGTCTTATTTTTCATACCAGATTACAAAGAAGTGTCTCATTGTGATCCTTATTGGCCTTAGACGTAAAACTTGGTGCTGCGTAAAGTTCTACCTGCAGCTCTTACCACGTCTCCTGTCCTAACAGTCTTGACCTCCAGGTAAGGGCTGACCCTTGGGTTCAGGTGGGCGGTTAGGAAGAGAATACAAAAAAGAGATGGTACAGGCTGAGAACACAAGTAGGTGGTACATTACTATAAATGCATTAACAACTAGCATAATGGGAGCCAAACCTACCTTAAGCATGAAATGATTGAGAGGGATCTTTTCCTTATAGAAGAAGGAAACACATTGAGATGGAGAATGCCCAACTCTGGGCAGGAGCAAGTAATGCCTGTTTAATCCCATCTGGGATGAACATACCAGGGCGGACATTCAGTGGTTTGCAGGTGGTAGTTGTTCAGATGGACTGATGCCCGTGAAAAAGCAGATATTAGATTGTTAAATGTCTTGAAGCTCATTCCAGATTTTCAGGGCTGAAGGGGGAGGAACCAAGAGATATAGGGAGAGTACTGCTAGTAAGAAATTTATAAAATAAATGTATCCACTGAGAAAAAATTACAATGAGGACTCTCAAAGACCACTAGAAGTTTTCTAACATTTTCCTATCTAATTTGTTACTCATTACTTCTCTACAAGAGTAAGGGCATCATTAAAAGTGAAAAAGGTTTTCTCTTTTTCTCTTTCCTCCCTCCCTTTCTTCCTTTAGACGTTTCCTCCTTTCTTTCTTTCTCTTTCTTCCTTTCTCTCCTTTTTTTCTTCCCTTTTTTCACTCTCTCTCTCTTGCTTCCTTTCCTTTTCATTCCTTTCCTTTCTTTTCCTTCCTCTCTTCCATCCATCCATCCATCCATCCTTCCTTCCTTCATTCCCTCCCCTGGGGGAGAGGTCAAGGATGAGCTACGCAAAAATCTGCTGTTACTCAACATATAATTATAGGGTAAGAGGAATTCCAAAAGGTAGGAGAGACGTGCACCTATAGATTGAATAGAAGATAAAATCTGAATTTTAAAGACCAGGGAATAGGGTCCAGCCTGGTACATGTGTTGGTCTTGTCTGGAATGGGCAGTATGGTTTTACCCTGTTTGCTTTTCTCTTATGTGCAAGATAGGCATTCCCTCATTTACTCTACTTTTTAAAATCTCTACCAAGTGATTTTGAAAAATTACTTGATAATGTCTCCCCCCCCCCCATTTTCTGAGCTATCACTGGAGACTGACATCCCCAAATAGCTAAACTGTCTAGAGGAAAAGGTGATCCTTTTCTTTGGGGGAGGGTGATATATCCAGAACCAAGGCCAGAACTGTAATAAAACATTAAATAAATATGCATTCAGATTACCTGGCAGACTTTAAGACTTACTTTCCCTTTAAAAGAAAACCTCATGGTATATGTAGATAGTACATCTATAACTTGCTTTCCTTTGGGTAACCATTTAAATTTCTGGAAAAAAACAAGACTCTAAAAACAATATGTATTTTTCTGCATGAAGACTGTACTCAGGAGAAAAATACCAGGTAAAATTCATTTTCAAAAGCAGACCAAGATGTAGGCAAAGATTGAATTTGAAGAAGGGAACTGAAATATGGGACTTCCTTTAAACAGAAGGAATTCTTTTAAACTAACATCCAGATCTAGGTAAGTGAATCACTAGACTACTCTCCACTTGCCAATGGAAACAGGTCAACAATTCAACATACGACATTACAAGTGTCACTGTTCTATTTCCTATTTAGAGTCAAGCTGCTCAATTCATTCTACTGTAGCTCCAACCCTTATAAGAACAGAGAGCCAGAAAATACAGAACCTGATCCCATTCCATTAGTTAAAGGAAATGGCTCATTCCACTTGATTTCTCTAATTTATTTTAAAATCAGGAATACTGAACCCCCGCCAACATTCATACTTCATTTGGGAATATGTTTTAATTCTACATTTTGATCTGAAAATAAAGCCCTTCATTTAAAGAGATATGGCTGTTTGAAAAATGCAACAACATATTAAGAACAACAGCAAAAGTACACCTAAAAAATGCCCATCTTCTCATTTACTGTGTTTTGGTTTCAATGTTATTTATCATACTGTGCACTAGACTTAGCATTTTCTATCATTACATGATCAAATACTTATTCAATATTATTATAAAGCAAATGAAATCTAAAAAAACAAAACAGATAAGCAAACAAGACAAAGAGACTTCCATCTGTATCTTTGCAGTAAATAACCAGTCGTGCAATTGCAGGGTCATAGGGAAGCTCTGTTTTTAATTTGTTAAGGAATCCCTGGTGGTCGGTATTAAGGAGGGCATGTATTGCATGGAGCACTGGGTGTGGTGCATAAACAATGAATCTTGGAACACTGAAAAATAAAATAACATTATTTAAAAAATAAAAAGGGAAAAAAAGACAAATACAGAGAACAAATTAATTTGCTTCATAACGGTACAGAGAACCACCTCTAGTGGGTGCCTGAGTGAATGTGGTAGGGAGAAGGGGTAAATAGATGAATGGGATTTAGAGGTACACACTTCCAGTTATGAAATAGTTAAGTCATAGAGATGAAATGTACGGCAGAGGGGAGCCTGGGTGGCTGTTAGTTAAGCATCTGCCTTTGGCTCAGATCATAATCCCAGGTGTCCTGGGATTGAGTCCCACATTGGGCTCCTTGCTTAGTGGGAGCCTGCTTCGTCCCAATCATGTGCTCTCTCTCTCTTTCACAAATAAGTAAATAAATAAACAAATAAATAAAACCTTTAAAAAGAGAGAGAGAAACAAAGGTACAGCAGAAAGAATACAATAATATTGGAATAATGCATGGCGACATGTGTCACAGTGAGCACTGTGTCATGTACAGAACAGTCAAATCACTTCGTTGTACACCTGAAACTGACATAACATTGCATATCAATTATACGTCAATTTTTTAAAAAGTCTCTAAACTAGAAAAATGCTGAGTTGAAAATTAATTTAGTAATAATACATTAAAAATTTTAAAGATTTTTTAAATTAAAATAATTTTAAAAATAAGTTATTAAACTATGATGACAGCTCTGTCTATAGATTATGACAAGCATAGATTGGTGTTGAAGCTTTAGAAGACTTCTGTGATTAAATGCAATGAGAGGGGGTGCCTGGGTGGCTCAGTGGGTTAAAGCCTCTGCCTTCAGTTCAGATCATGATCTCAGGGTCCTGGGGTCTCAGGATCCTGGGAGAGAGCCCCGCATCGGGCTCTCTGTTCAGCAGGGAGCCTGCATCCCCTCACCCCCGGCCTTCCTCTCGGCCTACTTGTGATCTCTGTCTAATAAATAAATAAAATCTTTAAAAAAATTTTTTAAAAAATGCAATAGGAGAAGAATAGTGGTCTCTGTACGTGTGTGGAAGCTTAATTTACTATATTAATTCAACATATATCTGTAACTACTTTTTGTGTAATTTTTGCAATATGCTTTCTAAAGTAAAGAAGCTTGGAGCACCTGGGTGGTTCAGTGGGTTAAAGCCTCTGCCTTCAGCTCAGGTCATGATCCCAGGGTCCTGGGATCGAGCCCCGCATTGGGCTCTCTGCTCAGCAGAGCCTGCTTCCTCCTCTCTCTCTGCCTGCCTCTCTGCCTACTTGTGATCTCTGTCTGTCAAATACATAAATAAAATCTTTAAAAAAAATAAATAAATAAATAGATAAATAAATAAATAAAGCCTCTGCCTTTGGCTCAGGTCATGATCTCAGGGTCCTGGGATCAAGTCCTGCATCAGGCTCTCTGCTCGTCAGGGAGCCTGCTTCCCCCTTCTCTCTGCCTGCCTCTCTGACTACTTGTGATCTGTCTGTCAAATAAATAAATAAAATCTTTAAAGTAAAGGAGGTTAGAGCTTAGGAAGAGAAGACATTTAATCTGAAAACTATAATTCCAGCTGGAATGTGAGGACTGAGGAATTGCAGATTCAGCGACAGCATGGTAAAGGGGAGAGAGTTCCCCCTCTGAGCTCAGATCTCACTTCCAAACTGACTTCGTTCCACGTGGTCGGGAGGTGGTGAGTATGTTTGAATATGTTACTCTCAACTTACATTTCTGTGAAATAGGGATTGGGGCACATGGGTGGCTCAGCTGGTGCTGTGTCTGCCTTTGGGTCACATCATGTTCTCAGGGTCCTGGATGGAGCCCTGTGTCAGGCTCCCTGCTCAGGAGGAATTGGCTTCTCCCTTTCCTGTCCAGAGACACCCCTACCCGAATCTCTAGGACTCTAGCTTAATGTTGCCTATTTTTGAATTCTGTGTAAGTAGAATCACACAGATACATTCTTTGGCATCTAGTTTATCTTAAGAAACACTGTATTTGAGTGACTTATCTATACTATTGTTTATAACAATAGTTGGTTCATTTTCCTTGCCATATAGTATAAAGTATTATGATTAGTGCCATTGTACTTACTCATCTTTCTTCGATGGACATTTGTATTGCTTCTGCTTTGGAGCTGTTATAAATAGTGTTGCTATATGCATTACCGGGCATGTATTCGGGTGAATACATATACACACTTTACTTGAACATATATCTTGAGTTGAATTTCTATATTCATTTATGAAGCTTAAATACTTATTGCCAACACATTTTCCAAAGAGAGTATATGGAAACAACCCAGGTGTCTGTCCACAGGTGGATAAAGAAGATGAGATCTTGTCACTTGTGACGACATGGATGGACTCAAAATGGATTATGCTAAGTGAAATAAGTCAGACAAGGACAAATAGTAAATGACTTCACTTATATGTGGACTCTAAAAAAATAAAAAATAAACAATCAAATAAAAACAGAAATAGACTCGTAAACACAAAGGAAAAAAACAGTGGTTGCCAGAGAGGAGGTTACAAGACTCATCTCCCAAATCAACAGTACAAATTATTCATGGTCTTCCTTTCTGCCTCTTAGCCTTGTTATTTGCTACAGAATCAAAGTTTGTCATTTAGAATGGAGACCCAAAATTCCAAAGGAAAATTCTCTCTGCAAAAAATTAACTAATTTTCTCTCTTCATCTGATTTGAAGGGATATGTATGAGTCTTTCGAACATGTCAAATATCACATCATTTTCTTTATCTTAAAATAAAAGAGATCATTTCAACAAGTCTATGCACATCAGAAAAAAAGAGAAAAAAGGAAAAAAAGGATAAACTGATAACTGATATTTGGCGCTTCTTCCTATGAACGATGGGAAGATACAGAATTTCTTCAGGTAGGTGTGATGAGGGCACTGAACCACCACTGCTCTGGGAGGCCAAAAAAATCACCTATCGAGCCCTTACAATCCTGAAATTGCACATAGTGAGACCACAGATTACTAATATAACTTTATATTTCTTTATTACTATAATTTCCAATGTACCCATTGAAAGAAACTCTAAATGGGTATGTGGAATTGCCTTCTTTTGAGGCATGCATGGAGCCCTCTCCATAGATAGAATTTAATGAAGCCTCCAGCAGATCAAGTTCTCTCAATACCAAATGTATTCTATGTGGACTATTTGCTCATGAGACAAATACAGTAAGTTCTATACTTGTTTCCACTCTGCAAGGTGATCTTTTCAATGTTGAGAAGCAAAGAAAAGTCCTCCGTCAGAGAACTTGAATGACCAAAGAAATCTATAAATTTGTTTTTATGAGCCTTTAACAAGCTAGTTAGTTATAAGCTTAATGATAAAAATATCAGTTGAATTTTATGCAACAATAAACAGAAGAGTAAAGAAATTAAAGCAAAAATGCTAACAGTAGAAAATAAAAGTATCTAAGAATGAATCAAAGTACAACTTCTACAGGTAAAATCTAAATCCTGATTACATCTTAGAGGAGACCTAAATAAAGTGATATGCTATATTCACAGATAAAAACACATATTATCACAAATAAATCAATTACCCCCAAACTAATCTACATAGTCAATACAATCCCAATTAAAGTCTCAACAGAGAGTTAAATGAAATGTTTTAGTTTCTACATTTAAGTGGAAGATTCACGAGTCAGAATCTACAAGATTAACTGAATACAAGGACTTACGAAGAAATAGAAATTCAGACAGTGTGGTATTAGCATGGAATAGACCAATTTTTCAGTGTAGTAGAGCCATGTGTTTATGTAACATATGTGGCACTAGATAATTGAAAGAATGAGGGGGGTGCCTGGGTGGCTCAGTGGGTTAAAGCTTCTGCCTTCAGCTCAGGTCATGATCCTGGGGTTTTGGGATCGAGCTCTGCATCGGGCTCTCTGCTCAGCAGGGAGCCTGCTTCCTCTTCTCTCTCTCTCTCTGCCTGCCTCTCTGTCTACCTGTGATCTCTCTCTGTCAAATAAATAAATAAAATTAAAAAAAAAAAAAAGAATGAGGGACTACTGACAAAGCCATGCTCTAAAAAAAAAAAAAAAAGAAAGAAAGAAAGAAAATGGTTATGCAAATCTCCTATGCCTAAACATCGCATATCTTACAAAGTATGTACTTCTAAAAGTATACACAGAACAATCTGTTTTCTGGGTATGACAGAAGACATGTGCAAGAATTTCCATAGCAATACAGTTCCTAAAAGAAAACAAATGATCAAATGGAAAGAGTCCAAATGAGGACACACACAAGCTATGGTGTATTTAACAATGGATTATCACAGAGTGGTCAGAATGAAGAAACAATGGTAATAGACACAGCAGGGGTCAATTTCAGTGGTATAATATTACAAGAAAAAAAAAACTTATCTCCAAGACTATGTAAAGTATGAGCACTTTTCCTTTTTTTTTATTTTTAAAAGATTTTATTTTTATTTATGAGAGAGAGGGGGGGGGCGGGGATCAGAGGGAGAAGAACAAGCAAATGCCATGTGAGTGCAGAGCCCGTTGTGGGGCTCGATCTCATGATCTTGAGACAATGACCTGAGCCAAAATCAAGTCAGATGCTTGACTGACTGAGCCACCCAGGAGCCCTGAGGCCTTTTGATAAAGTGAGCAGAGAAGTAAGTTGAAAAGATACTTCTTGGGGGATATTTAGGTGCACAAAACTCTATCAAGAGGAACATGTGTGAAAGGTAAGCAGACTTTAGACAGATAAGCCAACATCATGTAAGGAAAGCAGGGTTAGACATGGGTTAAATTGTCTGGTGAATTGGCTTGTTTTTACTATACACATGAATTTTCCCAACTACATATACACAGTAAATAAAAGCACAGTATATTGGACTAACAACAAGAGTGAACCAACTTTTATGATTAACCCAATTCTATACTCGTAAGGGAATTCTAAAGAATTATAATTCACCATCATAGATGGAGGAATATGAAACATACCTACACATGACCTCACACAGAAAGTGATTGGATCAACTGATGAAAGAGGCAAAATCCAGCTTTATCCATCTTTTCCGTTTTTCTTAAAAGGTGAATATTAACATGGTGGGACTTTGGAAAGCATTCTGATCATGCTGTGCTTTACCTGTCTTACATGTCTATTTCTATACACTCTGATTTTATTTTTACTTCCTGGTAGAAACACTGAGTTAGCATTTCGAGCATGATCCCGGTGGTCTCCATTGGCTCACAAAAGGTTCCATCCAATGGGACAGGTTCTAGTCTCTCCAGTAATGGTTTCTTCTTGACAGAAGATCTCCAACCAACATTATTGATTCATCCAGACACCCTTCCACTATTCAGGTGAGTCAAGCACGAATATGTGGAAACTGAACAGAGGGCATAATGTACTATAAGAAAAGGGAACGCAAAACATTATGCAAAATATTATCAGGGCACCCAATAGGCTATATTATGATAACCTGTTCACATGCTTTTCTTCTTCAGTGAACTTTCCTTAAAAGTTCCCCTTCCTTTCCATTTCAAGAATGATCCATAATTCCTGGTGAGTGCTTGATACTGTAGAGCTTTATGCAAGGAATACCTAAATGAATACTTATTATCATAGGTTATATGGTGCCATATATTTTCTTATATATAATAGATTGATTTAAAAGTCATGAACAGGGTGCCTGGGTGGCTCAGTGGGTTAAGCCTCTGCCTTCGGCTCAGGTCATGGTCTTAGATTCCTGGGATCGAGCTCCACGTCAGACTCTCTGCTCAGTGGGGAGCCTGATTCCCCCTCTCTCTGCCTAGTTGTGATCTCTCTCTCTGTGTGTCAAATAAATAAATAAAATCTTTTAAAAATTAAAAAAAAAAAAGTCATGAATAGTCAGGGCACCTGGGTGGCTTAGTCAGTTGGGCATCCAACTCTTTGTTTCAGGTCAGGTCATGCACGGATGCGAGATCCAGCCCCATGTGGGGCTCCCTGCTTAGCATGTAGTCTGCTTTTGCTCTCCCTCTACTTCTCCTTTTGCTCCTCCCCTATGCTCACTCCTGCTCTCTTTCTAAAATAGAGACAATCTTTAGCAACAACAACAAAAAAGCCATGGATAGACATTCTGGTGAAGGAACAAAATACAATTCTTCCTGGTTTCCTAAAAACCATGTTTCTGGAATGGGGGTGTATCTTTATACACTACGAAAGCACGATGCTCACAAATATTTGAGAATGTTAATAGGTTGTTACTCCCGAAGAGCAGCCCAGAGAATCATTTCTTTCTTCAGATTCTCCGTTAACTAGCGTTCCCCTTCATTAACCTGCTTCTTGTTTACATTCCCTTTCAGGATGCATTCTCTGTTACTCAAACTCAGTAACTGTCACATTGCCCTGAAGAGTTCCCAGCTTGGCCCCTCTGCTTATAGGCAACCCTTTCTCTAAATGTCAGGAAGAGGGGCGCCTGAGTGGCTCAGTAGGTTAAACCTCTGTCTTCACCTCAGGTCATGATTTCAGGGTCCTGGGATCGAGCCCCACATCGGGCTCTCTGCTCAGCAGGGAGCCTGCTTCCTCCTCTCTCTCTGCCTGCCTCTCTGCCTACTTGTGATATTTCTGTCCACGAAATAAATAAATAAAAATCTTTAAATGTTGGGAAGAAACAGGGCTTTAGGTAGAGATAATTAAATGGAAGAATACAGCAGTGAATGGTCCCATACACACTCCAGAGGAAGAAAGAGGGCTAGAAAAGGTTGGTAAAATGGTAGCACGGAGCCCTTGGCTGTGACCATTGGAAGGAAGAGCCCAAAATGATAAATTAAAGATCATCACCAATTTCATGACAATAATATGATAATTAAAGGGAATGGAAACCATATATCTCAGGTAATTACAGTCCCTTTGTCTCATTTATTTTTTCTCAAGGGCTTAAACCTCTGGTTTCCAAAAACTATATAGTATGACCATCTCACTCCATCTAAGTCCTGTGTTCCCCTTAATGAAACATAGCAACGGATGTCTTAAATTAAGATATCCATCTTACACATATGGTTAGTAATGTGAGGTGACCCAAAGGTTTTTCTCAGGTTATATATAGGGATGACAACATAAATTAAGTTATTAAGGAAATCTCAGATATCTTGGGGAAAGACACAACACTATAACCATAAACTACATCACAAGAGCTTACATTCTTGTTCATAAAATACATTCTAGGATCATAAACTCTACATCTATTATTTAAGCAAAGAAGCTTTGTAAGGAAAAGACAAATGGGAGGCAAAAGGCAAAGAATAAAAGAGTTCAGGTGATGTGAAGAAATGTAGTACACAGAACAGCAGGGCTGAGGTGAAAATTGAAAGCACACTGGAAAGAGGCCAGTGCTAAATAATAAATGAATAACGCATTGAGAGAAGAGGAGCTTGGAAATAACAAAATACCCTGTAAACAGAATTTTTTTTAAGACATCTATTTCAAACCTAAAACCTGGATGTTTGGGGGAACCAAGGTGTCTGGTAGGAAAAGGTGATTTCCCTGCCAGCCACCTGGATTGAGATATGCACCCACACATACAAAAATTACAGTGGCAGGCAGGAATTTTAATAAAAATGTAAATCATGACCTTCAAAATAAACAAAAAACAGACTATGTTTCTTGCAAACAGGTGTGAGAACCTTACTGAATAGACATCAGCTACCCGAGGAAAAGCCAGAGCCAAGTCTGAAGTAAAATAAACCAGAATCACTAGTAGAAAGGAATCTCAACAAAGTTTCGAAGAGTGGGTGAGTGTTAATTACAAAATGTCAACCTAGTATCAGAAGTGTAAGGAATGAGTTCTCAAGTAAGGTTTGGGAGAAGTATTTCATAAGGAAGGAAAATGAATTAAAAGAAATAATGTCCAATAAATAAAACATTATCAAAAAGTATCAAATAAATAAATTCATCAAGTTAAATAAGATAGGAAAGTCCACCTATAATAAAATGACCAGAAATCAGATAATACCTTCATAGAAACAGCAGTCTTCATGTTACTATTTTTGTCTCCTCTTTGAAAAGGGAACCCCTGAGTGTTTCTGTATGTAATTCAACTCGACAACCAGTTCTATGACTCAATGCTGGATGATAGGAATTTATGGAGAAGAAGTGTGTAATGGAAACAAAGAGAAAAAAAAATGTGTGAAAGGTAAGCAGACTTTAGAAAGATAAGACCATATGATACGTTCCAAAGTGAGTATTTTTTTTAAATAACTTGAGTAACGATACCCCAAATATCTCCACTGCTCATGAAGAATGAATACTGGCAATTAATACAAATAGACTTTTATAATGTGTCACATCTATTTCATTGTAAATTTTTTTTAAATAAAGAAGACGCATCAGGTCCCAAAGTAACACTTTCTGAGAGAATTAACCATTTCAGAAAATAGTGGCATAGGTGCATTCACTCAGGCACAAGAATCTAAAGCTTAGCATTTATTTACTTGTTTAAAACTCATCTGTAATGGGGCACCTGGGTGGCTCAGTGGGTTAAGCCGCTGCCTTCGGCTCAGGTCATGATCTCAGGGTCCTGGGATTGAGTCCCGCATTGGGCTCTCTGCTCAGCAGGGAGCCTGCTTCCCTCTCTCTCTCTGCCTGCCTCTCTGCCTACTTATGATCTCTCTCTGTCAAATAAATAAATAAAATCTTTAAAAACAAAAACAAAAAAACTCATCTGTAAAATTCAAAACAACTTTTCGAGGACAATAAAGAGGCCACATCTATGTGAACACCAAAAACAAAGTAGACCCACCGAGTTTCCCTGAGAACCAGTATTAACAACGGGAGGTCACAATTTGATTTGTACTTTGGTTTGTGCACCGAGATTCTCTAAGTGGCTGGAACAGTTCAACACAAACCTTTAATTAATTACTTCGATGTGTTTCATTATCGTTGTGGCCGGGTAGAAGGAGGAAGGTGCGATGAAAGCAAATCCCATTCCCCACTGCCCACCTGACAAGCTCATTTTCATCGTAAAAGATAAGGCAGACACGACTTCCTCTGTGAAGGCTTCTGGGATCTTGTTATCTTTCTTACATTCTTCATCTGTGCTTGAAGGTCACGCTGTACCTACATCTGTTGCCACTTGTCACAGTGCTGTGGTGGTTTGTGCGCCTGTTCCTCTGGGCTCCTTGAGAAACTCTGGGAGAAGCTTGCTCAGTGAAGGGAGAGAAAAGTGAATGATGCATGTTGGTGGGTCAGAAACTGACAAGAGTGAAGAGTCCACAAAGTATCAACCACCTTTCCGGTTTCCTGATTAAAAAGATTCTTAACTTTATGAATGAACAGGAACGGAAAGCAACTTCTTCTTCTCTATCCATCAATTAGATGATAGACTGCCCCTATTTATATCCTTCAGATTCTTCCATATCGATTTAAATGCCTTGTGCATTATAAAACAGTTTTTATTTGCTCCATTGCTTTAGGATATCACACATTATTCTCAAAAGTCCTTTGTCCTCCGTGGAACAGTTTGTAACTTTTTATTGTCACTTCTTTTCTAAATTAACTTTGATAGCGAGGCATGGGTGGCTCAGCTGGTGAAGCATCTGCCTTGGGCTCAGGTCATGATCCCAGGGTCCTGGGATGGAGTCCTGCATTGGGCTCCCTGTTCAGCGGGGAGCCTGCTTCTCCCCCTGCCTGCAGCTCCCCTTGCTTGTGCTCTCTCTCTCTGTTCTTTTGACAAATAAAATCTTAAAAATTTTTAATTTGATATCCTAGAAAGCACTGATTATTTCCATAACATAAAGTCCCATTTGCCCACAAGTTCTGGCCCATGCTTTACCAGAACTCGATCAATGCCACTTTGTCAGTGATCCTGAATCAAGTGACTACAGGTCTAGAAAAATCAAGAGCGCCCTTTGAAAGGAACACATTGGTGCACAAACTCCTAGCTCTCTGACTGATGAAAATAAAGGTTAGAGAGTGCCTCCTCTCTCGGTTACTTTAAGAATTGTGGAAATGCTTTCCTCTGAAGAACTTGGGTAGGAGACAAGGCTTACAGGGAGAGATGTTGTTTCTGGTGGAAGTTATTTCCCCCAGTTATCTCTGTGGTATAAAGCAGCCTGGGTATTAAATCTCCACTGGAATATGGGGATCAAAATCCATGGTGCCTGGAAAGAGGCCACTAAGTCCTGGGATTATAGTTTGACCTCGCAACCATTAAGAATTTACTGTGAAGCAGGAAAAGCATGATACTCTCTAAGAGGCTTGCTCTGTTTCATGTTGTGAGATTAAAAAACAATGACACGTTGTAGGATCCAAATGCATAGTGATCCTTAAATTTCAAAACCAAATGGTAGAGGACAAATGCCATGGGTGAGCTACTTTGATCTTCTACACAACACAGTACTTCTGCCAACGACTTTATTTTCAGTGGCACAAAACTGAGGTGGAGGGGATGGTGTGCCGGTGTAGAAACAAAACCCGACTACAAAGGTGGTCACTTACAGAGGCTTACAAAAATCGTGAGGAGTCAGACTCAGGAAGTCCTAGAAAAAAGAAACACTGTTTCATTTGATCATGAGGCAGAGAAACAGAAGATGAGAACCAGAAGGATTCTCAGAAACACTCCTGAACTAACAGAGAATGCTGAAGGCAATGTAATTCAGAATTTCCCTAGGAGCCTACAGGTAAAAATGAAAGAGTTTCAGGTGTTGGGATCAGTTTTTTTGTTTTGTTTTGTTTTGTTTTGTTTTAAGCAGACTTTATTTATTTATTTAGAGAGTGAGCGATGGGGAAAAGGGGAGAGGGAGAGAGGATCTTGTTGAGCGCAAAGCCAATGTGGGACTTGAACTCATGACCCTGAGACGATGACCTGTGCTGAAATCAAGTCAGACACTCAACTGACCGAGCCACCCAGGCGTGCCTGGCCTTGGGATCAGTATTCCATGTAAATACAGTTCCATGCCTGGCCCAGGTGTTGGCCCAGGGTAAACCTCCAAAACAATTCCTTTCTCTTGTTTTCTTCCCTCTACCCTCTACTACTATAAACAAATATTATAAGCTACGGATTAAGAACCTGATTTCACAAGCCCAACTTCCTGGATGCATAATCAGTATTGTCACTTTGTAGCTGGGTAGCCCCTGGGCAAAACTGCAGAAACTCCCCATGCCTCGGATTCCTCCCATGTTAATAAGAACTGGAATGTACCTTCCATCATGTCATTCCTGGGAAAAAGAAACAAGTGAGTGTGCACAGAAATGCTGGGAAGACTACTCAGCATATAGGACATGCTAATAGAAGCAAACCACTATTATAATAATAATTATGACAACGACGAGGTATCACCTCTAGGCATTTGGAAGACATCCAGGACCCTTTTCTGCCTTCTTGTTTCTCACACCAAGATAAATATGAAGGATATTTATCTGTCTTCTCTTATTAAAATATACCAGAGATACAATCTAAGCCATCACACTGCAAGAAAACCTGAAGACATTTCAATAAATTAATTCAATTAATATTTGTAGCTGCTAATGGCTTGATGTATTTCACCTGCCAGAGGTTTCAGTGTAGAGTCCTTTCCTATTGGGGCACCTGCGTGGCACAGTTGGTTGACTGTCAGACTCCTGATTTTGGCTTAGGTCATGATCTCGTGGTCCTGGGATCAAGCCTGCATCAGGCTCCATGCTGTGGGCTGTGGAGTCTGCTTGTCCCTCTTCTTCTCCTGCTTGTGTTCGCTCTCTCTCAAATAAATAAATACAATCTTAAATAAAAGAATGCTTCTATTAATTTAAGTAGGAAGATGAATGTTTAAAGAAATACGGGTGACTAGGCAAGAGCAACAGGGTCTATGGGTCTATGTTAGAGTGTATCCCAGGGGGCAGGGGGCTTTTCTCCATCTGCAAGGAAAACCAGCCGTAATACATAGTCAATAAGCAATTGAAGATTCTGACATGAGCCTTCTTTCCTGATAGGGTAAAATTTGACCAGTCTCAAAGCCTCAGAAATCCTCTTCATTATGATCAACATGTTTATAAAATAAACAATTTTTAATTGAAAGCATGAAAGAAACCCCCAAAATCTTTTTGTGTATTTTGTATACTTTCACACCTGTGAGTGTGTGGGGGCTGTGTATTTGCTGTGACACATGCACCTATTTTCATACAGAGTTAAAGAGAAAACAAACTTTTCATCTAACATGTGAAAGCAAATATGTGAGAGCTCACTCATTCACTTTACTCCATTTTAATACATATTTTCCTAGGTACAACATTATGGAAGTTCATAATGTTTACATTTTAATAGAGCTTTCCCTGAAATTGCTTTTTCAGGAATATTTTCTTATTTTCTCTGAAGGCAGTAGGGAAAACAAGCATGCTAGAAAATAATGAAAATCTAGGCTGCATTGCTAGTCATTTCAGGGAGTCATTTGACTTTTTCTTATATATTGTAAAAACACTTTCTTTATCTCCAAATTGGAAAAGCAAACTAAATGGAAGTCCTTACTGGTTTTTACCTCTATGTACTTCCCATCTATGACGAAAGTTGTTTCAGAGTAGGACTCGCTCTGAAATATTATTAAGCCTTAAAAATCACACCAAATAAATTAAGTGATAAATCCCAAGACATACGAAAGGCACAGGACTGACGAAGAGCTTCTATTTATAACCCAACTGTGCACTCATGAGTATAAAAAGGGCTGTGTTCTTCAGGATGGGAAGTAGGAAGAAACATGTTTAGCTAAGCAGGACTAGAAAGAGCAGAGTGATTGGAGCAAATAAAGACAGTGCCCATTCAGTCACAATCTAGAAGAAAGTAAACTTCAAACAAGGGACACTGACTATTTCTTAATTCATTGGTAAAATGATGACTCTCTTAAACTAGGAGCTATTTAAATTTGTAGTCTTAAAATTTGCATATTTTGAAATATGGTTTTTACTGAGCATGGAACTTAATTCCACCTGACTCCCTCAGATGGGATCTGCTGGTCAGGCAAGACTGGAATTCAAGCCTGTTTGAGAGTTACACTTTCCATTGTATATGCTGAAGTTGTCATGCACTTTTCTTTATGATTCTTGAGGTTAATGTGACCGGACCTCAGGGGAAATGTGCTTTTAGACATATGTGGGTTTTGAGCCAGAACCAGAATAATGGTGCCTTTACCAAAGTGATATCACAGTGTAGGTTTTATGGGGTGATCTGATGTTTTTCCCCAGGTGAACCAAGTACCCCCATTAATTGAATGCTTGGTTGATCATTGTTTACTTTTGAAATTCTACATGGCATGATCATTTTGTGTGATGAACACCACCCACCAGTATGGAAGGCTGTCTGCAAAATGTCATTAATAACAAAGCAATAATTAATAATCCATAGTGGAACACTGACTAAGGGCTTTGCAAGGATTACCTCATTTCATTCTCACGTCACTCTTAGGACACGAGTAGTACTCTTCTCATTGTTTGATAAGAATGTTGAAACTAAAGAGACATAAACTAACTTGCCAAAGTCAAACAGCTCAGTGGAAGAGGTCATCTGTGAAACTGGGTGGTCTGACGACAGGGCTTATGCTCGGAGCCACCATGCTGTCCAGACTTCCTCTGATTGCTGAGAAAGAAGGGTCATTTAAGAGAATAACTGACTCATCTTATTTAGCACCTGATAATGATGCCTTGAATCTGGAAACTTCATAAAGATTGGCGGGACTGATGAGACATTAAGCATTCCTGATCACTGGGACGATGAACCGTGAAGTGAGCCAACAAGCTAAACAGCATTTCAAGTAAAAAAAAAAAAATTAATTCCAGTAAGATCTGTATGCCTTTCAAAATAACCACAAAGTGAAGATACTACATCCTGGATGTCTAATCAGCCCTTTCTAATAGTACAATACTTTCACTCATCCTCTTAGAGAAAGTCAGTATGAGCTTCACTTTCACATTGGAAAAGTTTTATTTTTGTATTTTTGTTAAAGATTTTATTTATTTGACAGAGATCACAAGTAGGCAGAGAGGCAGACAGAGAGAGAGGGGGAGGAAGCAGGCTCCCTGCTGAGCAGAGAGCCTGATGCGGGGCTTGATCCCAGGACCCTGAGATCATAACCTGAATCGAAGGTAGAGGCTTAACCCACTGAGCCACCCAGGTGCCCCAACATTAGAAAAATTTTAAAAAGGATCTTGAACAGCCTTCAAGAGCCAATCTCATTAATGTTTCTCTATACTTTTCATTTCATTCTCTCCATAACTCAATAGACCGTTTGAGATAATCTGGGTATCTGCTGGCCCCATTATCAGATGAAAAGAACAAAAACATTCATTTATTAGCAGATGATATGGTATGCTTTCCTTCGATGAGAAATGACTGAGACTGACACCCCCAGGTAATTACTTCAAAAAGGACATAAAATCTAATTCTAATAGATGCTTCCGGATAGTAAATAGTAATTTTAATATTAATTTTGTTGTTGGTATTTTAACCATGGTGTGTACCTTGCATACTGTTTATCTGCTGGTCCAACGAAGATCAGCTGTTTTGACGGGCATCCGACGGGAGCCTAGGAGAAACAGATGTACATCTATAACTACTTTAATATTTTTCTCCTGCATTCAAATACTCTCAGTCATGCTCTATGACATAGAGTTTCACAACTGTTATCATAAATTCATCTGTGGATTTAGGCAAATTCTAAACAATTGCTTAAGGGGGATGCAAACCCTATTTTTTCCACTTCTGTGTTGAGCTGACATGGTCTTAATTTAGCATGAGCCCTCACTGAACTTCAGTTTTCACAAGGGATCATTCTTCTCAACCTTAGTCTATAGACTATGGAGGGGTGTTGGGGTTCATTCATCAGAAGAGCTGCTCTCCTCCATTGTTCACAGGGCTCAGTTGAGAGAAACCACATTGAAGTAGACGGCTTGAAGTGGTTTCCCTCAGACTTCCTCAGATCAGCCCAGGGCAAAGCTGGCATTCTCTCAGCCACACTTAGGTTATGCCACTACTTCCTGCTAAAGGTCAAGATAAAAAATGATCCAATTGAATTACTACTTAAATATGCTGCATGACTTTTTTTTTTTTTTTTTTGGTGGGGTTCCAGGGTGGGGATCCTAATCTCTTTACTGTCAAGGTCCCCTCCCTGTGTCTTCCCTCTATAAACCTACAGAAGAACCCCAAGCCTGGGAGTGTCCTAGAGAAGAGGAGGCAGAATGTGGGAAAACTCTATGCTCTTCCTTCTGCCCTGGGGACAGGAAGAGTGAGTGGGGCAGGCAGACTGATAACCCACCCTAGAGGAGGTGGCACTGGCTGGGATGAGTGGGGTGGCATTGCCTGCTGCCTGCTGTGGAACCCAATGACGGGTGGCCTCTAGGTGTGGGTGCCCAGCTGGAGGCCTGGGATAGTGCACACCCTTCTGTTGTTGGTGGCCATTGCTCCTGTCTCAGTGCTTATTACACAAGACTCCACCCTCTGGGTCATTCATTTCACATCCTTATTTTGATATCAACATGTTTTGTTTATGTAGAACAATAGGATAAACTCTCCCTATTATTAGAACACCACCTAAGAACTTTTTTGAGTGATCGCTTTACTTATATCTTTAAGACATTCTGGATTATATCCCGAAATGGCTTTCCCCTTGTTTGACTGCCTGTGAGAATGTGGGAGCCTAATTTGTGGCGCACTCATCAGAGCATATGAGTCATGATGGTGTGACTTTGAACCATTGCTGTGGACTTCAACTCAAACAGACATCATTTTTTTTAGATTATTGGGTTTTGCAATGTTCCATGTTATATATTCTTTTAAAGTGAAGTTTCCCTTGAATAGATAGATAGGACATGAATAAAATCAAGTGATCTTACTTACCATCTGCCAAAAGATTTGACCACAAAGTTCTCATCAATCTAAACTCCCTATCCTCATCTTCTTCAACAGCTGGGCCTTCTTCTCTGAGGCATCTAGAGAGATTGTCCAGAATGCTTTAGGAAATTAATACCAAAAGGTAAAAAGATTCATGATCAGAGGCCATCTATCAACTCTGGAGCTCATTTACTAGATCTTAACTCTCAGAGAGAACCTTGGGGAGAGAAGGAGAATGTGTCATTTATAGTCAGAAAGATATTTTTGAGACATCTTAGGGAACTAAACACACTGTGCCCAGGCTGATAATGATGTGTACTGCAGGAAAAAAAAAAAAATCAGAAATAGAATCACAGCTCCCCACGGCTAGGCTGCCAGCACTCCCCAAGACTCACACACACAGGCCTGGAGAAATCATGACCCAGGATTCCATATTCAAAATGGATCTGCCATTTTAAAATTGCAGATCGTGGGGGTGGGGAGTGAGTCACAGAAGAGATATCTTCAGGAGCCAGCAAGGCAATGAAATAAGTGAACTTGGCAGGATTTGCCTGTGGTTAAATGGAAAGAGGGCAGGTATGATTAATTTTAGGATGATTGATGCCATCTGGAAATAGGAGCCCTCACATATCTGGTTATCCTGCCAGAAATATGTCAATTTTTAAAAGATAGCAAATAATTTAAAAAAATTAAAGTGCTCTGCAGGCCAAAGAAAAACAGCCTGCCAGTTTGTGAATTTTACTTTAAAATGTATATAAATACCTCAAAAGACAGATTGTGTTTTTTAAATAAAAACCTAGAACATTTTGGAAATAGCCCCTGGATTTAAATTAAACAGCAAATCATGAAGCGCTTAAAATATTTGTATTTGTAGAGCTGTACACATATTCCATAATTCATCAGGTTATTCAAGTCCATGGAATCTTGGAGAGGAGACTAAAACATCAACTACACCAGAGAAGTTTGAAAAGCATCTGGTAATTAAGACGATGTAAGAGTATATGTTTAAAAAAAAAAACAGAGTATATGTTAAAATCAAGTCATTTAACTTAATTAGGTGCATTCTAAGGAGCAGCTGATGAATCTCAGATGACAAAGTAAATATTGACCCTGATTGAAACTTAGATATTTTACTCAGTAAAAGCAGTGAAATAATTGATTGGGGGCAGGGGGCATTGTTTGTGGAGTCACTTGGGGGTATATGTTACTAAATTCTACATGATTAGGAAATGTATCCCCAACCAACCAGATGTTTTTCTGGATCCCACTTTACTACTTTGACTCTGTCCAAATCCAAATCATATGTTGATTATATCCAATTTTTCTCATTTCCTCATTCTACTGTATACTAGGGAATATTAGACAAGTCAACTTACATTATCTATTATTCACTGAGAAATGCAAATGCTGTAAGAGTGGGGATCCTTTGTTCCTATTTTTTAGTTAATTTGTCTATTTTTTAAATGCTTTAAGAATGATTCTCAGGGGGGTGCCTGGGTAGTTCAGTGGGTTAAAACCTCTGCCTTTGGGTCAGGTCATGATCCCAGAGTCTTGGGATTGAGCCCCACATCTGGCTCTCTGCTCAGTGGGGAGCCTGCTTTCCCCTCTCTCTCTCTGCCTGCCTCTCTGCCTACTTTGATCTCTGTCAAATAAATAAATAAAATCTAAAAAATAATTTAAAAAAAGAATGATTCTCAGGGGGCCTGGGTGGTTCAGTCATTAAGCATCTGCCTTTGGCTCAGGTGGTGATCCCAATGTCCTAGGATCAAGCCCCGCAGGGGGGATTCCTGGTTGGCAGGAAACCTGCTTCTCCCTTCCCATTCCCCTTGTTTGTGTTCCCTCTTTCGCTGTCTCTCTCTATCAAATAAATAAGTAAAATATTTTAAAAAAACAAAATAAAAAGGGAAATTTAAAAAAAAGAAATGATCTCAAGTGCTGTAAATTATCTAAGACTGATGAAATCACAGACCTGTATCCCTGAAACATATAATACAGTGTACATTAATTAAAAAAAAATAAAAAAGTATATAAAAAATATGGCCTGATAAAATACACTTAAAAATTGGGGCCCCTAGAGGGTGCCCTCTATTAAGAATCCAACTCTTGGTTTTGCTCAGATCATGATGTCAGGGTCATGGCATTGAGCCCCATGTTGGGCTCCACACAGTGCAGAGCCTACTTAGAATTCCCTCTCTCCCTCTCCCTCTGCTCCTTCCCCTCAACCTGCACACTCTCTCTCAATGATAAATAAATAAATCTTCTTTTTTTTTTTTAAACGAGTAAGAAAATTGATTTAAAGTGACAAAAACATTTAGAAGCTAAGATAAATCCAGGTATGTAGTAAGTACATGGAGAGAGAGAGAGAAAGAGAGAGATTGAGGGGGTTGGAAAAAGAGCAAGTGATTAAACTTATATACTCATATACCATAACTCCTTTCCCTATTCAAACATTGG
Source organism: Mustela nigripes (assembly GCF_022355385.1). Classification (NCBI taxonomy): domain Eukaryota; kingdom Metazoa; phylum Chordata; class Mammalia; order Carnivora; family Mustelidae; genus Mustela; species Mustela nigripes. Next base: position 138,919,286 of record NC_081568.1, read on the forward strand.
TCACGTATTTGACTCTCAATTGTCTATAGCCTAGGAAAATGATGGGATATGATTTATCATAGAAGTATCTATAAAGTAAGAAAAAACCAATGTTCCTGATTTTACTTTTGACACTCATAAGAGAGAGATCTTTTCTACAATGCTTCAAATAATTAACACCATGTAATAATAAATAATAGTAATATAATATAATAATTTTTATAATATAATAATTTTTATAATAAATGTGGGAATGAACTGCACAGTTTTTTTGTGCATCAATATAGTCTAAATAAATCCATCAATATAGTCTAAAGGTATCACATCAGAGTATAAACCACTGAGTAATCAATATAATACACATGTTATATTATCAATATAACATAATAAAATCCAATGAGTTTTTCAACTTCCTGTTATTATTTTGAGCCTGCTCTTTATTTGTTGCAGGGAGCTGCCCTGTGCATTCGAGGATATTTATCAGCACCTCTGGCCTCCACTCACTAGATGTCAGTAACCCCATTCTTCCACCATGACAACCTAAAATGCACCTAAACATTGTGACATGTCCTCTGTGGGGAAGGCCAAATCAGCCCTGATTAAAAAGCACCACCCTAGAGGAATGTTTTCACAGAATCCTCCAAAAATAGTTCTCCTTTCAGCAGAGGCTTTGAAAGCTATTAGGTGGCTGTCAACTCAAGCTTCATCTGTTTCAGAAGTACAGAGAGTGGAGGCATTCATCAGAGAGAATGGCATCATAACTGCAGAGATTTAGATTTGAAAAATGAGCTGACTTGATATTGACTGAGGAAGAAACTCCTGCCTATTTACCACAAGGTCACTTTGTCTTCTTCCCGGGCATCAGCTGAAAGGTGTCTTCAGCATGACTTGTTCGTACATAAATTTGGTTGTGTGGCAGAGTCCTGGCCAACAGAATGTGAGCAGAAGTGATGAGTACCATTTCTGGGCAAGACTTAGAAGAAGCAGGTCAGAGCCCTCCTTGGTCTTTTCCTATTCTTGTTATTAGGTGTAGAAAAGGACGATCACATTGGAGATGAGGAATCCACAAGATGGCAGGAGCCATCTTGAAAGACAAGTGGAGAGCAGCTAATAGTCAATGAGTAACAATCGTGCTGGGCTCTCTTTGCAAATGAGAAATAAATAGTTTGAGTCTATGTATCACTATGGTTTAGCTTATGCTAATAACGCAAGAGGGCTAATAGCTTCTTCAAAACTAATAATGCCAAATATAAACCTTTCTAGGCCATTTTGCTGTTTTCACAAATGAGTTAATCAGGTGGATATTTGTTTGCAGTGTCATGTGAAAATAAGTTTCACAAATAAGGTTTTTATCCTCAAGGACATTATGGGGGAATACTCATGACAAAGATAGACAGCACAGGATATGACCAAAGCAGAACATGATAATAAATAAATGCATAGAGGATTATCCAACTCGAGACTTCTAAAGAGGAAAGGGGGCAATACTAAATTCCATCATTATTACTAGCTCTAGCCAAGGAATGTTGAAGTCAAAGCAACTGGCTTTTAATACTCAGATCTCATCTTGTCTATGAAGCTGCTATAAGTTGTTCCTTCTGCCCACAGTAGTTATTGACCAATATTTCTCTTTGACCACGTATCATTTGTTAAACTGTCTTGTTAGTTATCTCGCATCCCCTAAAATCACCAATGATACTATGAACCTTTTGGGGAGAGAACTAGGGTGGGTGGGGTCATAGAGACTTTAGGTTTCTCTAATAGCATTTACCATATGGCTTCCAATTTAGACATAAGGTTGGGGGAAAGACTGAATTCAGAGAAGCTGGCCCAGGTGGGGGTTTGGTTTGAAGAGAATTTGAAGAGAATGACCTTAGGTAGGAAAAAAAAAAAAAAAGGCTGAAATAAAGAGTTCTACAGGTTCTTCCAGATATGCCCAGAGGAAAGGTAAGACCAAAATTTCCCAGTCTTCTAAATGTGAAGTTCCAAGGTCCTTTCTAAAAATGACTAAGATGGAGCGCCAGCATGGCTCAATGGATTAATCCCCTGCCTTCAACTCCAGTCATGATCTCAGGGTCCTGGGACCAATCCCTGCATTGGGCTCTCTGCTCAGCAGGAGCCTGCTTCCTCCTCTCTTTCTGCCTGCCTCCCTGCCTATTTGTGACCTCTCTCTCTCTGTGCCAAATTTAAAAAAAAAAAAAAAACCTTTAAAAATGACTGAGAAATGGGCAATGGTGACAAGAAACTGGGAAAAAAAACCTCTCTTTTGGAATGCAGGTGCTAAATGGATATGTACACTGGCATCCTCTACTAGCCCAAAAAGAGAATTTATATTAAATTCTTGAAAATGATGATAGAATCTCATTCCCCAATACTGCCTTCTAAATAACAACAACAACAACAACAACAACAACAATCCAGGATTTTTAAAATAAATTCCTAGAAAAGAACCACTGTGTTTCAATGATGGTAACACCAAATTCCTCTCATACACGCTTTACTACAATGAAGAGACCAAGTAACTTAGAGAAAAAATGGCTTTCTATTAGGAAGACACAACATGTTTAACCTATAAAAAACTGGATAATTGTATTGAAAATAGCTATACTTTTTTAGACAGGTGTTATATAAAAACTGAAATCTCTGTAGAGGAAAAATACTCCCCAATTCCTTGTAAAGCTTTAAATGGACTACCAATGACCCATTTATACAATGGAAATAAGACAGAAATCACAACTCAGCCATAAAATAAATACATTGAAATATTCTAATGTCTCTTATTTGGTTCTGTAGCTTCTACATCAGGAGTCATCGAAGCTTTCTGTAAACAGCTACAGAGTAAAGGTCTTAGGCTCTATAGGCCATTCATTCTCTGTCACCACTACTCAACTGTGCCATTCTTGTGAAAAAGTAGCCAGAGCTAATGGGGTGTCTGGGTGGCTCAGTGGGTTAAGCCTCTGCCTTTGGCTCGGGTCATGGTCTCAGGGTCCTGGGGTCCTGGGATCAAGCCCCGCATTGGGCTCCCTGCTTCCTCCAGTCTCTGCCTGCCTCTCTGCCTACTTGTGATCTCTCTCTGTCAAATAAATAAATAAAAATCTTTTAAAAAGAAAAGTAGGCATAGATAATAGATAACAAATGTATGTGGTTTTCTTTCAATAAAATTTTGTTTACAAAAACCACTGGTGGGCCAGATTTGGCCTATGGGCCATGTTCGCCAACACTAATCCAAATCATTACAAAAATAAGGATGCGTTAAAAATCTTCTATATGGTGGATGGTTTTCAAAAGCCTAAAACTTTTTCTGAATGTTGTTACATCCATTGACATCTTTAATCTGCTTTCGAATTTTGGGGTAAAACAGTGCTGAGATAATTACTGTAATTATTTAAATGCTGTGAAAATTGGAATTCAACTCTAAAGCTACTTGTCTTAAGTGGTAAATAGCACTTTTACCCATGAACATAACTAAGATAGACGGCAGTTCTAGGGAGCACTTCAGATGCTGGCATTTATGAATTGGGAAGTGATTCTCCATATGTCTCTCAAATTTCTGCACATTCTGAAATCAGGGGCACTGGCAGTGTCTGACCTTTATGTTCAAGAATGTTAGACCATGAACAGCCTCGGAAGACAGAAATAGTGTTTGCATCTAGATCAGATTACATGTTTGCTTTCCGTCCAGTCTAACAAACATGTTATCTTTGCACAAGTTTGCTAGAAGCCATTGTGAGAGCTTCTGGCTCCTTGTTTTAAAATAAAAAAGAGGTATTGAGAAATGAGCATTAAAAACAACTTCATGGTACAAAAATGTATGCAAATTTCTCTGGACTTATCTCCTGCATAGCTCTCTGTTAGGTTCTGAAGGTAGGTGAGGAGTTCCTAAAAAGCCAATTGTGTGTGAGACCAGGTTTCTACTGGCTTTCAAAGTGCCACCGTTCAATTTTCAGGAATTTTGTAAGACGGTTGTTAAACCACCAGTCGTTTGAAATCAGTATGGTGAAATATTTATACCATATACAGCACTAAATGCTACAAACTACAAGTTAGGGCCCTTCCTTCTTTCCTCCCTCTGTCCCTCCCTCCATCCGTCCGTCCCTTCCTTTCATACTTTTTTCCTTCCTTCCTTCCTTTTTCCCTGACAGCTGATTTTCTAGCACACAACTTAGGACATTATTAATGACAGTCTTTGGTGCCTTCTCTAAGTTGACAAACGGATTTCATATAATATCCCAAGGTAAACTGATACGAACATTGTACTTCAAAACTGTGTATATTGTATGAGTTTATTAAAGGTTACTCTTACAGAGGACTTTATTAAATCACAGTTATCAATAACCCAAACAAAAAATTGATTGACTTCATTCTTATTTAAATGACCCACTTCTATTTCCAACAGTGGCAGCTGACTCATGGGTTAGGGAGTAAATAAAGTGAGAAAAACATTATATCACAAATTCCTACACTATCAAAATTTAGGGGGAAATGAGAACAATAAGATCTTAAAGACGAAAGTGATGAGTTAAAAATTAATTTAAAATCTTCTGAAAAGGAACTTTTGCCCCCGAAAAGTGTGGGAACCACACAAAACAGAGAGACTTAGCAAGTGATCATGAACAACTGAAGAAATTGTCTACCTTGCCGCAACACCTTGGCCACCTTGCAAGTACAGGCACCAACAATAACACAACTGTAGACTGTCATGTTGTATGCATTGCCTTCAGTAAGTTTATAGGTCAGGGTCATTTTCCCTGAAGAGCCCACACAACAATGTCCTCTGTACAAACTGACCCACTGTTGTGGGGTGGGGGGAGTCCTGACCAAGAAGCATGTGTTAAAACTTCTTGACGCTTGCTAAATCAGGCTAAATCAGACTTTCTTCAAAAAGCACTCTGGTGGGCGCCTGGGTGGCTCAGTGGGTTAAACCACTGCCTTCGGCTCAGGTCATGATCTCAGGGTCCTGGGATCGAGTCCCGCATCGGGCTCTCTGCTCAGCAGGGAGCCTGCTTCCTCCTCTCTCTCTGCCTGCCTCTCTGCCTGCTTGTGATCTCTCTCTGTCAAATAAATAAATAAAATCTTAAAAAAAAAAAAGCACTCTGGTAATTGAGATGAGGATACTAGATAGACACAGCAACTGCAGATTATTTTCCAAATGTAGCAATAAGCTGGTAAAGCACTTCATTTTCTGAACACCAGGAAGAAAAAAAGAAGACTGTCACAAATCAAAGTGCACTCATCTCCAAACCCAGTATCATCACCAGTTGAAATGGGAGAAGGAAAGCAACAGATTCATCTGAAGACCCTAACTATAGGTTTTAGGGAAAAAAATAGGCTCTCGGTGATGGAGTCTGTGCTTACTGTTAATGGATGCCATCTCTGAAGCCTGACTTGGTCTTAGAGATTTAATTATTTGTTGACAAATGAATGAAGAATGAACAGCAAAAGCTCCAAAATGGCTTTGGCGGTAGGGGCCAAATGTTTGCTGCATATCAGACTGGGAGGACTACTTTTCCCATACTTTGAAACACTGCACATCTCCTGTGCAGGGGATATTAAACAAGTTTTAATATTTCAGATTCTGATTGGGTAGGTCTGGGATTGGACCCGGGATCCCGCATTTGCAGCAAGTTCCCAGATGATGACCACGCTGATGGTCTACAGAATAGAAAGCATTTATCTTGTTGACAGACTCACTTGAATAATCCTTCATTGTATTTTTCCTCATGTAAGATTTTGATAACTAAAGCCTATGACACCTGCCCTAGAAATAGCTTCAGATGTTTCATCTGGAAATACTGCCATGACCCTGAGCAGCCCTGAGTCTTCCATAACTTGTGCGGGCCGCTGGCCCAGAGGGATCCAGAACAAACTTGGTCACACTCATATCGGGACTCTGAACTGGCTATGTTAATGCTCTCATCACAGGATAAATCTTGTTCAGCCTCTTATTAGAAGCTTTCTTCTGTCTTAGAGTACTGACAGAATAAGCTGCTTCAGACCTTCAGAAGTACACCAAGAATAAAGAAATCACTGGGAGACCTGGGGAATCTTGTCTCAGCAATAAAAATAAATAAATAAATAATTTATTTATTCTTTTTATAAGAATAGGCAATCTAAGTTAATTGGGTATAACAGTACTTTACAGGCCATCATAAAAACAAAACACAATAAAACTCAGCCACATAGGTAATTCGAACAGAGCCATGGAGCTACCACAAATATTTCCCTTGTGCTTTACTTTGCTCAACCTGTGCTGGTCAATGGACAACCTGGGAAATGAGATTCCAGTTGTCGTACCCAGGCCAACAGCTGAGCTAAGCCCAGATGGATCTAGTTGTTAGTGTCCTCAGTGCTGGAGTCAAGCTATTTGTCTCAGATCTGACCATCTGGGCGACATGAAGATGGCGTTCAGCTTCAGACCAACTCTTGGCGTCCAAGCTTCCTCAGTCAACCATCCCACAACGCAAGGACTGAGAGAAGTGTGTGTGGATTGAATAACGGTATTCGTTACAAATGGATCAAAAAGAGAGAAACTGTCCAGAAAATTTTTCTTCTCCCGCACAGTGAACCTGCATATAATTCAGAATTTGTTGAGATTTGTGTGGTGTCAATTATCAGGATTATCTTAATTGTCATGAATTAAAATGCGTACGGTTTTCCTGTGCCTCACAATTAAAACATTATCAGGTGCTAATTATGTGGCTCTGAAATTTCAACTTTTTTTTTTCCTTTTTCAAAGATTTTATTTATCTAATTGACAGAGAGAGATAGAGAGATCACAAGTAGGCAGAGATGCAGACCTGGGGGCCGGGGCTGGGGGCGGAAGCAGGCTCCTCCTCAAGCAAAGCCTGATGTGGGGCTTGATCCCAGGACCCTGAGGTCACGACCCAAGCCAAAAGCAGAAACTTAACCTGCAGGCTTAACCCACTGAGCCACCCAGGCATCCCTGAAATTTCAACTTCTTAAAGGAGTGATTTCCTGCATTATGGACTTTTCATTATTTTATATGTGGGCCAGGGAGTAAATAAAGTGGGCTCTATTTCTTAGGAATATTTTCAATAAAAAAGATCATTCCATGATCCTTTTAAATAAACACAAATTTATAAGATGAGTACAGTGTGTTAGCTACTACAAAACAGTATTTGTTCATTTATTTTAATATTTTTTCTGTCATAAGAGCATCATGTTCAACTTTTTTAATATATATATATATATTTCTCACCCATTTACTGGTGTTTTCAAACAAAAAGCTTGGATTAACTTTTCATTTTCACTGCTTTTATGATGCATTATTTGGATTTTACTTTTGTTATTTTCTTCATTTGCTTTATTTTTTAACAATTCTTCAGTTAAATGACCTGATTGTATTAAGTTGTTTAAATACTTATTATTATAAAGATAATGTGATCCTATTGTAAAAATTTGAGAGTCCAGCAAAATATAGTGACTCCCCCAAATATCTCTCCTTCCTCCAACTACTCGCTCCTACATTCACAGGGCTCATACACTTAAGTATTGTATTACACACAATTTGTGGTGATAGTTTCAAAAGTAAAGCTCAGAATGAATATATAGGTAAAGAGACAGATATACAGGGGCGCCTGGGTGACTCAGTGGGTTAAGCCTCTGTCTTCGGCTCAGGTCATGATGCCAGGGTCCTGGGATTGAGCCCCCAATAGGGCTCTCTGCTCAGCGGGGAGCCTGCCTCCCCTTCTCTCTCTCTGTCTGCCTCTCTGCCTACTTGTGATCTCTGTCTGTCAAATAAATAAATAATAAAATCTTTATAAAAAAGAGAGAGACAGATATACGGACAAAGTAGAGATGTTGATAGATGAATCGACACAGGTGTAAGGACAGATATTTGTATGCTTGCATTATAATAAATACTGACAATTCTGAAAACATACCTGTTTTTATTAAGCCAAGAAAATGAAATTAGTTTTTCTTTAACAAAAATTAACCCAGGGGTGCCTGGGTGGCTCAGTGGGTTAAAGCCTCTACTTTGGGCTCAGGTCATGATCCCAGAGTCCCGGGATGGAGCCCTGCATCAGGTTCTCTGCTCAGCAGGGAGCCTGCTTCCTTCTCTCTCTGCCTGCCTCTCTGCCTACTTGTGATCTCTCTGTAAATAAATACAAACCCTTTAAAAAAGTAAAATAAAAAGAAAACTAACCCAGATCACATGAACTTGAAAAATGTTTGATTAGTTTTTTTTTATATTTCTGAGAGGTTTAGGAATATTTATGTAAGTGCCTATTTTTTCCTTTAGGCCAATTAAATAGAACTCAAAAATATCACACATGCATAATATACATATACTCATATACATAAACATATAGACAGACACAGAGATCATATAGCTTTTGTTTTAAAATTTTAATCATATCTCAAGTGTGAGAATATAAAACTCAATAAGAGCTGAATCCAGATTGTGTTTCTGGCAGATGGATTAACTTAAGGTCACCTGCACATGGTCAGGTTTCTTTTAGAGAAGCTATTTTTGGAGTCATTCTGTCTTAGAAACTTTGCAATCCAATCAAAGAATGTATTCCATTGTCTCATAGAGGTTTGAGATGCTCTCTTCTCAAGGGTTTCTCTTAAGGTGGATTGTCTTGTCTTAAGGTAAAGATTTTTAAAAGTAATTATGACAATTCCAAAAATTGTCCAAAAGCTCATATGTTTCCCAAAAAGGCACATAGGTAGGCACAAGTATGGGAAGCAGGAAGAGTTTTTGAGGGAAATGGAGGGGCACTTTTAGACCATCTTCTTCTTTAGGTTCCCTAAGACACTATCATTATGCGGGTGGGGGGCTTTTCTCAACAGCTGTTCCAAAACACAGAAAATCATGCGTTTCCCTTCCATTTGAACAGAATAAGATAATTTACCAACCCTCTTCAATAAAGAACATACAGGTTTGCACCATAACATCAGGGAGCTCCAAATACAAAAAGAGAAGGGTTCCGATCCAAGAGAGACCTACCCCTGAAATCTGTAGTTCAGAAAATAGCATTTAATAAGAGTTTACTGCACATGAAAGAACACTTTACAGACTGGAAGCCTTCACATTTAAAGAATACTATCAAATTCAGGGGCATGAAGTGACAAGATGGCTTATACAGCAAAAAATGAGGGGGCTCCTGCATGGCTCTGTCAGTTAAGCGGCTAGCTCTTGATTTTGGCTCAGATCATGATCTCAGGGTCCTGGGATGGAGCCCCAGAACAGGCTTCTGCTCAATAGTGAGTCTGCTTCAGGGTGTTAACTCTCCCCAGCCCCCTACCTTTCCCATGTGTGTGTGCACGTGTGCATACACACTCCACACACTCTTCCTCAAATAAATCTTTTTTTTAAAAAGTGAAAATGAGAAAGCTGGCTACACTTCAGAATGATCAGTTATTATAGTGGGGGTTTCCATATGTCAAGGGATTGGTCAAAATGGAATATTCTCACACCAGTTTTCAGGAAGACCATTTAAGTTTCTTTTGTGATTGTTGGAGACTTTTGCCAGAAATAACCTAAGTTTTGATTATATTCATGGAATAGGATAGATTTAATTTCACTTTTGTGTGTTTAGGAAGTTCTCAAGTCAGTCTTCATTTTGTTTTTAATTTTATCAGTAATCCATGGTGAAAGAAAGAAAGAAAGAAAGAAAGAAAAAAGAACTGACTTTGACTCAATGATTCTTTGATTATCTTTGTTATTCTAAATATTTCTAAAACTTTTCTTCAGACATTTTCTTTAAATAATCTTTCCTGTTTTCCTTGAAGATATTAAAGTCTATGATTCAATTATAAAGTGAATAAAGCTAGCCTCTGCCTTCGGCTCAGGTTATGATCCCAGGGTCCTGGGATCAAGCCCCACATCGGGCTCTCTGCTCAGCAGAGAGTCTGCTTCCTCCTCTCTCTCTGCCTTCCTCTCTGCCTACTTGTGATCTCTCTCTGTCCAATAAATAAATAAAATCTTTTTTAAAAAGTTGGGGGGGGGCACCTGGGTGGCTCAGTGGGTTAAAGTAAATAAAGCTAATGCTAAACAAGTAATACCTTATTTTAATTACTAATTATTTCTAAGTAATCACAGGAAATAGGGGTCTTTAAGGATTCCCTATTTGTAGAAAAATTTCTTACATGTTTCCTTAAAATTTATTAAATTATTTATTAACTTTGGGCATTCACAACTTTATTTTTTAAATTAAATTAATTTATTTATTTTCAGAAAAACAGTATTCATTATTTTTCACCACACCCAGTGCTACATGCAATCTGTGCCCTCTTTCATACCCACCACCTGGTACCCCAACCTCCCACCCCACCCCCGCCACTTCAAACCCCTCAGATTGTTTTTCAGAGTCCATAGTCTCTCATGGTTCACCTCCCCTTCCAATTTACCCCAACTCCCTTCTCCTCTCTAACACCCCTTGTCCTCCATGATATTTGTTATACTCCACAATCAAGTGAAACCATGTGATAATTGACTCTCTCTGCTTGACTTATTTCACTCAGCATAATCTCTTCCAGTCCCATCCATGTTGCTGCAAAAGTTGGGTATTCATCCTTTCTGATGGAGGCATAATACTCCATAGTGTATATGGACCACATCTTCCTTATCCATTCATCCGTTGAAGGGCATCTGGGTTCTTTCCACAGTTTAGCAACCATGGCCATGGATGCTATAAACATTAGGGTACAGATGGCCCTTCTTTTCACTACATCTGTATCTTTGGGGTAAATACCCAGTAGTGCAATGGCAGGGTCATAGGGAAATTCTATTTTTAATTTCTTGAGGAATCTCCACAGTGTTCTCCAAAGTGGCTGCACCAACTTGCATTCCCACCAACAGTGTAAGAGGGTTCCCCTTTCTCCACATCCTCTCCAACACATGTTGTTTCCTGTTTTGTTAATTTTGGCCATTCCAACTGGTGTAAGGTGATATCTCAATGTGGTTTTAATTTGAATCTTCCTGAGGGCTAGTGATGATGAACATTTTTTCATGTGTCTGATAGCCATTTGTATGTCTTGATTGGAGAAGTGTCTGTTCATATCTTCTTCCCATTTTTTGATATGTTTGCCTATTTCTTGTGTGTTGAGTTTGAGGAGTTCATTATAGATCCTGGATATCAGCCTTTTGTCTGTACTGTCATTTGCAAATATCTTCTCCCATTCCGTGGGTTGCCTCTTTGTTTTTTGACTGTTTCCTTTGCTGTGCAGAAGCTTTTGATTCTACCAAACTTTCAAAGAAGGAATAACACCTATTCTCCTGAAGCTGTTTCAAAAAATTGGAGCAGAAGGAAAACTTCCAGACTCTTTCTATGAAGCCAGCATTACCCTGATCCCCAAACCAGGCAAAGACCCAACCAAAAAGGAGAATTTCAGACCAATATCACTGATGAATATGGATGCTAAGATTCTCAACAAGATCCTAGCCAACAGGATCCAACAGCACATTAAAAAGATTATCCACCATGATCAGGTGGGATTATCCCTGGGCTACAAGGATGGTTCAACATTCACAAATCAATCAATGTGATACAACAAATTAATATGAGAAGAGAGAAGAACCACATGGTCCTCTCAATTGATGCAGAAAAAGCATTTGACAAAATCCAGCATCCATTCCTGATTAAAACGCTTCAAAGTATAGGGATGGAGGGAACATTCCTGAACCTCATCAAATCTATCTATGAAAGACCCACAGCAAATATCATCCTCAATGGGAAAAAGCTTGCAGCCTTCCCGTTGAGATCAGGAACAAGACAAGGATGCCCACTTTCACCACTCTTGTTCAACATAGTATTAGAAGTCCTAGCAACAGCAATCAGACAACAAAGAGAAATAAAAGGTATCCAAATTGGCAATGAAGAAGTCAAACTCTCTCTCTTCACAGATGACATGATTCTTTATAAGGAAAACCTAAAAGACTCCACCTCAAAACTACTAGAACTCATACAGCAATTCAGCAATGTGGCAGGATACAAAGTCAATGTACAGAAATCAGTGGCTTTCTTATACACTAGCAATGAAAATACAGAAAGGGAAATTAGAGAATCGATTCCATTTACTATAGCACCAAGAACCATAAGATACCTGGGAATAAACCTAACCAAAGAGTTAAAGGATCTGTACTCAAGGAACTACAGAACACTCATGAAAGAAATTGAAGAAGATACAAAAAGGTGGAAGACCATTCCATGCTCTTGGGTCAGAAGAATAAACATTGTTAAAATGTCTATACTGCCTAGAGCGATATATACTTTTAATGCCATTCCGATCAAAATTCCACTGGTATTCTTCAAAGAGCTGGAGCAAATAATCAAAAAATCTGTATGGAATCAGAAGAGACCCCGAATCGCTAAGGAAATGTTGAAAAACAAAAATAAAGCTTGGGGCATCACGTTACCTGATTTCAAGCTTTATTACAAAGCTGTGATCACCCAGACAGCATGGTACTGGCATAAAAACAGACACATAGACCAGTGGAACAGAGTAGAGAGCCCAGATATGGACCCTCAACTCTATGGTCAATTAATCTTCGACAAAACAGGAAAAAATATACAGTGGAAAATAAACAGTCTCTTCAATAAATGGTGCTGGGAAAATTGGACAGTTATAAGTAAAAGAATGAAACCCGACCATTCTCTTACACCGTACACAAAGATAAACTCAAAATGGATAAAGGACCTCAACGTGAGACAGTAATCCATCAGAATCCTAGAGGAGAACATAGGCAGTAATCTCTTCGATATCAGCCACAGCAACTTCTTTCAAGATAGGTCTCCAAAGGCAAAGGAAACAAAAGTGAAAATAAACTTTTGGGACTTCATCACAACTTTATGTTTAACCCTTGAGAAAAACAAAAATTATTACATACTTTATATGTTGCAGACACTTTTCAGTATTAAAACAGAGAACGCCATTCACACTTGATACACAGAAACATTGTTGCGGATACATTCCAATAAAATTATGTTAAAATCATTAACTTGCTTTTGAAATATATGTGTGAATTCCTTAGGAGATTTGCAAGAGACTCATACCATTACCATATTTGTGTATGAACTTTTGTGCTTGCCTCTGAGAGAACAAGCTGGTGAAATAATTTCACGCTTTAAATTGCATTTCACAGATAACAACATTGTTTCATTTCAGATTTGTCCATATTATATCTATGCTTTCCAGTTGAAAACTAGTTCCCTGGTTGCCAATAAAAAAGACAAAAAAATGGGACACCTGGGTGGCTCAGTGGGTTAAGCCTCTGCCTTCGGCTCAGGTCATGATCTCAGGGTCCTGGGATAGAGCCCCACATCGGGCTCTCTGCTCAGCAGGGAGCCTGCTTCCTCCCCCTCTGTCTGTCTGCCTCTCTGCCTACTTGCGATTTCTCTCTCTGTGTTAAATAAATAAATAAAATCTTAAAAAAGAAAAAAAGAAAAGAAACCTTATCTGTTATCATTCTTCTTATTATGCTTATTATTGGTTTTATTATTAAATCTAGCTTAAATATAAAAGTGCTTCTCTAAAAAATCATAATTAATTTTAGGGAGATAGGAGCTTATAATAAAACTTAAATAGTTTTTATATTTGACTAAAATTGCTCTGTAAATCACATCAAGTCAAGGAAGCTTACTTGAGAGGAAAAATAAAAGTAACACAAAAATGTTAACTTTCCCTTTTTTCCTTGTTCCCAGACATCCAAATGTGTGTGAATGAAAACACTGTATTAAATACATAAAATATATACAGTTGGCCCTTGAACAATACAGGTTTGAACGTCACTGGTCCATAAATATATGGAATTTTTTCAATAAATGTAGTACAGCACTGTACATGTACTTTGTCTTTCTTATGATTTAATAACATTTCTCTAATTTTCTTCATTATAAAAATAGAATATAGAATACATGCAGCATAAAATATACATATTAGTTGACTATGTCATGGTATATCTTTAAGGCTTCTGGACAACAATAGGTTATTCATAATTAACTTTTTGAGGAGTCAGAATGTACATGTAGATTTTGACTGTAAGAGTCTGTGCCTCTACACTCCATGTTGTCTGAGGGTCAATTACATTCTTCCTTCTGATAATAACTACATGAAAAACAGAAGAGAGCCATTTCCTCCCCAGAGCAACCTTATTTTCCAGTCACTCTTCCTTTTTGCTCCAATAAGCTTCACTGCTCATGTAATTAAATAAAACAAAAGGGAAATCAAGAGTTGAAGATGATTTGAAGGTTTTAGGCCAAGTAACTAGTAGAGTGGTTATGTTCTGGTTGAAAATATGGAAAATGAGTGACAAGCTATTTAAAAGAAAATAAGAGTTAAATTCTGGAAGGAAGACTTTTGGACGGGGAGGGTGGAGGAGAAGGGGCAGAGATAAAGAAAGAATCACAGGTACATTGGAGAGGGTATGTGCTATGGTGAGTGCTGTGAAGTACGTAAACCTTGTGATTCACAGACCTGTACCCCTGGAGATAAAAATACATTATATGTTTATGAAAGATAAAAAAAAAATTTTAAAAACCCTTATTTTCTGGTAGCATGGAGAATGTATACTTATTCTCACTCACAATGCAGAAGCAAGATTTATATAATGATGGTCCAGATTAGAAGTGAAGGCAAGGTCCAAGGTAAACCATCTGGCTTTATTATCCCCAAATAGATCTGGTTCTATAACAGTTGACTAAATATTCAATTTAAAGAACCATGCAGAACAAAGAAGCAGCAGACCCAATGACAAGTCTCCAAGATGTTACAAGCTCAACACAATACGGAGACACAATGTCATATTGGTTCTATAATGAGACAAGATAGTACATGACAAGGGTTCAAAATAGGGGCATGGAACTTAATTTGGTATCTGAGTAGACAGATGATTGTGTCTTACACTGTGTGAAGATTTCTTTTAAGAGGAAGAACGATCACGGAACATAAAGGATGCGTGGACAAGGAGTTCATTAGTCATCACCTACTCATGCTGTTAATAAAGAATACTTACACTTGGGTTATGGAATGAACCAACTCACAACAAGCAATACTGAACACATGATATGCATGCAGATTATTAATCATATATACTCACAGCCAAGAAAGAAGGACAGAGAATACCATGGAAGGCCACACAGGGATTACACTTGGGAACAGAGAAACAGGCAGGGGACATGAGAGGCAGCCTTGGAGGGGGAAGACATGATTTTCCTGTTTGAATCATTCTTTGGGTTGATGGAACACTGAACCCCACTACTTGGAAGTAAGCAGAAACTGTGTCCGATCTCTTTAATAAGACTGTTTGATGTTGGGTTTTATTGGTGAGAACATGATGGAGAGGTAAACATGTAGTTGAGCCATTTAAAGCCTTCCTGGTTTCACTAGATGTCAAGGTAGTATATAGTATATAGTATCAGGCCTTGTTTGTAGGTCTCAAATCACTATGGGGAAATGAAACATGGCTGCTATGTGAAGACTGGAACATGCATGCCATATGGTAGACTGAGGCAATAATATCTGACCCTTACTTTTGGAAAACCTAAAGAACAATGGAGTAATAGAGTTACATCAGGGTATAGTATTCCTAACAAATTTTCCATGAGTGATATAACACCTTGTTCATCTTTATGATAGAATAAAATCCCTTCAAACACTTTAAAACAATTTTGTACCAATATTCAAGTAAATATATGACATACTATAGTCAATTGAATTTTGAAGTGTATAAAATGATACTAAATTGGGTCTGTGTTAGTATTTTTTAAATATTTATTTATTAGAAAGGGTGTGTGTGTGTGTGTGTGTGCACATGGGGGAAGACTCCCTGCTGAGTGCAGAGCCTGATACAGGGCTGGATCCCAGACACTGAGATCATGATCTGAGCTGAAATTAAGAGTCAGATGCTGAACTGACTGAACCACCCAGGAACCCCTGTGTTAGAATTCTTTCAGTTAGCATGTCTTCTTTGCATAACTTTCAAAATATTAATATAAAGATTATCTGAGTGCCTGGGTGACTCAGTGGGTTAAGCCTCTGCCTTCAGCTCAGGTCATGATCTCAGGGTCCTGGGATTGAACTCCACATTGGGCTCTCTGCTCAGTGGGGAGCCTGCTTCCCCCACTCTCTCTGCCTGCCTCTCTGCCTACTTGTGACCTTTCTCTCTGTATCAAATAAATAAATAAAATACTTTTAAAAATTAGATTATCTATTCATTCCATTGATCTGAATTTATGAGCTTATTGTACTATAGCATCCATAAAGCTCAAAACAATTTTGTAATATAAAATTAGCCTTACAGGTATTCTGATTTAGAGAACATTGTCACATTATCTAGAATGATTATAATGCAATTTAACCAAAAATTTAATTAGATGAGCTGTAATTTTTTTTTATTTTCTTTCATCTGAAATTGTGAAACAGGATGCAATTTCTTTTATAAAATGACTACAAGGGGTCACCATCAATTTTTTAGGAGTGGACTTTACCATGAAGAAGTAAAGATGAATAAAATCATCATGGCTTCCCTACACTGGGCTATGCCTTTTCCTGAATGATTCCCAGGTGAGATGATATTGCTGTCCAAAAGAAAGCCCAGAAGATACTTCTGAGCATTTGAGGAGAATGTCCTTCTGTTCAGGCCCACTCCCCTAGCTGGAGAACTAGGAAGAAGGACTGACACCACCACAGGTGAGGAAGGAGAATGGATAAGGATCCTCAGTGAGCAGGAGGAGAGTAGGCTCACTTGCCTGGCCATTGAGCAAAAATGCTAAGCCCTCATGGTCCAGAAAGGGGGGTTGGAGGCCATAGAAGCCAAGGTGTAACTCCCTGCCACTCCCAGAAAGAGCAGAAGTAAACGACTGAGAGGCTCCCACTTCATCTGTCAGACATGAGCCTCTATTACTTACCTAATGCCAAAGAAACTCTCTAGTCCCTGTATTTAAAAGGCTTCAAAGGGCTGGTTTACAGTGACAGGACTCCCCAGTTTACATTGTCAATAAATGACTCTGGACACCTGAAAAGTATCTTTGGAGAAGTATTAAGGACTTCTGCAAGCTAGCATTTTCATTGGAAAGGCAGAATTAGGGCAACTTCAAATACACACACACACACACACACACACATATATATATATAATATAATTATAATACATTAATAATTATAATAATATAATTATTAATTATATAATATATCATATAATATATTATATATAATAATATATTATTAGTAATATACTAAGTATAATATAATAATATAATTGTATTAATGATATATTAATAATTATAATTATGATTATATGATTTAGACCTAACTCCAGACACCACGTCAGTGCTCACAACTGAAGCCCTCAGATGCTCAGGCTTTTATTCTTGGTTATTAAAGACTTCCTTTTGTCCTTGAATAAATAAGAAACAGAAGTTATTTTTAGAAAAGGCATATGTGGGTAAGCAATTCATTTCACATCATCCCATCATCACCTCCTGACCTCATCTTTGTCCAAAGTCAGTTAATCTACCCACAAACTCAGCTTAAATCAGCAACACTTTTTTAAAAACTTGATTTTAACTCACTTGTCACAGAGAATAAGGGCAAAGCGTAATACCTTCAACAACTCCAGTTAGAAGATACCACTTCCTTATACAGCCAAGACCATTGGTGTAACAACAAAATTCTGTATTTACTATAGTGAAAGTCAGTTCACACTGGTGAGAGATCATGTGCCTGGACTCTTGCATGTCACAAAATCTTGCATGTTTTCAATCTCCTTGAAATTCATGCTGTCATATATAGAACTGATAAGAAACTTCTGTCCTCTAGGGCTGGAGAGAATGCATTGTTAATGGCACTGTATCCTGACTGCAAAGGGCAGGGATGGGCCTGATCGGTGTTACTCCTTACTTTCCTGTCGGCCCTCACTCTGATCTGCCCGTCGTCGGCTCTCTGCTCAGCACGGAACCTGCTTCTCTGTCTCCCTCTGCCTGCTGCTCTGCCTACTTATGCTCTCCTAATTCTCTGTCAAATAAATAAATAAAATTTTCAAAAAACAAAAACAACAACAAAAACCCACCAAAAATCTTTAAAATATGAATAATCAGAGTAAGAAAAAAAATGTGCTAAAAACTTCTTAAAGAATCTGAATAACATGAATTCTTTTGGTATAATATTGTTTTTCTCTGCAGAGATATGCACTCTTAATAAAACTGGGTCTTATTTTACATCTACCTTATATTTTCATCAACAATAGGTTGTCACAAAGAAGTATTTCTAGATTGTAATTATTAAGCAGAGCTATAGTAGGTTCATGTAGATGCATTATGGTAACATTCTTTGTTGAATATTTGAAATGCTTTCAGTTTAAATGTTATTAAGCCATGTTGAAAATAAATACATATGTAAGTACATTTTTACATTCACTCATATTTTCTCAGAAAAAGTTCCAAAAATAGAGGGTGCCCAGGTGTTTTAGCCAGTTAAGTGTCTGATTTTGGCTCAAGCCCTGATCTCAGAGTCCTGGGATGCAGCAGGACTTGTCCTCCCCTCTCCTCAGGAAGTCTGCTTCTTTCTCTCCTCTGCTCCCCCCCCCCCAACTTGTGCTTAAGCACACATGCACTACCTCTCTCTCTAAAGTTAAAATAAATAAATAAATAAAATAAAATTTCCAGGGGCACCTGGGTGGGTCAGTGGGTTAAGCCTCTGCCTTCAGCTCAGGTCATCATCTCAGGGTCCTCAGATGGAGCCCCGCATTGGGCTCTCTGCTCAGCAGAGAGCTTACTTACCCCGCTCTCTCTGCTTATTACTCTGCCTACTTGTGATTTCTCTTTCTCTCTGTCAAATAAATAAATAAAATCCTATTAAAAAAAAGAGAGAGAAAGAAAGAAAATTCAAAAGAAAGAAAGTTCCAAAATACAATTTACTATTCACCTGGGATGTGTGTGTCTCTGTGTATATGTGTATATATATATGTGTGTGTGTGTGTGTGTGTGTGTGTGTGTATAAAGATGCATCAAAAAATTATGAAGATTTCCTTGGTCCTTAGTTCAAGTGCTAAAATCTAAATACAAGAAAATTCTTAGCAATTGATTTCCTCTATGTTGTATAATTTATAACAGTCCTGAATATAAGTAAGCCTTTGGAAGTAATACTTTTTAACCTTCCTTACATTTTTGAGAAATATCCTCAAAATAAAATAACTACAAGCTTGAATAAAATATCAAAACCATTTTTCTTACAATGCGTGATGGAGCTGTGGGCAACAAAGAGAGGTACTGGAGAACAGGAACCATGAGAAAATAGAAATTCTAAGAAAGTGGTGGAGCTAGCATTCATTCCAGGGAACTTAAACTATCAGAAGCCAGGACTTAAACTGTGGTCTACAGAAGAGAGTTTGGCAGAAAAAGGAATTCCCAGGTCTACAGTGGTGACTATCTCACTAAGCCAAATGAGGAGAAGCTTCCTCATCTTACTGAACTTACTTGTCTCAGGCCTAGGGCTACAAGAGCACTACTAGGGGAAAAACAAAAGAACAAACACACAGACACCTTGGCTGAGAGAACATAATCACAAATTTATTGTCATGCTGATAGGGAACTAGAATTAACTCCAGATGGGTTAAAAACAAACAAACAAACAAGCCAAAAGAGAATAACAAAAGCAAAAACAGAAAGGATGGAACAATTTCAATTGGTCTATGTTGGTCGAGTCCCTTAGTAGTTGGCAGAGATGCGAATCATATTTGCAGAGATGAACCCTCAATCCTGAAATAATTCCCACAGATAAAGTTCCACAACAGATAAGTTCTGATCACAAGCTCAGAAACTCTCAAAAATTAATGAGCACATGAAGAAACACAGCGCACTGACAATATATTAAAAAACAAATATCAGGGGCACCTGGGTGGCTCAGTGGTTAAACATCTTCCTTCGGCTTGGGTCATGATCCCAGGGTCCTGGGATCGAGCCCCACATCAGGCTTCCTGCTCAGAGAGAGGCCTGCTTCTCCCTCTCCCACTCCCTCTGCTTCTGTTCCCCCTCTCACTGTGTCTCTCTCTGTCAAATAAATAAATAAAATCTTAAAAAAATTTAAAAAAAAACAAATATCAGATTTTCACCTAGCAAACTACATGTATTGAAATGATCAGATATAAGCTATTTTTTTTAATTTTTTATTTTTTATAAACATATATTTTTATCCCCAGGGGTACAGGTCTGTGAATCGCCAGGTTTACACACTTCACAGCACTCACCAAAGCACATACCCTCCCC
>NC_081568.1:138939892-138940840 GCF_022355385.1 Mustela nigripes
AGAGAAGTGGCAATGCATACATCCTTAGGAAAAGTTTGAGAGGCTCCCAGAATCTCCACCTGGGCTGATCGATGAAGGTATTTTGCCTTCATTTCTATTTTTTTTTTCTAGTAAGAGACTCTTGGACAGATATGCTTCATATTTTGTTATTCTCACAGGGTTTTTTTTAAGATTTTATTAATTTATTTTAAATAACAAGAGAGAGCGTGCACATGCATGTGCAAGTAGGGGGAGAGGCAGAGGGAGAGTGAGATCATCTTGAGCAGACTCTGTGCTGAGCGAGGAGCCTGATGCAAGGCTCAATCCCAGGACCCTGAGACCATAACTTGAGCCAAATCCAAGACTCAGATGCTTAACCAACTGAGCCACCCAGGCACCGCTCTTGCAATGTTTTTTAATGTTGTTCATTAACTCCTGGCATGTAGTTTCTGGTAAGTATGCAAGTTTTTCTATTCTATCTTTGTAGTTACTGCACTTTTTTTTTTCTTTACTCTAAGATTCTCTTTTCACCAAGAGATTTTTCACAATTTGATTTGATTGAACCTTGGGATTCTTTGGCTGTGTATTCTACTTGAAATTCAATGAACTTGTTGAATCTGTAGAAGGTTTTCATCAAATCTGAAAACTTGTTGAATCTGTAAAGTTTTCATCAAATTTGATAATTTAATAATTATTATTAATTTTATAATTTAACTAAAATATTTCTCCAAATATCTTTTTTTTTCCCTCCAAACATCTTTTGTGCTGTCACATCCCCTGAATCTCTAAGGCATTAGACCACTTGCTGTTGACCCCCAAGTCATTGAAGCTGGATGTTTTTGCCACTGTTTTCCTTTGGTGTGCTTCCTTTTAGATAATGACCATTGTGTGTGTTCATATTCACAAATTTTACCTTACACAGTGTCTAGTCAGCTGGAATCCTATCTGATGCATTTTCTTTTTTTTTTT
>NC_081568.1:138940940-138978026 GCF_022355385.1 Mustela nigripes
TAAGAGTCACTTATGGTTTGTCTCCCTCCCAATCCTATCTTGTTTCATTGATTCTTCTCCTACCCACTTAAGCCCCCATGTTGCATCACCACTTCCTCATATCAGGGAGATCATATGATAGTTGTCTTTCTCTGCTTGACTTATTTTGCTAAGCATGATACGCTCTAGTTCCATCCACGTTGTCACAAATGGCAAGATTTCATTTATTTTGATGGCTGCATAGTATTCCATTGAGTATATATACCACATCTTCTTTATCCATTCATCTGTTGATGGACATCTAGGTTCTTTCCATAGATATAAGCTATTTTTAAAGGTTTTTAAATGTGGTCAAAGGAAATAAAAGGAGGCTCAGAATTCTTCATGAATGAACAAGCAACAAAAACAAGCAATCCAGTCTGAGAAAGATTCCAGAACTTGTAAAAAACTATTTAAGCAACATTAAAAATTATTTAAGCAAGCATTAAACAGTAAATACCATTAAACGGTTAACATTAAATTATTTAAGTAACATTAAGTAAAATTAAATTTATGCAACAAAAGCCCAACCAAATAAATCTTAAAGATCTAATCAGCTTTATTAACTGATACATAAAATCATGCAGCATTCATCTAGCAAGTAGAGTGGAACTACAAGGACTATAGGAAAGGGAAGATTTTTAAAGGGAGAGAGGGTGTGGGGAAAAAAATTATTTTCAAAGAATCTATTGTTTTAGGCAAGGTCACCCTTCCAAGGGGAACAAAAACAGTCCACCAGTAAATCTCCTAGTGCTAGGAATCTCCCATTCTGACTAATCAAAGGTTGCATTTCTGGGGGGTTGAAATGATACCTGAAACTTTAGACATTAAGTCTTTCTTTACTGACCTGGGGTCTAATCTAAGTGATGTCATTTTGGGCCTGCAGTTCTCTCTCTCTTTTTTATAAAGATTTATTTGTCGGGTGGGGATGCACATGTGCAAGGCAGGGAGGGGCAGAGGGAGAGTCAAGAATGAGAATCTCAAGCAGACACCCCTGTGAGCCCAGGGTTGGATCTCACACCCTGAAATCAGGACCTGAGCTAGAAGCAAGAGTCTGATGCTTAACCAGATGAGGCACCCAGGTGCTCCTGCAGGTTTTTTTTTTTTTTTTAACAGTAATCATTAAATTAGAAATGCAGTGAGCTAGACAGTAGGACAAGATAAACAGTTTAGAATAGTTATGAACTGCTTGACAAATCTGAAGAAACCATCTAGATAGAGGTACAAAGAGAGATCAAACCCCATAATAAAAAGTAATAGATCTGAGGGGCAGAGAGACAATTTAACATATGCCCATTCAGATTTTCAAAAGACAAAATAGAAGAGATTTAAAAGAGGCAGTATTTAGAATCATAATGCCTGAAACTGGCTCTCAATTACTGAAGGAAACCCGGCCTTAGATTTGCTAAGTCTGGTAAATTTCTAATGAGAAAATAAAAAGAAATAAAATCCTAGACAATTTGAAGCAAATCTACCAACACTAAATGTAAAGAGAAATCATTAAATGCTCTCAGACAAGACAAATAGCTCACAAAATGACATTAAGGCCAATAACAGATTTTCTAAAATAATATAGAAAGCCGGAATGCACAGGACATTCATCCTGAACACAGCTTTCAGTAGAGGAGTAAGTTCCTAGAGAATTTGTATTTCAGAAATGATTGTTAAGGAACTCATTTTTTAGGTAAACTAAAGCTGGGCATTTATTACCAGCAGATCTTAGCTAAAACAACTTCCAAATTTGTACTTCAGGAAGAAGAAAAATCACCTGACAAAGAAGTTGCAAAGATAAAAGAAATGTGAACCAGAAAACTACATCCAAGAAAAGTCTGATAGAAGGGCACTTGGGTGGCTCAGTGGGTTAAAGCGTCTGCCTTTGGCTCAGGTCATGGTCTCAGGGTCCTGGGATGGAGCCCCACATCGGGCTCCCTGCTCAGCAGTGAGCCTACTTCCCCCTCTCTCTCTGCCTGCCTCTCTACCTCCTTGTGAGCTCTCTGTCAAGTAAATAAATAAAATATTTTTTAAAAAAAACCTCTGATAGTATAAAATATAAAAAATGCAAAATAGAAATAAAATAGAAGACAGAAACAGTATTAGACATAACTCAAATACAGTAAGAAAAAAGTCAAGTGGGTAGTTAAAGCTTTCGTAAATCCTGAATTATTGGGGGAAGGGGATAAAAATGTTGACCAATTTAGAAGTAGTTAAGTATCTAAATTCTAAGTTAAAATGCATGTTTAAATTTGAAGGTAACAACTAAATTGATAAGTACAGAATGCATGACTTCCAAACCAATATAAAAGGAAAGGAGAGTGAGAAAAATAAATCTGAAGCCCAACCTCACAATAAGAAAAGCAAAAAGAGGAGAGAGGAAGCAAATGGCAGAGGAGTAGCAGACTGAAATGACATCAGATCCCAGGAGTTCAGCTGGATAGTTATCAAACCATTCAAACACCTACAAAGTTAACAGGAGATAGAAGAGAAGAGCAGCAATTCTAGGAACAGAAAATGGACCACTTTCAGGGAGGTAGTGAATCCGGAGAAGTGAATCCGAAGTGACAGGAAGACAGACCATGGCGGGGGACAGCTCCCGGCAAGTGGTGAAACAGAGTACAAAATCAGAACTTTTAGAAGTCTGCTCCACTGAGGGACATCACTCCAGAGGCTCACTGTGGAGGGGCGGGTTGCCTTCGCAGGGACAGTATGGTTTCAGGACCCACAAAGAGACCAGGGGTGTCTGAGTGTACCAGAGCTCCCAGGTATTGGAGCAGGGAAGCTGGTTCCAGAGACAGAGCTGAGGAGTTGATTCTCAGCTCAGGCTTACTGATCCCAGGCACAGTCAGGCCACTGCTCTTCAAGAAGTTTCCCCATAAGTGGCAGATCTGTGGAGACCCTTCCTTCTTGGCACGGAAGGAAATGGCAGGAATCTGCTGGGTTTGGAG
The DNA here is from genome assembly GCF_022355385.1 of Mustela nigripes. Taxonomy (NCBI): domain Eukaryota; kingdom Metazoa; phylum Chordata; class Mammalia; order Carnivora; family Mustelidae; genus Mustela; species Mustela nigripes. The sequence continues at coordinate 138,943,901 of NC_081568.1, forward strand.
ACTCCAGACAGGGCCATGCACCAGAGACAGAAATGCTCGGTGACAAGCCAGGTGATCTTGGAGTGTGGCCAGAAACCAGGGAGACAGGAGGCAGTGACTGCTTTTCTCTGAAGGCACATGGAGAAGTGTGGGCCCCAAGCTCTCACTCTTCCAGGCCAGAGATTGGGAGGCCACCATCTTCATCCCCATCCTCCAAAGCTCTACAGAAAGCATCTAGGGAAGAAAAGCTCCCTAGAACGAAAACAGAATTACTTAGCCTGGCTCCTGGCAAGGGCAGTGCAATTCTACTTTGGGCAAAAATATTTGAGAATCACTAGCAACAGGCCCCTCCCACAGAAGATCAGCAAGAACATCCAGAAAGACCAAGTTTACCCATTAACGAGAACTCTGGAACTTCAGAGCTAAGGGAAAGCAACACATAGAATTCATGGCTTTTTTCTCATGAAATTTTAGTCTTGAAAAGTTAATTTTTTAAAATTTTTTATTCTTATTCTTTTTTTTTAACATTTCCTCTTCCTCTTTTAACTTTTTAAAAACTATTATCTTAAAAATATCTTTAAAAAACTTTTTGAATTTTCATTGTTATAGTCCTATTTTATCCCTTCATTGATTTTAACCTTATTTTTTGTATACATATAGATTCTTTTTTCTTTAAAATTTTGGCATACCGTTTCTTCTAATAGATCAAAATATACCCTAAATCTAGCACAAGGCTTGTTTCTAGTCTCCAGAATTATCAGATTATTTTTCTTTTCAGGATCCTGGGATCGAGCCCTGCATCGGCTTCTCCACTCAGCAAGGAGCCTGCTTCTCCCTCTCTCTCTGCCTATTTGTGATCTGTTTCTTTGTGGCAAATAAATAAAATATTGAAAAAATATTAATATACTCTCCACAAGAAACTCATTCTAAGCCCAAAGATACCTCCAGATTTAAAGTGAGGGTGTGGAAAACAATTTACCATGCTAATGGTAAATTGGACATCAAAAGAAAGCTGGGGTTGCAATCCTTATATCAGATAAATTAGATTTTAAGCCAAAGATTATAAGAGATGAGAAAGGATACTATATTATACAGAAAGGGTCTGTCCAACAAGAAGAACTAACAATTTTAAATATCTATGCCCCTAACATAGGAGCAGCCAATTACATAAACCAATTAATAACAAAATCAAAGACACATTGACAATAATAAAGTAATAGTAGGGGACTTTAACACCCCCCCTCTCACTGAAATGGACATATCATCCTAGCAAAAGATCAACAAGGAAATAAAGGCTTTAAATGATATGCGGGACCAGACAGACATCATAGATATATTCAGAACATTCCATCCCAAAGCAACAGAATACACATTCTTCTCTAGTGCACATGGAACATTCACATGGAACAGATCACATCCTGGGTCACAAATCAGGTCTGAACTGGTACCAAAACACTGGGATCATTCCCTGAGTATTTTCAGACCACAAAGCTCTGAAGCGAGAACTCAAACACAAGGGGAAAGTTGGAAAGAACTTAAATACATGGAGACTAAAGAGCATCCAGGAAATTAAAGAAGAGTTGAAAAAAATCATGGAAACAAATGAAAATGAAAACACAACTTCAAAATCTGTAGGACAGAGCAAATGAAGTCCTGAGAGGAAAGTATATGTGATACAAGCCTTTCTCAGGAAACAAGAAAGGACTCAAGTACACAACCTAACCCTAAACCTAAAGGAGCTGGAGAAAGAACAAGAAAGAAACCCTAAGCCCAGCAGGAGAAGAGAAATCATAAAGATCAGAGCAGAGATCAATGAAATAGAAACCAAAAAAGCAATAGAACAAATCAACAAAACTAGGAGCTGGTTCTTTGAAAGAATTAATAAGATTGATAAGCCCCTGGCCAGACTTATCAAAAAAAAAGAAAAGAGAAAGGACCCAAACAAATAAAATCATGAACAAAAGAGGAGAGCTCACAACCACCACCAAAGAAATACAAACAATTTAAGAACATATTATGAGCAACTGTACACCAGCAAATTTGACAATCTGGAAGAAATGGATGCATTCCTAGAGGCATATAAACTACAAAACTGAACCAGAAAGAAATAGAAAACCTTAACAGATACATAACCAGTAAAGAGATTGAAGCAGTCATCAAAAATCTTCCAACAAACAAGAGCCCAGGGCCAGAAGGCTTCCCAGGGGGATTCTACCAAACATTTAAAGAAGAATTAATATCTATTTTGAAACTGTTCCAAAAAACAGAAATGGAAGGAAAACTTCCAGACTCATTTTATGAGGTCAGCATTACCTTGATCACAAAACCAGACAAAGACCCCATCAAAAAGGAGAATTACAGACCAATATCCCTGATGAACACAGATGCGAAAATTTTCACCAAAATACTAGCCAATAGGATCCAACAGTACATTAAAAGGATTATTCACCACAACCAAGTGGGATTTATTCCTGGACTGCAAGGCTGATTCAACATTTGCAAAAAATGTGATACAATAATTTAATAAAAGAAAGAATAAGAACCATATGATACTCTCAATAGATGCTGAAAAACCATTTGACAAAGTACATCATCCTTTCTTAGTCAAAACTATTCAAAGTGTAGGTATTGAGGGTATACACCTCAATATCATCAAAACTACCTATGAAAAATCAAAAGTGAATATTATTCTTAATGGGAAAAAACTGAAAGCTTTTCCCTTAAGGTCAGGAACACAACAGGGATGTCCTCTATTATCATGGCTTTTCAACATAGTACTAGAAGTCCTAGCCTCAGCAATCAGACAACATAAAGAAATTAAAGACATCCAAATAAGCAACAAAGTCTAACTCTCACTCTTTGCAGATGATATGATACTTTATGTGGAAAACCCAAAAGACTCCACTCCAAATCTGCTAGAACTCGTACAGGAATTCAGTAAAGTGTCAGGATATAAAATCAAGGACAGAAATCAGTTGCATTTCTATACACCAACAGCAAGACAAAAGAGAAATTAAGGAGTTGATCCCATTTACAATTGCACCCACAACCATAAGATACCTAGGAATAAACCTAACCAAGATGCAAAGAATCTGTATGCAGAAAACTATAAAGTGCTCATGAAGGAAATTGAGGAAGACACAAAGAAATGGAAAAACATTCTCCATGCTCATGGATTGAAAAAATATTTTGAAAATGTCTATCCTGCCTAAAGCAATCTACACATTTAATGCAATCCTTATAAATATACCATCAATTATTTTCAAAGAAATGGAACAAATAATCCTAAAATTTATATGGAACCAGAAATGACCCTGAATAGCCAGTGGAATGTTGAAAAGGAAAGCCAAAGTTGGTGGCATCACAATTCTTGACTTCAAGCTCCATTACAAACTGTCATCACCAAGACAATATGGCACTGGCACAAAAACAGACACACAGATCAATGGAATAGAATAGAGAGCCCATAAATGGACTTTCAACTCTCTGCTCAACTAATCTTCAACAAAGCAGGAAAGAATGTCCAATGGAAAAAAGACAGTCTCTTAAATAAATGGTGTTGGGAAAACTGGACAGCCACAGGCATAAGAATGAAACTGCACCATTTCCTTACATCACACATAAAAATAGACTCAAAATGGATCAAAGACCTCAATGTGAGATAGGAATAAAATCTTTGAGGAGACTATGCTCAGCAACCTCTTCAACTTCAGCCACAGCAACTTCTTCCTAGAAACATCACCAAAGGCAAGGGAAGCAAGGGCAAAAATGAATTATTGAGACTTCATCAAGATCAAAAGCTTCTGCAAAGCAAAGGAAAGTCACCAAAACCAAAAGACAACTGACAGAATGGAAGAAGATATTTGCAAACGACATATCAGATAAACGGCTAGTATCCCAAAATCTATAAAGAGCTTATCAAACTTAACACCCAAAGAACAAATAATCCAATCAAGAAATGGACAGACATTTGACATATGAACAGACATATGAACAGATATTTCTGCAAAAAAGACCTCCAGATGGCCAACAGACACATGAAAAAGTGCTCCACCTCATTCAGCATCAGGGAAATACAGATCAAATCCACAATGAGATACCACCTCACACTAGTCAGAATGGCTAAAATTGACATGTCAGGAAATGACAGATGCTGGCAAGGATGCAAAGAAAGGGGAACCTTCCTACACTGTTGGTGGGAATGCAAGCTGGTGCAACCACTCTGGAAAACAGCATGGAGCTTCCTCAGAAAGTTGAAAATAGAGCTACCCTACAACCCAGCAATCACACTACTGGGTATTTACTCTAAAGATACAATGTAGTGATCCGAAGGGGCACATGCACCTGAATGTTTATAGCACCAATGTCCACAATAGCCAAACTATGGAAAGAGCCCAGATTTTCTATTGACAGATGAATAGATAAAGAAGTACTGAAAATGGAATACTATGCAGCCATCAAAATAAATGAAATCTTGCTATGATGTGGATGGAACTAAAAGGTATTCTGCGGAGCAAAATATGTCAATCATAGAAGGACAATTATCATATGATCTCTCTGATATGAGGAATTTGAGAGGAAGGGCAAGGGGTTTGGGAGGTGGGAAGGAAAAATTGAAACAAGATGGGATCGGGAGAGAGAAAAGCCATAAGAAACTCTAAATCTCACAAACAAATTGAGGGCTGCTGGGTGGTCAGGTGGTAGGGAGATGGTGGTTATTTTATGGACACTGGGGAAGGTATGTGCTATGGTGAGTGCTGTGAAGTGTGTAATCCTGATGATTCACAGGACAAACAATACATCATATGTTAATAAAAATAATTTTTAAAAAAGATAAACAAAAAGAAGACCAGAAAACAGGCTATAGAGAGTTGAAAGAGGTGGTTCTGGATGCAAATAGTAACAGTGTTGATGGCTTCATTTATCTCCTGTTTTACACATTTTGTTTCATTTCTTTATCTGACTGTCCTGGTTATCCTCTTCAGAATAATTCTGAACAAAAGTGCTCCTAGTGGGTACTCTTTTATTTCCCCCTTTTCTCAAGGGAATACTTTTACTATATCAGAAAAGCATAGTGTAAGCTTTCATAGAGACCACATATTAAATACATTTTCTTGCATTGCTCATTGTAAAAATAAATGATGTACAAGTTTTTGCTATAGTATGTGTGATTTACTTTCTTTAATTTGTTATTGCGGTTGGGTGTGTTGTGCCATCCACTAGGGAAAATATGCAAATTGGCTACACCTACCAAAATGACTAAATCTCAAGAAGTTAGTTTTTCATAAAAAGAAAGATACGTATCTATAATACCATCCCATTTATAGGATGTCTAAAATATACACACCTAGATAATATATTGATTAGAGCTCAATGTAGTGGAGCAAAATGTAATGAAAAGCAAGGAAGTCATCAACAAGGGCTAAATAGTGGTTTCCTTGGATAGCCCAGAACCAGCTTCAGTAGTATTTGTCATGTTCTCTTTCTTAGACCAAGGTGTGCTTTATTATATGCATAATATATTTTTATACATGTGGGTAGATATATATATGCACATGTTTATACAGACATATATTTACTAACATTATATTTATTAATAAATGGTGCACTATTGAAATCTGTTTATAAATGACTGTTTAAAACTACTTTGTGAATAAAAACAATAGAAATTTAAAAATTAGTTAAGTTTCTTTTGCTTTACACATATTAATAGGATATAGTAATAATAGAGGCACCTGGGTGGCTCAGTCAGTTAAGCATCTGCCTTCAGCTCAGGTCATGATTCTGGGGTCCAGGGATTAAGCTCCCTACTGGGCTTCCTGCTTGGTAAAGAGTCTGCTTCTCCTTCTGCCCCTCCCTCCACTCACACTCTCTCTCTCAAATAAAATCTGTAAGCAAGTAAACTTTTTTTTTTAATGGGTAATAAGAAATTGTATGTACCATGTTTGATACTGAGTGATCTATTTATATTACCTCCCTTAGTACTTAAAATAATCCCATAATACAGGTACTATTTTGTCCCCATTTTACAGATGAGGAAACTCAGTGAAAGACAACAACTAACTTATGCTGATGTCCGAGTCCCAGGCTTTATATCTATGTGATTAGCCACTAATGTACACTGAACCTCTTCTTCCACCCACATACACACACTTACATAAACACAGATTCTTTCCCTCAAACACACAGAGATGCACGCAGGCTATGTACAGAATATCTCTACAGGCCAAGCACTGATTTTCTTTCAGTTAAGTATTGAACAGTGTTAAGCTACATAACCCAAATGGAATGTGCATTAACAAGTTTTTTTTCTGGGATTTCTGCCAGGATATGGTGTAAAAATAGTGTTAATAGAGCCCGAATTAACTACTGAAGTAGAAGAATTACAAACCTTTGCAAAAAGTTTTTTTATTAACAGCTATTCTTAAATCAGATAATTCAAATACAAAGAAGAAAAGGAACATTCACACAAGGACTATATCATGCTGCATTTGAAGTCCATAATTAGACAAATCATAGCTTTTCTCAAAAATCCTACTCTAGCAGCATATTAAATGCACTGTTTAAACTCATTATTGCCCTAAGTTTCCAAGTAAACAGTCCTCTCTGAAATGATCAGAGCGCAAACTTTCATAACGTCTTTGTCAACTTCCTAATCATTAAATATTTGCTCTAAGTGACATTTAAATGTATATGATCCATAAAAGTTAACCCCAGGACATGCCAGGAGCAATTTCTTTCACATAACATTTGACAATTTCCCTCTCAAAGATTAGCTTCTTTATCTCTGATCATCCCCTAAGTTAAAGAACTCACACTTTATTCTTTAGCCAAAGTCTACCGCTTCTTATTCGGCTCTCAATTCAATTCAGCCAAGGATTCAGGACAGCCCTGGTTTTCAGGGTGAAGCATGTCTAGATTATCCTATAGGACAGTGATTTACACCAGGGCAACTAATTTTATTTTAATTTTACCACAATAGTTACATCACATTTTTACAACAGATTCTCTTATATTTCTGCCCTTTGAAAGCATATTATTTGCTCGTTTTCATTGTTAACTAGATTAGCTCTACCTGTAACCTGGAAAACTTGGATAGGTCTTGCCAACATATCCGGAACTAGCGCAGATTAAATGGATGACAAACCAACAAAATAATCTACTCCATAGACACTATCTTACTGTCTTCCAGAGCTAGTTTTGTTCATTGGTGTTTGAATAATTAGTAATATATTAAGCCCATGAATCCATATCCCATAATGTTAATATAAATTTAAAACACCCAGGGCACCTGGGTGGCTCAGATGGTTAAGCCCCTGCCTTTGGCTCGGGTCATGATCTTGAGATCCTGGGATTGAGCCCCCCATCAGGCTCTCTGCTCAACAGGGAGCCTGCATCCCTCTTTCTCTGCCTGCCTTTCTGCCTACTTGTGGTCTCTTTCTCTGTCAAATAAATAAATATATATATATATATTTTAAATTAGAATACCCAACTTACAACCCCAAATTGGAAAATTAACATATATGGAAAAATATTATTTTATTATGGGATTTTAGTCATATTATTACAATTGAAAAAGTAGATGCCTTATTCTTATCTCCTCTTCATCACAGTTGACAATAGCATTTTATAATGATTATAGAATTTCAAACTTGCTTGCCGATAATGTTATCCCTGTTTTCCAATTTTTATTCTTCTACATTTAGATTTTTTTTAATGAGCAAATACAAATAAAAATATTAGAAAAACTAATTTCAAACAGATGGGACACCTGCGTGGCTCAGTGGGTTAAGCCTCTGCATTCGGCTCAGGTCACCATCTCAGGGTCCTGCTTCCTCCTCTCTCTCCGCCTGCCTCTCTGCCTACTTGTGATCTCTGTATGTCAAATAAATAAATATTTTTAAAAATATAAAAAATCTCTGTTATCTAAAATATTTATCTTTTTATTAAAAAGTCACCCTTTACTTCCCCCAAAATATTATTTAAAATCATATTAATGTAATAAAGTAAAGATCTCTGGAAATGAAAGAAAACCATTGAGATTCTTTTTGTAACTGCTTTATCAAGGTGTAGTTTAAGTATGCTAAATAAGGTGTGCAATTCAATGACCGTTAGTAAATTTATAGAGTTGTACAAGTGTCATAAAATCCATTTTTAGAACATGTCCATTAACCCAAAGCAACCATTCATGCTTGTTGCTAGTCATCCCCCATTCCCATATCCAGCCCCAGGCAACCACAATCTACTATCAGTTCTATACATTTGCCTTTTCTGGACATTTAGTATAAATATAATTTATACAATATGTAACTTTTGGCTATTGGCTTCTTAACACAATGTGTTCTAAGTTCATGTATGTATAGCATACATCAGCATATCACTCTGTTGATTGTCAAACAACATTCCATTATATAGATATAACATACTTTGTTTGTCCATTTAACAGTTAATGGACATTTGGATTGTGTCCATATGCATGTCTTTTAAAAGCATCTTCTAGATACCCAAGATACACCTGTCAGTGGTATTGATAAGAGTCTACTATGATGTTCTACACAGAAAGGGAATGGAATTAAGAATATATAAACTAAAACTAAATATATAAACTAAGAATATATAAACTAAAACTTTTGCATGGAACCTTCTAGACTAGAAAATGACTGTTGATGCTAGTTGCATACTAGAATCACCCAAGAAACTACTGAAACCTGGAGCCTGGAACCTAACCCCTCCCCAAACTTTAACTTAATCAGCCAAATTGCAGAATGGGCATCAACAATTCATAAAAATGTCCAAGGTGACTTGAATACACAGTCAGGTTTGGCAGCCATCACCATACAGGTCTATCTTTGAATCTCACTCCCGCTTTGATTTAAAAATCTCTTCAGATAAAAATATCTTTAGAATGTATCTTGCTGTATTCCCAGGTCCCTTAACATGAGTGGATAAGGAATAAAAGAAAGGGTTAGGTGAAAAAAATACAAGACAAAACAAGGGGCAAGAAAATATTAAGCTCCAGGTCTTTCTTTTTTTTTTTCCCCCCATGGTTGGTATATTGTGTGAGTTTACTCTTTGAGAGAAAAAAAAATCTATCTTATTTACATAGATCAGACTCACAATGAATACAGTTGAAAGCAAATGATTTTTAACTAAATCTACTTATTTATTGTCCCTAAGAAAAGAACACAGGGATTCACAAAGGCAGTCTCCAAACTATTCCTAATTGACTTCACAGAGAACAAATTTTCAAATGTAAAATGTGATTCTAGTATATTTCAGGCATTGGTTTAAATGGACATCTTTTAGGAGAGTTTCTGACCTTTCAGTATAAAGAAACTGCCCAGTCATTATCACATTTTTTTTTTATAATTTTTTATTTTTTATAAACATATATTTTTATCCCCAGGGGTACAGGTCTGTGAATCACCAGGTTTACACACTTCACAGCACTCACCAAAGCACATACCCTCCCCAATGTCCATAATCCCAGCCCCTTCTCCCAAACCCCCTCCCCCCAGCAACCCTAAGTTTGTTTTGTGAGATTAAGAGTCACTTATGGTTTGTCTCCCTCCCAATCCCATCTTGTTTCATTTATTACAACTATCATATGATCTCCCTGATATGAGGAAGTGGTGATGCAACATGGGGGCTTAAGTGGGTAGGAGAAGAATAAATGAAACATTTTTTTTAATTTTTAAAGTTTTTTTTTTTCCCGTCTGAATTTTGAAATCCATGTGTATGGTTAATGTATTCTTGTTTTCTGAAAAGTAAACTGCAAGAGAGAAAGAGAACTTGCTTTCTTATACACACTATTCCCTCAATGCCAAATGAACGTAAAAATAACCCATTCTCTCTTGTCCGTGAGGATGAGTAAGAACTCGTTGCTTCATTCCATGGCTGTGCTATTGTAGAGGAGAAGAGATGTTGTTAGAATGTAATTTCATCACTCCTTTTATCTGTCTTCTTGGAAATACAAACCCTGGCTTTGGTGGTTCAGCTAAAATTCATTTGCCATAAATCATTGCTGATGGCACAGTTACTGAGATCTCATATTTACTGAAAAAGCCCTTTTAACAGGGAAAACAAATACCACTGGCAGTTCAAATGCTTGGTATGTTTTCACTCTTTTCTCTGGTTTTCAATGCTTAATACACATTTAAACATCTCTAATCATCGTCTCAGTATCACTTGGAAGAGGGAAAGCTGAAGACAAACTCCACTGGAAGTTATTTAGCACCTACGTGTTCAAATATTGATACCTGAAATTCTAACTGCAGTTAGAAAATAGAAGAATTGCCATTTGCGAATAACTTCTCCCATTCTGTGGGTTGCCTCTTTGTTTTGTTGGCTGTTTCCTTTGCTGTGCAGAAGCTTTTGATCTTGATGAAGTCCCAAAAGTTCATTTTCACTTTTGTTTCCTTTGCCTTTGGAGATGTGTCTTGAAAGAAGTTGCTGTGGCTGATGTCAAGAGGTTACTGTCTATGTTCTCCTCTAGGATTTTGATGGATTCCTGCCTCACACTGAGGTCTTTTATCCATTTCCAGTTTATCTTTGTGTATGGTGTAAGAGGATGGTCAAATTTCATTCTTCTACACATAGCTGTCCAATTTTCCCAGCACCATTCATTGAAGAGATTATCTTTTTTTCCAATGTATATTTTTTCCTGCTTTGTCAAAGATTAGTTGACTATAGAGTTGTGGGTCCATATCTGGGCTCTCTACTCTGTTCCACTGGTCTCTGTGTCTGTTTTTGTGCCAGTACCTTGCTGTCTTGGTGATCACAGCTTTGTAGTAAAGCTTGAAATCAGGCAATGTGATGCCCCAATTTTTGTGTTTCTTTTTCAACATTTCTTTAGCAATTTGGGGTCTCTTTTGGTTCCATACAAAACTCAACACACACAAAACAGATAATCATGTCAAAAAGTGGGCAGAAGACATGAACAGACACTTCTCCAAAGAAGACATACAAATGGCTAACAGACACATGAAAAGATGTTCATCATCATTAGCCACTGGGGAGATTCAAATCAAAACCACATTGAGATACCACCTTACACCAGTTAGAATGGCCAAAATTAACAAGACAGTAAACAACATGTGCTGGGGAGGATGTGGAAAAAGGGGAACCCTCTTACACTGTGGGTGGGAGTGCAAGTTGGTGCAGCCACTTTGGAAAACAGTAAGAAATTAAAAATAGAGCTTCCCTATGACCCTGCAATTGCACTACTGGGTATTTACCCCAAAGATACTGATGTAGTGAAAAGAAATGCCATCTGTACCCCAATGTTCCTACTAGCAAGGGCCACAGTCGCCAAACTGTGGAAAGAACCAAGATGCCCTTCAACAGATGAATGGATAAAGAAGATGTGGTCCATATATAGAATGGAGTATTGTGCCTCCATCAGAAAGGATGAATACCCAACTTTTTATCAACATGGACGGGACTGGAAGAGATTCTGCTGAGTGAAATAAGCCAAGCAGAGAGACTCAATCATCATATGGTTTCACTTACTTGTGGAACATAAGGAATAACATAGAGGACACTGGGAAATGGAGAAGAGAAGTGAGATGGGGAAAATTGGAGGGGGAGACAAACCAGGAGAGACTGTGGACTCTGAGAAACAAACTGAGTGTTTCTCAGAAGAGGCAGGTAAAGGGATGTGTTAGCCTGGTGGTGGGTATTAAGGAACGCATGTATTACATGGAGCATAGGTGTGGTCCATAAACAATGAATTCTGGAACACTGAAAAATTAAAATAAAATAAAATGGAAAAAATAATCGTAGAATAATAGCAATAAGTAACATTTTATTACTGCCAAAAAGAGAGAGAAGAAAAGAAAATAGAAAAATTGCAGTTTAAAGGGCAGAATTCAATGGCTTTAAAGTTTTAAAAAATCACTGTCAATAGTGATATTAAGAACAGGTATTAGTTGTATAGTGTTTAATTTCTGCTGAGACTTCTTCAGAAGGCTTTAGAAACATTAGCTCATTATAATATCAATAAATATTCTATGCAGTTGGTACTACTGTTTCCTCTATTTTAGAGAGATAAGCTGAAGCACAGAGGAGAAATATACTTTTCCCAGTGTGAAACAATTATTGAATGTGTGAGATCATCTGAGTCCAGGATCTGTAGTTTTAGCTGGAGAGAAGACATACAACACTGTCGTCCAACCGCACATACGAATACTACACCAACATCATGAGATCCTATTTAGGTATCTAGCATTATTCATTCCTTCAACTTAAAGTTTTAATTTCTTTGTTCAAATAAAAATATATACATTACCATAATGAACACATTATTGTAAATTAATCTGTGTAAGAACTATTACAACCATTCTGAATTAATGCAGTATTGATATTTTATTAATGGATAGATAGAGTGGAAAAATATATAAAACAGCACTAAGAACAAGAGGAACTCTGGCACGATCCATGAACACTGAAGTTCTAGTAATTCAGGTGGAAGATCAGAAAAAAAAAAAAGGACAAACTAGAAATTGTACTCATTTGCATTATTCATGTAGGCATAGCAGATTATATTTTTTTAGCTGGCCATCCTCAGCTCTGCAAATGTGAATCACATATTCAGGAACAAGGCATTGGGAACAAAATTAAAATAATATGATTGTTCATATATTCAGGTTTATGACACTGTCAGAACCCTAAAAGGTAATCCGACAATGCATCTGAACAAATAACTCATACGAGAATATACTAACATATATTCTCCTTCATATAAATGCAAACATTAATATGCATTATATGAAATATTCAACCTCCTACTAATCTTAGAAGTGCAAATTAAAACAATGTACTACAACTTAATACATACTTGTAAAAACTTAAAACTAACGAGAGTAAATGCTTGGCCTTCCAGCATTAATTATGTTAGAATGAACATACATGCTTTTTTTTCCTATCCCTACTAGGATCTCTCTAAACTTCCTGAAAAACAACAACAACAACAACAAAATATAAAACCAGAAAAATCAAGAAAACAGAGAGAGATCACTAGTGAAAAACAATATTCAAAGCCTATTTTGACAAGGTACATAGCTCTTGGAGGACTGTTATGGTCTTAGTTTGCAGGAGAAATTGGTGATTCAAGATTTTATAGAGGATTTTGACATGGAGGAGAAGTGGAAGAATGGGTGGCTTTGAACACTGAATAGTGTTCAGAGATTTGGAAGAGGGTGAGTCAGAGAAGGATGGTCAGAACATCTCAGCACAGAGATGACCCTTCTTCCCCTGTCTAGAATATCAGCACATCTACCTTTAAAGAGTAAAATTCACTGGTATTCATTTGCTCTAGATTGTCCCATGAGTGAACTGATTTAATCCTCAAAACAAAATGAGGTAGGTACTAATTTTATCTCTGGATGAGGGAACATGAGGAGGCAAACAAACTTTCCCCAAAATCCCAGATAATGAGAGACCGAACAGGAATTTGAACCCATGTAGCCACAACAATGGTCTCTGCTCTATGCCTCCAGGCTACAATTGCTGCCTTTCTTTCAAGGCAGAAGAAAACTGAAATTTACCTTCTGGAGAAACTTGTAAAAAATGAGATTCCAGGATGCCTGGGAGGCTCAGTAGGTTGAGCCTCTGCCATCGGCTCAGGTCATGATCTCGGGATCCTGGGATGGAGCCCAGCATCGGGTTCTCTGCTCAGCAGGGATTCTGCTTCCCCCCTCTGCCTCTCTGCCTACTTGTGATCTCTCTCTCTCTCTGACCAATAAATAAATAAAATCTTTTAAAAAATATAAAAATGAGATTCTGCACACAGTGTGTACAAGTGTCTAGGGAAGGGATGGTAGGAAGCAGAGGATGACATTTAACTTACTACAAATGGAAGAGCCCACCAGCCCCCTTGCTGGGGAGAGGTTGGAGACTTGGACAAGAGGGAAGGGGAGGACTTCGTGAGACATGAGTTGGGAATTACACGCATCTTAGGAGCTGTGGGGTAGGAGAAAACCAGAAGCCAATTTGAAGGTTTGGATGACTGAGGCTCCACATGACTTTGGAGCAGTGGCAGGACCCATATATATACTGAGCTTCTGCTTTAGGACAGAGGTCGATACCTGACATCACACCCAAAAGATGTTTGAATTGCAATTAAATAGATGCAGAGACACTCGGTTGTTGAAACTTTCTACAAAATGGGAAAAATGATGATGATAAAAATAAAACCTTACTGAATATGTTAGCTGGGACCACAGAACAATAATGTACCTAGAAAGTATAAAAATACTACAAGAAAAGATATTTCAAATCTGAATAGAATAAGACAATTGGGGGAAAACGATGTTCCCCTATGGCGAACCACCAAATCCAAAAGACAGAAAACAGCAACAACCGGGGCACCTGGGTGGCTCAGTCTTTTAAGCTCTGACTCTTGATTTCAGCTCAGGTCATGATGTCAGGGTCCTGAGCTCAAACCCCACATCAGCTCCCACACTGGCATGGAGCCTGGTTAAGATTCTCTCTCTGCTATCCCTTGCCCAGTCCCTTTCTAAAAAAAAAAAAAAAAAAAAAAATCAAGAGCAACAGCAACAACAATAAATCTAAACAAAGACACCCAGTAATTCTGATTTTACACCACAGGGCATTTTCAAAAATGACAGGTGATGTTTGTTTTGCTTCTAGAAAGAGTTGCCTTGTCCAGTGAGCAGCTTCAGTCATCTACCAGGGATAAATCTGTAATGCCAATAAAATCATTTGACCTCTTTCAGGATAATGTAATATGAGAATATTATTCCCTCCAAAATACCTATCACAGTAAGACAATTTATGAACAGTGGCTGACAGGGGTGCCTGGGTGGCTCAGTGGGTTAAGCCTCTGCCTTCAGCTCAGGTCATGATCTCGGGGTCCAGGGATCAAGCCCTGCATCAGGCTCTCTGCTCAGCAAGGATCTTGCTTCCTCCTCTCTCTCTGCCTGCCTCTCTGCCTACTTGTGATCTCTCTCTCTGTCAAACAAATAAATAAAACCTTAAAAATAAAAAAGTGGCTGACAGAAAATCTGGAATATAGTGAGCGCAATGTAAACACTCCTCTCATCCCCTTTACTATATATTCTTGATACCAAATGCAGGTGCTCCAACATTTGTGATGTTTTTCGTGATCTCTCAGAAGTCCAAATCCTCTCTCTTTTTTCTAATAACTTAAACTTCGATTGGAATCAATTAGACACGAGAAGACTTAGGATCATTTAAGGTGAATTTAAAGCAAATTCTGTACAAACTTCAATCACAACTGAAACCCATTATGGAATTATATTCTGAGACTGGAGAAAAAAATTACATGGTATAGAAAAAAAATATATATATATACACATATATACAATATATGCATATATACTATAAATAATTATCAATGTGGCATAGGAATATCAATTTAAGGAAAAATTGATAATCTATGGTAAAAAAAAAAAGCTGCTTTATTGGAGCATGTGAGCCAATGTGCTTATATGGACTCTTAATTTCTCACAGCATTCGAAATATTAGGAAACTAACTTCTCAGATCTAATATTTTGAGGGTAGAAAGTTTAATAAGAGAGGTTCTCTATGTAATCAGATTCACCTGTTCCTGTAGTTTTGGTCAGTACTTGCACTGTTCAGCTTGACTTTGTGACTTCTTTGAAGCATCAGAGTTCACTTTCTCAAGATTAAACACAGAATCTTGTTTTGTTTATGTATTTCTGTAAGTTTTAATGCACTAAAGAAATCTCACCTTTATTCATAGTACTTGGGAGAAATGAGGACTTCCTCAAAAGGTACAATTAAAAACTCAATTATTCTTGATTGATTCTCTCTGTTCCTTGGTACCCCAGCTTCTGCATTAAGAATGCTTTTATTGAAAGGCCATTAGACAGTTTCTACTCCCATATGGGATAGACACTGTGTGACCGGATGAAGCCAACATTTCATGACTTATAAAATAAGGGGATTCTACTATACCACTCACCAAACTTGCAGCTCCAGAATAGGATTTTAGATTATCAGCTACTATCTAAATACGATGTTGCCATGGCATCTCTTCCATTCCACTGGTGTGACTATATATTGCTACAACACTTTAGAAATCGATTTGGCATTGCCTCATAAAGTTGAAGACACACATGCACTATGACTCAGCAATCTGATGTCTAGAAAAACTCCTCTAAATGGGAATCTGGAGACTCCTACCAGAATACTCAGATCAGTGACATGTTACGACCCGAAGCTAAAAGCAACCCAGTTCTCCCTAAGGAGTGTAACAGATCAAGAGTTTTCATAAAGGACTGAAAGCTAATGAGTCACACTTGGATACATCAACACGACCCAACTGCAAAACATAATATTTAAAGAAGTGGGCACCTGGGTGGCTCAGTCGTTAAGCGTCTGCCTTCGGCTCAGGTCATGATCCCAGGGTTCTGGGATCAAGCCCCACATCGGGCTCCCTGCTAGGTAGGAAGTCTGCTTCTCCCTCTCCCACTTACCCTGCTTGTGTTCCCTCTCTCGCTGTGTCTCTATCAAATAAATAAATAAAATCTTAAAAAGGGGGGGGGAGAAAAGACAAGTCAGGTAACAGCCTGATCCTATGTCAATAAAGACAGAAAAATGAGTATTATTTGGGCACATACATATGTGATAAACCATAACCAAAACCAAAGAATATACTAACATAATTTTTTAAAAAATGTAATTCTGGGTGGAGAGAAGGGGATGTGAATGATGATGAATACGCGCTTCTAACTTTTAATTCTTAAGCTGGCTAGCAAGTACAGAGACCACCATTATATTATTCATTAAATCATACCTAAATGTCATATACACACTCTTGTATGTAATTATGAATGCATTATTTTTTAAAGCTTAAGAAATATCTCTAAGATGGCTAAATCATTGCTGTTGTTTATGTTGAAGGTAGAAAACACGCAACTAAGAGGCACCTGGGTGGCACAGTGGGTTAAGTATCTGCCTTCAGCTCAGGTCATGATCTCAGGGACCTCGGATTGAGTCCCATGTTGGGCCCCCTGCTCAGTAGGGAGTCTGCTTCTCCCTCTCCCTCCGTCCCTCCCCACTACTCATTCTCTCTCTCTCTCTTTCTAATAAATAAGTTAATCTTAAAAAAAAGAAAAGAAAACATATGACTGGTATTTGCAGAATCATCTTTATCCCATAAATAATGAGGACAGTCACCTCCTATGTTCATTCTGTCCAGGTGGCCATAGATCCACAATCTTTTACCGTGACTTAATTTTTGCCTTTGGGCCTGGTGGCCATCAGATGGACACTCCATCTCCTCACCACTGGTTTCAAGGGCTTTTGAGTCCACATTCCTAATCATCACCCTTGTCTGTTTACCTAAAGTGCTTACCTGCCGGTGACAGCAAACTAATTCTCATTTCAGCAGTTCAACCACCGAGAGGCCCAGCCACTGGCCTGCTCTGCTTCCCAGCTGGCCTCCCTCTGCCGGTGGCCATGTGAGCAGGTCAGTCAGGCTCTCAGTTTCCCTTCTTAATCCATACCCAGTGTCACTGAAAAATCCCAGTTCTAACTCCCAAACAATGTTCATCTGGAAGATAATTTTGAAAGTCTTACTGCAAGGCAGCGAGAGGCTAGAAATGCCGACAAAAGCCTTCATTCTGAGTGACATTTGAACACCCCCTTTGCTCCATATCTCGCTGCTCTGGTGAGGTGCCCCAGGCAATTAGTGATAGCCTGAGTACAGATCATGGGAGGAAGCTTGTAACAAGAAATGTGAGCTAACAATTAATTATGAGTTCGAGAAAAGCCCTGCAAGCTAAGAAATCTTTTTTCCCTCCACAGATACCATGTCAGACTTAATACTGTGTCAGAACTGTTGTCCTTAAGGACTGAACAAATCTTGCTCTCACACAAAGGAGGTTACCATTAGCAACACTGTCATGAAGGGTAGTTAAAAGAAATATTAAGACACAAGCACAAAAAGATCAGGGGTAGGTAGAAAGTGTGAGTTAGCTCTTATATTCAAACCGTAATAAAAATCTTAAAATATATGAATTACATTTTTACACCAATAGGGATTTTGCTTTTCAGGAAGGCAAAGTTTTGATGCTTTCTATGATTGGGGAAAATACAAATATTACAACGAATCTAGAGCAGGGTCATTCAAAAAGGCTTATGTGAGCAGTGATCAGGCAACACGGAGTCTCTTGCCCCGATGAGACATGAGGCCAGACAGATGGGTCAGAATGAGGCGGCAGAAATTCACAAGGGACACAGAAACAATGAATTCCAGGAAATAGCAGAAAAAATGAGGAAATCTACCATTAGATAGGTCTCTAATTTCCATTTACTTTAATTTGTGAAGACTGGTTTCAGCCAGACAAATACTCTCCTAGAGAAAGATGATTAAAGGAGAATCCATGTGGAATATTTTCTGCCTGTCCTGCCATTTATCAACATTCACAGTGTTTTAAGAGACAAAAAGGGCAAATGGGATTTCATTCAGGCTAATGCAGTAGAGGGAACACTCATTAATGAAGAAGGTTTGAAAGAAAAGGAAGGGAGCCTGGGTTTCAGAGAGGCAGGTCAACAAGACAGTCCTCCAGGAGTCTGACGGGAGTCGTGAGAAAGGAGGGGAAGGGGCTTAGCAGGGAAAAGGCAGGGTTGGAGGAGATTTCAGAATTGTAGCTGCTTCCCGGGACCACAGGGCTCAGATCAAGTTCAGCAACGCCCATGGTAACAACAACATAATGTTGAAGATGGTTGAATCCTCACTCTGAAGGGAGAGCTACAACCTAGCAAGGCCATGGTTTGTTCTGCACCGTAAATATGTAAAACGTGCTCCGTGCTTCTGCTCCTCTTCACCGGGTCACATCCTGTCTTAATGCCTGTGACCGGACCTCTCTCAGGGGCCCGAGTCACATGAGTGCTGCTCCTGAAGTTTGCCTCCCAGAAGCCAAAAACGCACCGGCAGAGCCAACCCAGCCCTCGACTGACACGTGCTGTGGATCGGAATACGTGTGCTGCTGGGAGTCACTAAGGTGCACGGGCGGGTTAGAACCATAAAAACAAGCCAAGGGAAGCCAGCGCCTCAGCTCTCATCCTAGCAGCTTGTGCCTAGTGGCCTGAATATTGCCTGGATCCCATGGCTGGGGTCTACACGCGCAGGGTCCCCAGAGCATGACCCGCCTAAATAAGCCCTTCTGGCAGCTCTCTTCAGGCAGGGTTTTCCCTAAGCAATCGAGCCGCATGTCTTTTGCAGAATATTCTTCAAATTGATATGCTTACTGTTTTATTGATCCATCATTGGAAACAGAACAGAGAGGTTAAAGGCTGAAATGGCTTAGCTGACTTCTCTTGACATAACTGTATCTTGAGGAAGGCCATTCACTTTTTTTTTTTTTAACTATGTGAAAGCAACTGTATTATCTTTTTAAGATTTTATTCACTTATTTGACAGAGAGGGAGTATAAGTGGGGGGAGGAGGGGCAGAGGGAGAGGGAGATGCAGATTCCCCACTGAGCAGGGACCCTGATGGGGGGATGGATCTCAGGACACTGAGATGATGACTGAGCCCAAGGCACACACCTAACTGACCCAGGTGCCCCAAGAAGGCCTTCACTAATTAGAAAAGAGTGAATATGTGGGCAAGCAGGTGTTCAAACAAAGGAAAATTTACTGTGAGTGGATCCTTTGGGACATTCAGATTATTCATTTGAGTCAAATACATCCAATCTGTGCAGGTTAAATCCATTTGCCAAGAAAATTGTTAAAAAATAAAATAAAAAATTAAAACATAGTGCTGATTTAAAAGTGAGCATTATAGTAAAAGAAAGAGTAACAGTAATATTCTTCTGGTCTCGTTTTAAGAAATATCAACAATCACAATCATCAAGCAAAAATCCTTCATTTCGGGTTAGGCTGTAATTATGCCACTGTATTTTTCAGTGCGTGCAAGTTTAAAAGAAGAAGGTCTTTTTATCCTCAAATGCCTTAGTCTCTGAGACCCAAGGTAACCAAGGTACACATCTTATGTGTTCACGACATGCGTTCCCCTTTGTGGATGTCTTCAGTCTCACATCAGAAAGAATTCTTATTTTCTTCCTGATTGTTCTACACGGGTTACCTTTCCGGTTATTAGCACAGTTTAGCTTCCAACTGATCGATTCATTCTTCTGACACACTCACAGAGATTCTATCAATCTAGAAAGCTTAGTCCTAAAAAGAACAAGTCAATGACTTGAATCACACTGAAACTTCCACCATCCATGATCACGTTCTTAATGATTTCCTGGATATATTTTTTTTTCTCCCCAGAGAGGTGTCAGGTAGATGGCGGCCAACAGTCAGCAAAGCACAAAGGACTTCGAGTTACCCATTCAAATATGACCTAATTATTCTTGACATTGTCAGAAAATTTCTTTCATGATGCTCTTAAACAGTGCAGCTTATGTTAAAATACATTTATGGCAAATAAATCACTTTCCACTCATGTATTATTATATAAATCTTATCATGACTGTGAAAATATTTGACAAAATGCCATTGAGCAGTGCTTCGCATTTTAAATTTTCTTAGTGTGCTCCTGAATAAGGCTGCAGGTCCAATGCCCTTTCTCAATGCCAGATCTTTAAATTTTGTGATTTAATTTTAAATCCCTGTCTTTAGATTATTTTTTATACAGTATGGTAATTCCAACTGACAAATTCCTCTGAAGCACAGAAATGCAGAGAAAGTTAAAAATCACAAAATGTAATCCTTTGCAATAATTTATAACATTGTAACTTTTTATTTTGAAATGATTCTCAACTTACAGAAAACTGTAAACACATTACAAAAAAAAAAAAAAAAATCCCATGGATCCCTTACCCTGATGCCTGAAATGGCAACATTTTATCACATTACCACACTTGTTTTGTTTTGTTTTATATTTACTTATTTCCTTTTAGAGAGAGAAAAAGACAGAGACCACAATGGGGAGGGGCAGAGGGGAAGAGAGAGAGGGAAGCAGACTCCCTGCTTAGTGTGGAGCTCAAGGCTGGGGTGGGGGATCCCATGACTCCTTGATCATGACCTGAGACAAACCAACAAGAGTCAGACACTTGAACTTTGTTACCCTTGGGGCCCTCCACATTTGCTTTCTCATTTTCTTTCCCATCTATTTCCTTCTTTCCCTCTTTCTTTCCTTCTTCTTTCCTTCCCTCCTTCCTTTCTTCCTCTCTCTGTCCCTCATAATCATTCCTGAAATTAATTAGCAATTTTCGTTAATCTTTTCAAAGGAACTAAAGCTTTGGCACTATTATGGCTCTGTAATGTTTCTTTGATTTCTTTTTCATCGATTATCTTTCCTCTGCCTTTGGCTTTATTGGATTCTTCATTTTCTAATTTCCTTTTTTTTTTTAAAGATTTTATTTATTTATTTGACAGAGATCACAAGTAGGCAGAGAGGCAGGCAGAGAGAGAGGGGGAAGCAGGCTCCCTGCTGAGCAGAGAGCCCAATGCGGGGCTGGATCCCAGGACCCTGGGATCATGACCTGAGCTGAAGGCAGAGGCTTTAACCCACTGAGCCACCCAGGTACCCCCATTTTCTAATCTCTTAACCTGTCTGCTTAGCTAACAAGATTTCACCCTCTATTTTATGTTATTATGAGCAATTAAGGTCATAAATTTCTATTTTCTGACAATTCCAGAAAATTTTTGATATTACATCTTTAATGTTTATTTAGTTTCCCTTAATTATTTCCATTATTCTTATTTGATTCATAGGTCATAGAATCATGTGTTTTTGGTTTTCCAAGGCTCTTCCCTATTGTACTGTGACTTAACTACATTTCGTTTGAAGATGGTACCAAAAGTGATACTTAATCTGTGAAATTTACTGTTACTCTAGTACTTGTAGTTAATTGATTTTGTGGATGATTGCTCAATTTTTAAAATATATATTATCTAGTTGTTGGGTGCAGTAATCAAAAATATCAATCGTGTAGTTCAAACTGGTAATACAAATACCAAATATTCATGTCTGCTTTATATATTTAGTATTAAGAGGCATTGTGAAATACAATTATGATGGTGAATGATAGAATTCAATTCCCTTAAAATGTTATCAATTTCTTCTTTGTCTATTTTGAAATTACTAGGTAAAAGTTATGACTGTTATATTTCTTGAAAATTGATTTTTTAAAAGTATATTACCTCGGGACACAGGAGTGGCTCAGCCAGTTGTGTCTACCTTTGGCTCAGGTCATGATCTCAGGGTCCTAGGATCAAACCCACATCAGACTCTCTGTTCAGTGGGAAGCCTTCTTTTCCCATTCACCTGCTCTCTATGCTTCCCCCCCCCTCAAATAAATAAAATCTTTTTTAAAAAAGGTATATTGCCTTTATCACTGAGAATCATGTACAAACGTAACTAATACTGTACCCAGCATTTGCCATGGTGCTATAATACGTCGGGATTCTTTGCCTTTAGTCTTCAGACCAGATATGACATACCCCTAGCATAGGAGACAACATTTTAATAGATATATGTTCACTTAGTATATTTTCATTGTATTTTCATAATTGAGATGTGCCTAAATTTATCCGTCTAATTTTAGTATAACTTTAAAAATGACCTAATAAAATGATTTAAAATGTCTCTTCCCTTTTGCTTTGCTCTAAAATAGTCTGGGTAATAGAGAACAATATACCATTTCTTTGAAATTTAAACTTTGGGGGTGCCTGGGTGGCTCAGTGGGTTAAGCCTCTGCCTTCGGCTCAGGTCATGATCCCAGGGTCCTGGGATCGAGCCCCGCACTGGGCTCTCTGCTCAGCAGGAAGCCTGCTTCCCCCTCTCTCTCTACCTACTTGTGATCTCTGTTTGTCAAATAAATAAATAAAATCTTTAAAATAATAAAAAAAAAAGAAATTTAAACTTTGACTATAGAGAGAGAGATTCTTGGTGTTGTCTGATACAAAAAGCCTTGGATGGCTACATGTAGATTTATCACCATCCATACCTTCTACCTTCCCAATTCTAGAAGGGTTTATTAAAAAAAAAAAAAAAATGAGATGATCCATGTCACTATTCCTTGTGTGTTTCTGAGTTTTCTGAAATCAATAATTTTTTCCAGTTACTTACACATTTTAAGTTCTTAGGTTGCAATTATTGTGTCTGATTTCAACTTTCTCCTGCATCATTTTCTTTGAAAACACATTTTTTTGGTAGAATCAATAATTATTTGCATTAACTCAATGCATTTTGAGGAACTGACTACAACTTTTTCCCCATAATTTCTGTTTGCATCTCTTTGTCATCTTGTTACAATACAAGGTCAAATGACTATTTGAGAAAAATACATGGAGGATGAACTGCCTGTCTTTATATATCTGAAAATATAGAAGTTCTGCCATTTATCTCAAGAATGGTTTAGAAAAAAAAAAAGAATGGTTTAGAAACTTCTTTCTCTGTTCTGGGAAGCTCGCTGCCATAGTGAAAGCATGAGTCCTGTGGCCAAGCTGAATGGTCGGATCCCAGCTCTAATCGTCTGTGGTGGTGGGGTCTTGTATTACTCAAATGACATTTCTGGGCCTCACTTTTTTTGTCTCCAACATGGCAATATCCGTTGAATATTTGTATTAGTTGGGAGGAGTATGGATATCCCTTTGAGCTCATGTACAATGAGTCATCATTTATCTTACTGAATTCCTCATTTCATCTCTTATATATCTTATATATATATTATATTATATATATTATTATATATAATATATATTATAATATATATTATATTATATATTATATATATTTCATCTCTTATATATCTTATATATATCTCTTATATATTGTGAACTTGGGCAATTATCCAGATTTTGCTTGCTTCTGGGAATACTCAGTGAAAAGAGACCCAGAATTAAGAAGTGATAATCCAAATGCATGGAAACTAAAGGTACGAGCTTCAGAATTATATAGTAATAGTATAACTGAGGTTTAGTTGATTGTCCAGTGATGATAAAATATCAAGTTCCAAGTAGTTATTTTGAGTCATATTCTTGCTATTGTAAAGTATCATGTAATATTTTTTGATACAGTATGATATAAGGATTTCACTGAGTCCTGACAATGTTTTCTACCACCATTTTTCTAGATTCCCTATATATAATATTTAACTGAGAAAGATGGATAACCAATATTACATGGTCAATGAAAGAGATCTCTCCTTTTTAAAAAACAAGACAAAATACAAAACAAAACAAAACAAAAACGCTTCCCACAGATTGCATGGATTATCAACATACTCATTAGTTACTCTGTGTATCAGTGCTTCCCCTGACCAGCTTACAGTTAATTTAAGACTCCAATTTAAGGAAATGCCCTGAACACCAGCATTCATTCAAGGTCTGCTGCTTTTGCCATTAAACTTCAACAAACGCAAATAAGGTGGCATTACCTATTTAAAAGACTTATTTTCCTAGCTGGATAAAGTGCAGTTAGAAAATATATAAACTAGTTTATTTCAACAACTTTTAATAGAGTGACATTGTGAAAGGGGAATAAGTTAGAGCCTAGAAGTAGAGGGTGGAAAAAAAAAAAAAAAAACCCAGAGGCTTCTAGAAAGACTGGTGCTAGGTAAATTAAATCACTAATAAAATTACTCTGTTGATTCAATTTGCCTCGCACATTATGTACAGATGGCTTTCCAATTTTATTAATGAGAAGAATATTTAGATTGTACCTAACAATGTGTCCCAAATTATTTGCCATTTGATATACGTTAGGAAATACAGCGAAACTGATGAACAAGACAACGTGATAGAAAAGAATATGTTAACTGTGCTGGTATTCATTTCCTTTCTGCCGTGCAGGGGAAGGAAAAAAAAAAAACAAAAAAAAAAACAGAAAGGGTCTGTTTGTTTAGCCCTTAAGTGCATTCATTTCCATACAAAGGGGATATCCTAAGTGAGGACTCCATACTTCAAGATTACATTCTTTTATGCATTTAGAAGTTGGCACACACAGAATCACTGCATTATATAGCTTATGCCTTTATTATAATCAGTTTCATTCAGTTTAAAATTCCTAAACCAATGTGAAAAAATGTGACTCGAAGGGGAAGTGATTCACGTCTCACTCTTTCTGGGGGCCATAAATCAGTACAGTTGGAAGACCCGATTTTCTCATCTGGGTTTTGCAAAACCTTGCAAAGAAATATAATATGTAATATGTCAAGAATTTAAGTGGCCATTTCCTCATTTCTTAAATATACTGAGACAGAAGAATTTCAATTAATCTTATTTCTCCTTGGCCACTAACCCCCATGATAGGCTGAATATTTGCTGTATATGTTATGCCCTAAGCATACCTAGTTTTAGAGCTGCTCTGCCACATTTAAAACAGTGCTATGATTTGTCTGTAGAGGAACTGGGTCTACCACTTAATAATTATCTTTTCTCCATTAAATCAGGTCCAATACCTTGCTCAAAGATGCCTGAATTTTTATCAATTTTGTTGATTTCTTTAGTTTGAGCTTTTGTCCTAGGGTGACATGTTAGGATATTAAAAGCTACACCATATTCAGGATGTAAATACAGTCACATTCCTCATTTGTCTAAAGTAAGTTAAAAGGAACTCAAGCACTCCCTAGGCCAGATTAGCAGGGAGTCCGGCATATTAGTCCTCCCCCTGCTGCCACTATGTCCCACTGATGATCAAAGCGTCTCCACACCTTTAGGAACTGGACTCCAAAGCCCACATCCATTACTCTCCCTCCCAAGAGGAGCTCATTCCTATCCTTCATCATCCTGCTATCGCTGCTGTTTCTCCTGCTATGGTACAGTACTGCTGTTGAACAGTGCGTCCACTGGCACCTGTAGCAACCTCCCAAGACTAGATTCGCCAGACATATGGGCAGCAAACATGTGCAACCTGGGCTATCTGTATTGTTTTCTAGTTTCAAGCCACTTCCCACCTTCATCTTAAATCCAAAAGGCTCTTTCTAAAAACAAACAAGCAAGCAACAACAACAAAAAAACCAAAAAGCTCTTCCTTCTTTTGCTGGAAAACCGGTCTTGACTATCCCCTACTAGTGCTTTGCCTTTGAAACACAATTGGCCCTCTTACCCCTTTTTCTCCAGGAACGCTTTCTGCTCCTGGGTGATAACGATTCTCATAAAGGTTGCTAAATAGACTTTGCACCACTTGATTTTCATCCCTCCCAGTAGAAGATAAACAAACCCTCTAGACACAAACATAAGCATAAACTTCAATAGGACGCGCAACTACAGAGAACAGGAGCAGTGGAAAAATTTGACACATTAAAATAAACCTATTTGAGCAAATGAATTAATGTAACATTTTCCTTCAAGACTGAAAATCATGCATGTGGAGACCTTATTACTTATATGAGTACTATGGTGGAAAACATTACTCTTTCTAACAAAACACCAATGACCAGTCAGTTCACCGAATTAAAACAAAAACAAAAACGAATACAAAAAGATGATAGGAAGGTTTAACTTCAGGGTAGTAAACATAGAGTGTTATATTACTTTCAGGTATACAGTGACCTAGTCAGAGAAAGACAAATACTGTAAGATTTCACTATTATTCTTATGAAAAATAACTATGGCCACAACCCACAGACTTTTCTATACTATTTGTGTATTCCCTTATTATCCAGTGGATTCCTATTCCTGTAGTCAAATACTTACCTCAACCTTGATTATGCAGTTTAAGTTATTACTGTAATTCTAATTGAATTTTAATTTACATAAACCTCTGAAATGTGATTGGGAAAAGTAAAACGTTGTTCACATCAAAGAAAATAAAATGCTTTGAAAGACCTTATAAGAGTCTTAGAAAATAAAACTAAAGTATTTGCTGAACTGTCAACATCATCATATAAATTTTACAAAACTTTACATGAGTTTCATAAAAATATAAAATGAACATAAACCACTGTGTTATTTAGCACATTAATGAGGCACACAAAAGAATAAAGTTGTT
The DNA here is from genome assembly GCF_022355385.1 of Mustela nigripes. Classification (NCBI taxonomy): domain Eukaryota; kingdom Metazoa; phylum Chordata; class Mammalia; order Carnivora; family Mustelidae; genus Mustela; species Mustela nigripes. The sequence continues at coordinate 138,970,842 of NC_081568.1, forward strand.
TTCAAGAGCACTACAAATAAGTTTTGTATTACAAAGATAAGACAAAATTGCTAGGTTAGTCATAAAACTAAGTCAATATCTTAAAGGACATCAAAACCATAACCTGTAGTCTAAAATTTCCCTGGTACATGGTCAGACTGTATGAATGCTATAGATGACACTTGCGTTAATAAAACACAATTTTTAAAATTTGTCCACTGATTCATGTTTTGGCTCCTGAGATCTATTTTATCCCTTTACTATACAAAAAGTTTTCAATGCCTTATGAGAGGCAAAATCCCAGCATGATGCCACCTCCTTTTGGTACACAACCATCTTATACACGGGTATGTTATATAAGTTCATATTCAACATTGGAAATTAAAGCTAAAAGAAATGTTAACCATCACTTAGACCCGCTCTTCCCTTGAGAGAGGAAGACACTGACATCCTAAAAAATAAAATGTGAAACCACAAGCACCAGAGGTTAAGAATGCAGATTTCTTTTCTCTCTTCTAAGTGCTTTCATTTACCTGTTCCTGTCTTGTGCAAGACATTTAAATGAAACGTGGTTGATATCCAGATGAAATAGATGGAAATAGCCCTCAAATCCCTACAGGAATTCAGAGGACACTTCCAGCTTGCAGTTAACTAAAATTTCTAAGTCTTGTTTTTCACATTTATCAGATTTATTCCAACTCCTGAATTTTATTTTTAAAACCTGAATGTGAGACTTCATACTTACTCATCTTAAATTATACCTTTTAGTTGTTAATCATCATTTTTGCTTCATGAAGTATGTTTAAATTAGATTTCTGTCTTCCATCATAATTTATCACTCGTTTTCTAAAACTAGATCAGCATGTTTTGTGTTTTAATCAAGCCCAGGTCAAAGATTTAACCTTCAAGGACACCACTAAAATACTTTTACAGGAGGTTTCAATGATACAGGAATGAGATAAATTACACATTCAAATAGAAGGCTAACAAAACAAAGCATAGTCGAGGACATATATTAAAAGCAAGCAGACTTGGGATGCCTGAGTAGTGTAGTTGGTTAAGGATCTAACTCTGGTTTTGGCTCAGGTCATGATCTCAGGGTCCTGAAATAGAGCCCCACGTCCCACACCATGTTCAGCAAGGAGTCTGCTTGAGAATCTCTCTCCATTTCCCTCTACCCCTCCTGATCATGCTCTCTCTCGCTCTCTAAAATAAATAAATCATCATCAATTAATTAATTAATTATCAAGGAAGCTTCACTAATAAATTCTGTATTATATCTATCTGGAACATTCCAGAGTAAGAAAGACTTGACACGGATAAAAATCAAAACACACACTGGACAAAATTACTACAACAGAAAACTGATGAAGTTTATGAGACTTGCACACTACTGATTGTGCTAACGAGGCATCTAAGGTAAAGGTTTTAAGGAATCAAAGAATGATATTTAGTATTGTCTGTGGAGCTGTTTGGAAAATTACAACATTTAAACTAAGAGCCATAAGAATATTACAAATATATATGTAAGTATACAGACCTTATTTCTAGTTTATATTCCACAGAGTTATCTCAAACCTTGAATTTCCTATTCAACTGTCAGTGGTCACTGGCCTAAGTTAAGGAAAAGAGAGTGAAGTATAAACAATATTCAAATAAACCTTTAAAAAAATTTTGACATATGTCCTTTCATTTCATTTTAAAAATATAAGCCCCTCTCCTCCCTGTTCTAAGGTAGAAAATATAATTTCAAATTTCTATCAATTTACATTACTGTTATATTCGACAATTCCTTATGTCTTTCCTTTCTCCCCCTTCTCTCAACCTCCAACTTTACTTGTGTTGTCTTGTTTTATCTAATAAAATATTACAGTAACAGAATATTTCAGTGCATTAGACATTTTACTGAAGAAATCAATTCGTATCAGTAGATGTCGTATTTGTCTTTTATTTAGTAGTAATGACTTCGTTATTTAAGTGGCCCTTTTGAAGAGCCAGAAATGGACCCCTTTAAAAATCTTTGTGAATTCCTTGGTGTTTTGTGTCTGGATTCTCTCCTAAAGATACAAGGCACTGAAATAGTAAAGTATATTGAAGTAGCTTACAAAAGAAATCACTGTAAACCCAAAATCAAACGTCACCTTCTTGGGTTTAAAGTCCAGTGCTGAGCCTTCCATAGTACAATAGATATTAAGGAGAGCCAAGAAATGAACTGCTCTCTATGAAAATGAAGTTTGTAAATAAGCAGCTGTCTACTTGCCAGGGGAAAGGCACTATATATGCCAGGCAAGTCCTGCATTCGTTTTGTTGCCTATGTATCTCCTGGGAACTAACACACAAACTACCACATTTCAAATAAGTTTTCTCTGACCCAGACCTTTCTTGTTTACAGAATTTTTTTTTTTTTTCAGTCTGTCAACCTAAGAGAAAACCAACTAGAATCTGAGATAGCCAAGGCTAATTTGTATTTTTTCCTTTGGTAAGAATTGAATGCTCAATTTCTCTTTCCCCTCCACATCACCTTTAAAAAGGCAAGCATTTCGGGGCACAGTCTCCACCTTAATAGCAGTTTGTTGCAAATAGTGTTCAAATATATGGGTATGTTCCATAGTCTTTTCATTTCTCACCTTGATTATTCCAATATCCCCAATCTGCAAACTGATAGCGCAATCCATTCCATAAAATAGAATACAACACTTGGGGGGCGTCTGTGGCTCAGTTGGTTACAGCATCCTAGGATCAAGCCCTGCATCAGGCTCCCTGCTCAGTGGGGGTCTGCTTCTCTTTCTCCCTCTGCCCCTCCTCTCAGCTTGTGTTCTCACATGCAGTCTGTCTCTCTCTCTCTAATAAATGAATAAAATATCGAAAAAAAATGCAACGCTTATCATACCATGGTCCTGTCAAATGCTTCCCTTGGTCTCCTCTATGCAATTTAAGCTAGGTCTCTTGCACTGTAAGCATACTTGTCTAATCTTTTCCCATTCTTCGCCTCACAATTTACTCTATGGTAATGGCATGCAAACACACACACACACCACATTCATAGACACTCATGGTTTGTTTGCTTATCTTTGAGAGGGTTTTCTATACAGGGAGCTTACCTCCATGTCTATCTTTGATTTACAATTTATATTTAACCATATATTCAAAAAATCTCTCCTGTTGTCTAGGTAAGTTAATAAAAATGGAGTGATTTGAAAGGTGAAAGTTACTCATATTGTCACAACCTCATGAGAACATAATAAAATACACACTAGTGTGCAGAGTATTCAGTGAGAAGTGCCCTTGTGGTCAACAGCTGTGGAATGAAGGGGGAGGCAGAAGGAGCGGACAGAGAGGACCTGAGCTTCAGTTAAGGCTCAAGGACGACTCTGAAATACAGAGAACTCTGGAGCTAGAATGGGCTTTCAGACGTGTCCCAGTGAAGCTGAGATGGCCAAGCCGTTGTCCTACAGCATCAGTAACTGTGTGTGGCTTCCAGTGGACAGATAAGAAACTGGGGGAGGTAGCTTTCCGCAGCTGAGACCATATCTCAAGAAGTAACAGCCAAAAGCTGTCCCAGGATCCTTACAACAAAGAAGTTCTTCACTGAGCACTACCTTCTTGCATCACAATGTCAACTACACTGTGGTGACTAAGGAAGGAAGGAAGGTGAATTTGAACAGAATATGGGATAAATTTGACCTGAAAATAAATATATATTCAAATAAATATATATATTCAAATCATATATACATCAGTAGTTGTGCTACATGTAAAGGGAATAATATGCCAATTAAAATTCAAAAATCAATGGATTGGATTTAAAAATGCAACTACAGATCTCTTGAGAGAGACTCACTTAAATGTGAATAGAAATTGTAATGTTAGTAGTTGGGAAAATAAATACCAAAAAGTGTTAGAGAAAATACCACAGTTAGATTTTAAGGAAAAATATTTTTATGATTTAAAAAATACCAGGTCCTCAGGAAGATATAAAAATTATTAATTTCCAGTCACCAAACAGCAGCATCAAAATACATAGAGGTAAAATTGGCATAACAGAAGAGAGAAATAAACAAATCCATATTTATAGAAGCAGATTTTCATATACTTGTCATAGTAACCAATAGGCTATTCAGGTAAAATATCACATCATCTTTTTTTTTTTTTTAATTATTTCTACTCCCCCTGTGGGGCTTGAATTCATGACCTCAAGATCAAAAGCTACATACTCTACCAACTCAGCCAGCCAGACACACTATAGGTAAAATACCAATTCATAAAGATGTATTTGATACGTATGTAGAACACTCACCATATAACAGCAAAATACACATTGTAGGCCATGAAGTAAGTTTTAACATATTTCAAAGAATTGAAAATACACAGAACTATCTTTGATCATACTATATTTCAGCTAAGAATGTTTAAGAAATAACTAGAAAATATTCCTATATTTGTAAATCAGGCAATACACTTCTAAATATAGTTGATAATCATTAAAAATGGAAATTCATTTGTTTGTTCAATTTTATTAAAATGCAATATTCAAGTATGTGGGAGATACTAAAAGCAATGTTATGGGAAAATTTATAGTACTAAATATATGTTTTAGAAAAGAAGAGTATCAGTAGTTCATATCGGTGGACAGAGTTCAAGGAGGTAGAAAACAAAACTATACTCAGTGATGGTTAAAACATAGAAAGAATAAAGATAAAAGTAAAAATTTGTGGGTTCCTGGGTGGCTCAGTGGGTTAAAGCCTCTGCCTTCAGCTCAGGTCATGATCCCAGGGTCCTGGGATTGAGCCCCACATCAGGCTCTCTGCTCAGCGGGGAGCCTGTTTCCTTCTCTCTCTCTCTCTCTCTGCCTCTCTGCCTACTTGTGATCTCTCTCTCTCTTTAAATAAATAAATATTTAAAAAATCTTTAAAAAAAAGTGAAAATTTGTAATATAGAAAAACCCCCACAAAACCAATGTTACTTCTTTGAAAAGCTACTAAAATTGGTAATTCCCTACCAAGAATGATCAAAATAAAAAGTCAAAAGGTAAAGACAAACACTATGAGGAATGAAAAAGGAACATCAGGACAGATCTTTCCAATACAGAAGAGGTAGACTACATTATGAACAACTGTAGGCCAATAAATTTGAAAATGTAGCTTCAAGAGTTGAATGCCTTGAGTAACACAAGTTATGAAAAATTACACAAAATTTGAAATCAAAACATTTCTCTGTCTAATAAATAAAAAGAATCTCTGATTAATTGCTCTCCAACAGGTTTAACCCCCAAACTGGATGACTTCCTCTGTGTATTTTTCTCTCATACTTCAGAAACACAATGCCAGTATTATACACAATCTTTTAATCTTAGAGAGATACAGAGATGGGAAGTTTTTCATTTTTTTTTTTTACTAAGTTACTGTAACCATGATACTGAAGCATGACAAGTGCATTAATGGGATAATCTTATAACAATCTCTCTCATAGAGATACAAAATCTTAAATTAAGTATTATCAAAACAAATCTAACACAGCATACCATGACCAAGTTTGTTTCAAGTATCTAAGTTTAGTATTTCCAAAATCAATGTAATTTACCATATTAAGAAACTAAATAGTAAAAATAATATAATCATACCAATAAATAATTTTAAAAAACCTCTAAAAGAATTCAATATATATAATGAAAAAATGAAACAGAAAAATAGCACATGAGGAATAGGAGTGAAATTCCTTACACTCATGAAGTTATCTTGACAAAAAAAACAAACAACCTTAAAACTATATGATATAACTTAATTAATGAGAAAATATTGTAAGCTTTTTCCTGGCTTGAGAATGAGAAAAAAGTGTCTTACATTCAACACTGCACTGGAGAATCTATCCAGTGCTATAAGATTAATAAGTCAAAATTATGCTTAACAAAAATAAAAGGGAAAAAATCTAATATGCATAGCTGGACAAATGTATATATTAAAATACAGAAAAGGGTACTGCAGAGAAACTGTTAGAATTCACAATTTTGGAGCTGCTGAGTCCATAATCAATATATAAACATCAATTTTATTTCTAGGTATCAGTCACATGAAGTTGTAAAATGTTATTTTGAAAAAAATTTTTCATTCGTTATCATTAAAAACCATCAAAAATTAAGCATAAGCTCTGGGTTTTAGAGGGGAGAGGAGTGAGGGGATGGGTGAGCCTGGTGATGGGTAGTGAGGAGGGCATGGATTGCATGGAGCACTGGGTGTTACACACAGACAATGACTCATGGAACACTACATCCAAAACTAATGATGTACTGTATAGTAATTAAAAACACAACAAAAGAAAAAACACTAGGCATAAATTTTATAAAATCTACCTACTATTACTACAGAAAAACTGTAAAACTTTCTTAGAAAAACTTGAAAAGACCTAAAGAAACGAAAAGAGAGACCATTTCCATGTAGTGGAAGATATTTAAGAAGACAATTCTCTCCAAATTAGGCTGCCAATCCACTGTAGTGACACTACAAATTCCAGCAGAAGTTGTTTTTTTTTTTTTGGGGGGGGGGTTATGGGGAAGTTTATTACCTGATTCTAAAATGTAGAATAAAATTAAAAGGCCAGGAATAGCCCAGATAATAGTGAAAACAAAGAATAAATATATACTTTCACTATCATATACAAGGGTTATTATAAAACTACAGTAGTTAAGGTGGTATGATACTGATGCCAAAAAATCCAAACAAAACACAAAAGAAGAGACACTGTGGTTCAAGCCTCATCAAAATGGAGAAACTCTGGGAAATACCCCAGACTCTCAATCAAGAAAAAAAGAAATATAATGCCCTAGAAGCAAGAGACCGTCTTTAGCAAGACCACAAAACAGAAATAGACTCATTCAAAACAGTCTTGGAAATCAGATGTACCAATGGCAAGTCAATTATCTACCAGAAAAAAAATTTTTAACCAACTTTAGGTAAAGGTCACATGATCTACAGCCTCTCTAACATATTCCCAGAAATGACAGGTACTCAATAAATAATATAAATAGTAGTACTTGTAATAATAGTAATAGTAATAATAATAATAATATCATCTAGACATGGAAGGAAGAAAAAAGTGACTAACAATCAAGAGGTTAAGATAATAAATATAAACAGATTCATCCAGAACACACACTTTAAAGGTCGCCCTCAAAGTCTTCAAAATAACCATGTAGTTTAAGAAATTAAATAA
>NC_081568.1:138978526-139011398 GCF_022355385.1 Mustela nigripes
CCACATTGCATCTCCACTTCCTCATATCAGGGAGATCATATGATAGTTGTCTTTTTCTGATTGACTTATCTCGCTAAGCATAATACCCTCTAGTTCCATCCACGTCATCACAAATGTCAAGACGTTGTTTCTTTTGATGGCTGCATAGTATTCCATTGTGTATATATACCACCTCTTCTTTATCCATTCATCTGTTGATGGACATCTAGGTTCTTTCCATAGTTTGGCTATTGTTAACATTGCTGCTATAAACATTCGGGTGCACGTGCCCCTTCAGATCACTATGTTTGTATCTTTAGGGTAAATACCCAGTAGTGCAATTGCTGGGTCGTACGGTAGCTCTATTTTCAACTTTTTGAGGAAGCTCCATGCTGTTTTCCAGAGTAGTTGCACCAGCTTGCATTCCCAACAACAGTGTAGGAGGTTTCCCCTTTCTCCACATCCTCGCCAGCATCTGTCATTTCCTGACTTGTTAATTTTAGCCATTCTGACATGTCTCCATTTTAATTAGAGCTCACGTAGAAGGTGAACTGGTATAGCATGGGATGTTGTAGTCACTGCTCGCATTCAAAAAGGAAGTTCCTAATTGCATAAGTTTATATTCTGAACATCAGCAAAAAACCAAAGCATTCTCATCTATGACTATATAACCTGAAAGGGCACATGACGCACGTGTACATTCATGTGTCTGTGCCCATTTTTCAGTCTGCTCACCCCTTGGAACAGCTTTTCCCACCCTATATGCTAAACTAAAGCCCTATTGATAAGGTCAAGTTTAGCCTAAATATCTAAAAAGCCATAATTTTCCCTGACCTTCCCCTGATATCCATATTTAAATGCTAATCACCTTTATTCATTTTAAATTGTACAGATGTGCTTAAATAACTAGCAACAACAGTATCTAATATGGAACTGAGGAGGACAGTAGCCGAACAGTAATTTTTGTCATTTTTAGACTATAATTAAAGTCAAATTTTATAAATGAACTGTAATTCACAGTATGAATGACTGTGATTAATCTGTATAATAATATCAATAATGAGTACTTTACAATACCCTAGGTACGATATGTGTGGTTTTCATAAGAACCATTCAATTTACATTTTATTTATATCTCCATTCAGAAATGATAAAACTGACTTTGAGAGACAATGAATCATTGGCCACGGTTCTGCAGCTGGCAAATGACAGTTCTGGGGTCTGAACCTGCCGTAAGTGATAGCAAAGCCCACATTCTTTCCACCATTCCTTACTGCACTCTAGACGTCAAACGTGTCTTTGTCATACATCTGCACATATGTGTTTCTGATACTGAAATTTCAGTTAGCACCTGTGGTAGGCTGATGTAATGACCCACCAAAGATGCCCATGTCCTCATCACAGCATCCCGTTCATTTAAAAGAGGGAAAAGGGAGTTTTCCACTGTGATTATGATAAGGATCTTGAGATGGGACAATTATCCTAGATTATTACAGGAAGATGTTATAAATGGGATGGTAAAAGTAGCTAATAGCGAGGGACACCTAGGTGGCTCAGTCGTGAATTATCTGCCTTAGGCTCAGGTCATGATCCCAGGGTCCTGAGAGCCCCGCATTAGACTCTCTCTCACACTCTCCCTGCTTCTTCTCTTGTGTTCCCTCTCTCACTGTGTCTTTCTCTGCCAAATACATAAATAAAATATTTTTAAAAAAATAAAAGTAGCCATGGGACGCCTGGGTGGCTCAGTGGGTTAAGCAGCTGCCTTCGGCTCAGCTCATGATCCCGGCGTCCTGGGATCGAGTCCCACATCAGGCTCCTTGCTCAGCAGGGAGCCTGCTTCTCCCTCTGCCTCTGTCTGCCACTCTGTCTGCCTGTGCTCGCTCTCTCCCTCTCTCTCTCTGATAAATAAATAAAATCTTTAAAAAAAAAATAAAATAAAAATAAAAGTAGCCAGAATGCCTGGGTGGCTCAGTGGGTTAAGCCGCTGCCTTTGGCTCAGGTCATGATCGCAGGGTCCTGGGATCTAGTCCCACATCGGGCTTCTTGCTTGGTGGGGATCCTGCCTCTCTCTCTGCCTCTCTGTCTACCTCTGCCTTCCTCTCTGCCTACTTTTGTGCTTTCTCTCTCTCTTTCTGACAAATAAAATCTTCTAATAAATAAATAAATAAATAAAAGTAGCTAATAGCTAAAAAGTGCAGGTGACCTCTAAAAGCTGAAAAGTGGGAAAGACCAAAGAACTGATGCCCCCTAGAGAGAGCATTATAAGGAACTCAGATGATATCTTGGTTTTAGCCCTAGGAAGCCTCTTTCAGACTCCTGACTTCTAGAACAGTAAATGATAATATGTGTTGCTTTAAGCCACTGCATTTGTAGTAAACTACTATGATTATAGTAGTTTGTGTTTATAGTAGTTTATAGTTTATAGGAGTTACAGTAATAACAGAAATCTACTACACATCCTTTGGAGCAAAGAAGTCCTGGAAGGACTTTTGTTTTTGTAAAACATACGTAAAGTAATTCTGCTCCCCTCAGCATCCTTATTTGCACACAAAGTTTTCTTTCTCTGCTCCCAGAGCTAGGCTTTGTGTGACTTAAAGTTCTCAGCCCTTCAGAGCTATAGTTGGCAATCACATAATGAGACGTGAGGAAGAAAGCACACTTTCTTTCAAACTGTGCTTATCTCATTAAAGATGCTTCTAGTAGTCAATAAAATTTTCAGAACATAATTTCAGGGAAGCATAGCATAGCAAAGAATATAAAAGACAGTAGTTCCAATGCCATAGCTATAAAATGCTACATAGAAATTATTGTCTGAGATGTTGTCAAAGAAATACTTAATTTTAAATTAAAGATGACAATGTGTCTGCTTTCTTCAAAGATGATTTAATTTCACGTTACTTGGGTTAAATAATCATAAAACTAAAGGTCAGTTACATTGCTTTCACTTTCTAAAGTAAAGTATTTTCATTCTTTTATTTTTATAGAAAGTTGAACCAATTTAAGAATTAAAGTAGCCCAAGGGGCTTTATTTTCAATTGCTCACTTATAAAAATATCAGTAAATGAAAAATTTCAGTAAAATTTTAACCTAATAACATTGTTACAGATTTCATAAAAGAGTCAGAAATTTATTGAGTCTGCTTCACTATTTCTCATGTTTTGGATGGCTGTAATTAAGTTGATATTTTTTGCAATTTGGGCAGAATTTGAAATTATAATTGTAGCAGAATAAAAACTTGATTTCTTTTTTCAAAAAATTCTCTTCTGCAACTACATAAATGAGCTTCTTAGATTTGATAATTTATACTGTATTAGGGTTAGTGGCATCTTTAAGTAGTTACTCAGTCTTGGAAACTTCCATGTCTGAAAACTCAGGATTGCTAAATAATTTTAGTGTGAGTGTAAATATATATCCGGAACACACACGGAGCTACTAAGAGGAGCTGGAGAATGTCAACAGATTTCCTCAGAAAACCAGATGACCACAAGTAAACACCCCCTCTGAAGCCTTCAGGTGAGCTCACCACATGTGTCAGTTTTCCAGGGGAAGAACCAAAACTCAAGGATGAAAGTTGGTCAAGTTCTCAAAATTAACACATGGAAGAGTCAAGATTCAAATCCAGATCTGTCTGATTTCAAAGTCTGGGTCTGGACCCTTTTATTATTCTAGACAGTGTCTACATGAGACAGAACTTCCAAAATCCTGGGATCTAAGTAAGGAAGACTGTAAGTTCAGATGACTATAAATTCAAAAGATGCAGTTTGACTGAAAACTTCAACACATACCATGACTGGTGGTTTTTCCGAGTTACACTGCCCCTGAGATTATCTTGAACAACTGACATCATGTTATTCCCTCAGACACAAAATTGGTTCATATGTATCTAGCTTTCCTTCCTGGAAGGATTCCCTCTTAATCACAGGGTCTGTTTCTAGAGATTCTACCCAATGCACGTGTGTCAAGGGCCCAAAGTTTACAAACACTTGTTGAGTGAATGCCAGTGGCAGCTTAACAAGCATAGAGTATGACTTGTCCAGTGTTATAATCTGATATACAGTGTACACATTAACCTGTCAGTAGATTAAGGAATTGGGGTGTGATTTATCACAGACTCTGTTTTGTTATCACCAAACCAAGCATATAAATTTATCGTGGTGTTAGCCCTCTTGTGGTTGTTGGAAAGTTTTCCCCACAGGTGGATTTTCTTTCCCAGGCTCAGCAAAACTGTACCCAGGTAAGGGTGGCCCAAGGAGCTTGAGGGACAGAGAGATACTCAGTCTGGCAGGAGTCCAGAGAATTTTGGGAAGTGAAGCAAAAGTGAAGGAGTAGTGAATTGGGTTAAATACTGCTGAAACACGGGGAACAGGGAGGATCCTGGAGATCATAAACACTAGCGAGAGCAGTTTCCAAAACTGCTGACTAGAACAAGAGCACTAAATTTAAGGGCAATTAAGAGAGAATCAAATGAGGAGATGAAAATAGCAAATACAAAATATATTTTGGATAATTCTGATGTAAAGAAACAAAGAGGTTGGGGCACCTGGGTGGCTCAGTGGGTTAAAGCCTCTGCCTTTGTCTCAAATCATGGTCCCAGGGTCCTGGGATCGAGCCCTGCTTTGGGCTCTCTGCTCCTCTCTCTCTGCCTCTCTGCCTACTTGTGACCTCTGTTGGTTAAATAAAAATAAATAAAATCTTAAAAAAAAAAAAAAAAGAAAAAAAGGTTAGCGGAACAGGGATGAGAGTTTACATTGAGGGTTTTTTTTGTTTGTTTGTTTTTAATTGGAAAAGCCTCAAGTGAATTTAAAAGTAATGGGAAAACTTAGTATTTAGGAAACAGAAAATTGCTCATTTAAGGGCTTCAAGAAGGTGGGGGATAATAAAACTATTAGTTATAGACGAGAAAAAGAACAGAGAATTTTATAGGAAATATTAATATGTATACTGGTTTTTTTGTTTGTTTGTTTGGTACCATGACAGTGATAGAACTATTAATAAATGCTTTCTCTTTTCTCTGTGAAATAGGTAATGAAGTCAGAAATAAAGAGTTGGTAGGCGTTGTGGTGAATTGAACACTCAAAGACAATCTGAAATTTGGAGGTGGAAACAGTTGATATATATGCACGGAAGCACAATTGACCAGTAGCCAGAGGTTACTAGACCTTGTGGGGTCCAAAGTTGATGAGCATGAACTAATTATGGATCCAGTCTGATCTTTTCCTGTGTTTTTTCCACCACTCATGCTCAATGCTTAGCTTCAGGCATACACAAAGCAGGATTCTGGTCAAAAGATAATGATCCACCTACGGGGTTCAAGGGGAAAAGAATGATGCATGGGAAGACGTCAGAATCTACAGAGATGTGGGCTGCTGAGATGTTATCTGTGAGGGAGAAAAACAGTCCCGGGTGACCTCAAGATATTTCTTACTGGGCTAAGGGACAAAGAGTAAAGGTGGAAGTAGCTGTTACATTAGAGGAAAGATAATGAGGTCTCCATTGCAGACGCTGATTTTAATCTCCTTATGAGAAGGTAGGATGGCAATACTTAGAATGTTTGGTGAAATCAATCTGAAGGATGGAAGGATCTTCTCATATGATGACACCTATTGTCAAACCTTCTCTTGGATGAAGTCTTTGACTGAAAACATAGGTAACAGGTGAGATTTTCCAGGAATCTGAGTGATAAAATAAGGCTACCAAGGAAGAAATCTGACTGCAATCTGTTCTGCCAGATAAATTGAGATAAAAGATATGAGAGCTTCAGAGTCTCAAGTAAATTTGTCTTAAAATGGCATTTAGTTGCTGGAAAAGAAACCAAAATATAAATATCTTTTTCTTCAGCCAAAAAATGTATTTATGGAAAATATTTAAACAGAACTTTGAAAGATGCCTTATAAATACATTACAATAGGATAATAACATACAGAGACATTTTCTAAATGTGCAAAGCTGGAAAACTACACATTTGGAAGTACTGTGGATGACACAGGGGCTTCTCGTGGACATTGAAAGCACCCTTTTAAAGCTACCCTTATCTACTGTAGATCAAAATCAAAGTCCTATTAAGATTCTAATTCTTGGAGCGCCTGGGTGGCTCAGTGGGTTGAGGCCTCTGTCTTTAGCTCAGGTCATGATCTCAGGGTCCTGGGATCGAGCCCCACATTGGGCTGTCTGCTCAGCAGGGAGCCTGCTTCCCCCTCTCTCTCTGCCTGCCTCTCTGCCTACTTGTGATCTCTGCCTGTCAAATAAATAAATAAAATCTTTAAAAAAAAAATCTAATTCTTCTAATGAATTAAGTGCTTTGTTTTCTCTGATTTAAATTGGTGACATCAAATTCCTTTATGATGAAAGGTATCTCTAACAAAGAGCTAATTAGCTTGTTTATTATCTGGTATGTTTCTAGTAAAGTATGATTTTTGTGAATAAGTTATTATAGAATGCTACATGGACATTCAGGATTCCTACACTTAAAAGTTGTTTTTTAACAATTTAGGGTTCAAATGACTTTCATTTCTAAAAGATTGATCTCTTTGAAATCACACTAGTGGGGGCGCCTGGATGGCTCAGTGGGTTAAAGCCTCTACCTTCAGCTCAGGTCATGGTCCCAGGGTCCTAGGATCGAGCCCCACATCAGGCTGTCTGCTCAGCAGGGAACCTGCTTCCTCCTCCCTCTCTCTCTCTCTCTCTCTCTCTGCCTACCTGTGATCTCTGTCTGTCAAACAAATAAATTAAAAAATCTTAAAAAAAAAAAAAAGATATCACACTAGTGGTAACAGTCAATACTTCTCCAGACCTGGCCGAATGCTCCTGCCTTCTCAGTTGTGACACTTAATATTCAGTGATAACAATATACATCTATCATATTTTGCCAAATTTTACTTCTATTCATAATAATGGGGGGTGAACTTTTAACTTGTTTATTTCCCAGTTCATATTTTATTTGTTTATTTAAGGATTTTATTTACTTACTTGACAGACATTCACACAAAGGCAGAGAGGCAGGCAGGGGGGTGGGGGGGAGCAGGCTCCCCACTGAGCAGAGAGCCCCCAATGGGGCTCCATCCCAGGACCCCGGAATCATGACCCGAGCCAAAGGCAGAGGCTTTAACCCACTGAGCCACCCAGGTGTCCCTCCCAGTTCATATCTTAATATTAAAACTTAAAATTCAAGAACTGAACCACTAAAATATACTACATTCTCTTTTCAAACTCAATGCACGTAGTACTTTTGCTGAAGTTCTCTTCTTAAATATTCTCACTTCAGGGCTAGGTGAGAATTAGATGGAGATTTGGAGTGAATTTTGAAGAAAAACTTTTCATTACAAGAGAAGACACACACACACACACACACACACACACACACACACTCAAACAAATCCAAAATACCTTATTGTGTGTTTTATTTTATCAAGATTACTAATAACTTCTTTTGGAGTTATTTGGAGATAATGGAAATTTGGAAATTTGGAGATAATGGTTAATCTGTACTCCCTAACAACACAGAACTAGAATGTGCCATTTACTATCTTGTAATACACAGAAAAAGAAAAAAAGAAAAGAAAAAAAATTTAACATCTACATGTTTAAATTTCAAAAACCCTATCTCTATGTGCCAAAAAGCCATTTCCTCAAACCTGTTACAACTTTCAACAGTTTCAGAGTACGTATCACTGGTCTGTTTACTCAATCCAAAAGATTTAATCCTGATAAAGAATCACAGAAATACCTGAAAATTTTGGTTGGTCTACCAACTAACCCTTAAGGAAGAAAACTTAGTCTTGCACCCTCAAGCTTCTATCTAGGCATTACAGCAATACTTGGAGCAAAAGGGGGGAGGGAAGCACTTCCTCAGCAGCTCCAGGGAGGCAGTCCTCTGCTCCCAACACTCTCTGCTGGGGCCAGAAGTCAGGTGTGGCCCAAGGAAGATGGGGGTATTCCACAAATATGCTGCTATCTCTGGAAGAGTACTTGTACTCTTAATTTTCTTTCAGGTCTGTTTACCCTGTGCCCTGAATCAGCCTAAATACACTAATCCTCAGTGTAGGAACTGAAGGGAGGGGCAGTCCCTCCACTGTCTGAATATGGCCCCCAGAAATCCTTACTCCTCACATGAAAAGGGTGGTACACTACTGCTGCTCCAGGCCCCAAATAAATGACTCAAGCCTGGGACAGGTCTTGGCTATTTTTTTTTTCTTACCTTTAGACACCTTTTCCAAAAACAAAATATTTTTTGTTTTCTTCTTTGACCTTGTTAGGGTTGATTCCAAGTTAAAACATGTTAAACCCCTAGGGCCTGCCTGGGCCTACTTAGCCATAGTGACTCCATGTTGCCTAGATAGACATTTTGTTGTTTAATAAATGCCTCAACAGTTATTGATATCAGTTCCAGGTAACTGTTGCTAAAACACACACCTAAAACAAGGCCATTTTGTTTATATCGGTTCCAGGTAACTATTACTAAAACACATACCTAAAACAAGGCCGTTTTGTTGTTTAATAAATGCCTCAACAGTTACAAGTATCGGTTCCAGGTAACCATTACTAAAACACACAGGTAGGAGACATCCAATCAGCCAAAGCCACATATGCAGATGTCTGCGATTGTGCCCTATAAAAACTAGCCTGTAAGACCAAGGGGTGTCGCTCTCTTCGGAGGCGGCCCTGGCCGGTCAGTCTGACTTCTAATGCTTGGCATAGAATAAAGCTTTACATAACTTTCACTTTGTCTCAGCCTCATTTCCCTGGCTGGTCAGTCTAACTTCTAATGCTTGGCATAGAATAAGGCTTTGCGTAATTTTGTCTCAGTCTCGTTCCTTTGATAACGGACCCAACAACCTAAGTTTCATCTTTGAATATTAATAGTATATTTGCTGGAAGTTGGGCCTGAGGGTACAAGTTAATGAAACACTGTTTTGACTTTCTTGGGATTCAAGTCACCAAAGTCACAAGAGACCTTAAAGACAAATACGGGAGGTTACGTAGCTGGGAACAGGACTTTGCTCTTTTAATATTGAGAAGGCTGGATTTTTCTAAGTAACTGAAGACCCAAGAAAGCCAACATAAAACACAGTACTTTATTTTGCTACTGGTATCCAGGCACAGTACTTAAAAGTTATAGAAAAACATTTGTTGGCAATTTCATATGAAGAGGAGATCAACAACCTAAGAAAAATTTGTCCTTTTAACATAAACTAAACCAAATTCTCAGTGTATGCCAGTGTATTTTCGATGTTAACTTGGCTTTTTTTTATAAAAAACTTAATTAAATCCATGAGAGCCATTCAATCTCTGCTTGACCTCATTAATTCCTGGTTGAAAATTCAGAAGCAAGCAATTGTGAACCATTTCTTTTATATCAGCATCCTGTGTGTGGGCAAATGTATAAATACACTTTGTAACCTCGAGAAGTCTATTATTCCGCATACTAAATTTTCCAATGTGGCACAACATGGGTGTACTAATAAACCCTAATAGTTTTAATTCCTCCGTGGCATGGTCTCCTAGGTCTCACTGTGGGAATCTAGGGTCTCTCACACCCTGGTTTCCCACCCAGGAAGGTAAGGACAAAGTAATGAGAAGAACTCAGAACGCAAAATCAGAGAGAAGCTTACCAGAGATCCAGGAGAGGCACCCAAGACGCAGCCAACCAACAGGACTACCTGGTGTATCTGCCTGCCTGGAGAAGCCAGCTCCAAAATCCTCATCAGCTGTCTCCAGGTCCTCTCTGCTTGAGAAAACCATCAAATGACAAAACCAAAACAACATAACGAGTTTGAGGTCCTTTATTCAAGGGAAAACAACCCAGGGATGGGGGGTAGGGGGTGGGGATGGGGGGAAAGTCCAGTGTCTCACCAGCAATGACACACTCTTCTTGAAAGATTTTGGATAAGAGCAAATTCTATAGGAGGTTTAGATGAGATAATGCAGAAACAGAACACTGGCTAGGGTGTTGGGATTTCCCCATAAGGCTAGCGAGGTACTGTTTCCTAGAGGAAAGTAAACTAGTCATTGGTGCACTAGTGGATGTGATCAGTGTGCTTTAGTATTAACAGGTGTTTCCCTGTAAGTGCAGACATTTATGTTGAGCTTTGGAATGTAGACTGGGCCATTGCAGTGGCCTGCCACCTGGGGGCATGACCCATAAATTAGCTTTTTCTGGCCCCATGGGGTAGGATCTTTGATGATTTCCAGGGCTCCTTTAATCTCTAGCACCTTCTTATTTACCTTAAGAAAAGAAGGGCCAGGGCCATCTGTACCCCAATGTTTATAGCAGCAATGACCACGGTCACCAAACTGTGGAAAGAACCAAGATGCCCTTCAACGGACGAACGGATAAGGAAGATGTGGTCCATATACACTATGGGGTATTATGCCTCCATCAGAAAGGACGAATACCAAACTTTTGTATCAACATGGACGGGCCTGGAAGAGATTATGCTGAGTGAAATAAGTCAAGCAGAGAGAGTCAATTATCATATGGTTTCACTTATTTGTGGAGCATAACAAATAGCATGGAGGACATGGGGAGTTAAAGAGGAGAAGGGAGTTGGGGGAAATTGGAAGGGGAGGTGAACCATGAGAGACTATGGACTCTGAAAAACAATCTGAGGGTTCTGAAGTGGCGGTGGGGGGTGGGAGGTTGGGGGAACCAGGTGGTGGGTATTAGAGAGGGCACAGATTGCATGGAGCACTGTGTGTAGTGCAAAAATAATGAATACTGTTATGCAGAAAATAAATTTTTAAAAAAAGTGTTGCAGGGGTTAGAGTATATATAACTTGTAACAGATACGTGACTTTCATAACAAAGAGAAATTTATAGAAAGCTATTGCATTCACCTTTGGGGCAAAGTAGTGTGTTGAAACCACAACAGGAAAGAGGCTCAGAATTTTCAGGAAGTGTTTCCTCCAAAACACACACCAGATGTCAGATTTTTACTGAACCAGAGTAATTATATACTTCAAGATAGTCATACATCAAGGGCACAAGTTGAAACTAGCCTTTCAAGGATTTAGAATCACATTTATTAATGTAATTGAAATTGTGCTTCTGAGCTTTCCTATATTTTGAGTACCTGCCCATGTGAGGGAATGGGTGGACACATTGTTAAACATTTCTGCATTTGGGTGAGAGTGTCAGATCTTGCTTGCCTTTCTGACAAGGCTCATACTGTGCAAAGCAATTCCAATATCAAGGCTGATCATCTGTCCAGAGACAGCCAGCCATTAAACTCCCAGACCAAATCCAAAGACACAATGTTAAATATTTCTGCATTTGTTAAGAGCACCAAAAGATACTGCTTGCTTTTCTGGGACAAGCCTCATACCATGCAGAGCAATTCCAATATCAAGGGTGATCATCTGTCCAGAGACAGCCATTAAACTCACGGACCAGATCTGAAAAACATTTGTAACTATTTAGCCACTCCTGAATAGCTTTCACAGCTAGCTAAATCATCTTCTCCAACTGGTAATTGTTTCAATGTCCCAAGACATTAAAAGCTATTAAAGTCTAATGACCCAAGTCTTGTTTTTCCTAGAAGGTGGAAACTTTTTTTGATGTTCTAGCTTTTTTTTTTTTTTCAATAGTGTTTAACTGGCTATCAGTTTAGAAAAATACAGTATTATATCTATGCATAAAGTGCAAATCAAGTACTTCAGTGAAATTGTAGGTCTGGAAAAGGTGTATTTTGGGTTCAGTACTGACTGCAACTGTTATACATACAAATAGCCATTTTTGTGTTCAAATGAAAGAGGGAAGGGTATCACTAAGAGATATGAAAATCCTCATGGAGCAGTCCTATTTTTTGGTTTATTTTATTAATATTTGCAGTTTATACTATACCACAGATTTTTTGGCCTTTACCTGGTAAAACCTTTTGTCATAATCAAGAAAAAGTAGTATCCATTGGATATTATTTTATGATTTTCAGGTAATTATCTCTCTTATAAGAGTCCAAATATAGTACAGACTTGTTTATTTGCAATTTTTTCCCTCTATGAGACACTTCATTGCTCAGTCTGTCAAAAGATACTACAAATGGGGGACCTTTGGGTGGCTCAGTCAGTTAATCAACTGCCTTCTGCTTAGGTCATGATCCTAGACTTCCAGGATAGAGTCCCGTATTGGGCTCCCTGCTCAGTGAGGAGCCTGCTTTTCCCTCTGACCCTCCCCCCATCATGCTTTCTCACTCTCTCCATCTCAAATAAATAAAATCTTTTTTAAAAAAAGACTTTACAAATGGTACTGAGCTAATCAAAATTTAAAAGAAAACGTGACAGAAGAATGCATGAATGAGAAAAGCATAATTCCTGGTAATTACACTGGAAATCCACTTGAATGATCTTGTTGCCATGGTTAATTTTAGATATTTTAACCTTTCTTGTATTGTTAAATCAAATGTTATCCCAAAGAAAGAGAAGAGCCCCTAGAGAAATAGAAATAAAATCAACCTATTATTAACTGAAACAGTAAAAATGACAAAGCAGAAAAGTCCAAGTTCAAAGTACATTCTACATGTCTTCATTTGTTCTGGAGAAAATAATCAGTAAAAAAATATATATGGATATTTATTCATTTTTATGAGTCAATCATTTAAATTTTCATTAATAAAATTATCAAGTTAAGACTAATTATATCCATTTTTTTTAGCACCAGTAGAAAACAAACACCAAATCTAATGTTTAACTTGAATTATAAAGTATATTAATGAAAAATACAGGTACACCTAAATGTGTAGGGCATTTTCTAAATCTTACAGGACTGCTTCATTTAAATGCTTATTCCACTGTCTCAGCTTTGTATAGTATTTTGTCTTATTCATTTTTTTTTGATGTTTTGAGAAAAGGAACACAAAGAATATTATTTTTAACTACATTCATTAATTTTTTCAGTCATTTATCATCATTTGTTCACCAAATATCTTACTTTTTTACTATGTGGCAGTTATCACATTAAGATGATAAACTGAAAGAAAATGCTGTTGTTTAAAATTAATGACACATTTATCAAAGTAATAAAGTGAAATAATTTTAATATAATACAAATACTTCAATAATTCTAAACTAAATTCTCAGTGATCAAAAAATACTAGTTCATCTGAAAGAAAAAAACACAAACATGGAGGTAATGCAATTTTACACTGGCATTTGAGGAACCAGGATTGAGACTTTGTGTGCAAGTTTGCATTTTTTAAAAATAACTGGTTCAAGTTGTCATAATTAGAAACAACTATTGTTAAAAGGGGAAACTCCAATTTTTAAAAGGATGTCTTGAAGAGTTAGATTTCATTCCAATACCACATTCTTTATAGCAACGTGAAAATTTCTAACATGTGGTACAATTCCCAAACTTGTTTAGGTTAATGTTGAAAATTAATCCTAGCAACTGCCATTTTCAATGTATGAAAATCTCTCAGCAGGATCTGACAAAACGATATAAAATGGAGGCATTCTGAAGAGGGATGTTTCCTGAGTCACAATGTAGGGTAACCTGATCGAGCAGATAGCCACAGAGTTCATGAGTCTTCATATTCTGGTCCAACAGAAACAAATCACAAACATTTCAGTGAAAATCCCCACTACATCTTCATTGGACAGTGGTTCTACTAGAATTTCTGAGTTGTGAGTAATAGCTATATGGACATAAATTAAAACTGAGGGAATAACTGGTTTGAAATGGTGTGGATATCCCCATATAGTTAAGCATTTAGTTATCGTTCTTTCCTTAAGCTTATGTTCTCTCCATATACACCATGTCCAATGGAATATCCTCCAATAATCAAAAATGTAATTGCTCAATTTTTCCATTACCATTAGACAGTAAAGTAGCAACATACTCTTATAAATACCATAGAAGAAAATCTCTATTTGCTGTTGCTACTAATCAGAGAACATAGTTGGTGGCTCATTGTTTTGTATGTATAAATACATACACACAAATATAAATATATATTTATAAATATACCTATATTTATATAGATATATATTATATTAATATATTTATACATATATATAAATGTAAATGTATATGTGTGTGTATTTGTGCGTGCGTGCATGTGTGTGAATCCAGAAATGCATCTACAGAGCAGGAAAAGAAGAAATGTATTTCAAAAGTGGAATTCATTACCACTTCTCAGATGTGTAACTTACCCCTACAATCTTTCTGGACCTCCATAATTAGAGTAACTTAAAAGGTTTATTTTTTTTTTGTAGGTTTTATTTTCTTTTTGGTGTCTCAACTCTAGCTACAGCCCTGACCAATGTATTTCTATAAACAAAAGCTGGATATACTAATGTGTACTTCTTGGGCTGGCCAATGCTGGAGTGTTAAAATTTATTGGTTTTTTTTTTTTGGTTTTTTTTTTCTCCAACAGACCAAAGAGAGTAAATTTTTAAGAGAATTTTTCTAACTGAATTTGAAAGTTAGATGAGAATCTAATAAAAATCAGTGTCTATGTCTATTTATGAAATTTTCCTCATGTCAACTGAATAAAAGTAAAGAAAACGTGCAAAAAAAAAACCCAAAAATCAAAAAAAAAAAAAAAAACACTGTCCTCTAAACTGAAACAGGGAACACCTCCAGCCTCAGAGCAGAAATACACAAGTCAAAATCTACTTTGATGGGGGTGATGGACATTAAGGAACGCATGTAATGAAATAATGAAATGAGCAGTGGGTGTTAGAAGCAACTAATGAATCATTGAACACTACATCAAAAACTAATGATATACTATATGCTGGCTAATTGAATTCAAATTTAAAAAGAGAAAAAAAATTTTAAAAAATGAAATTGACTTTGGAATGAATTGAAGAGAACAGCAAAAATGATACAGAACCCCTTTACCCAAAGGCATGGGAAAATTTGTGAGAAGAAAGTCTCAAAATGGAAACCAGAATTGGGGATTTGGGTGTGTTGTACAGAAGGCATAGAAAGACATTGTTTTCAGTCTATTTCATCAGGGTATGTCAATACAGGACAAAAGGAAAGACTGCCAGGCTACCCACCACCAGTTCTGCCCATCTACCTGGGCCCTAAATATGAAAGATGAGATTGAAAGGCAAGGGTGGAAAGTAGGCAAATGTGTAAACACCTTATATTATCAAAATCATGGTGGTAAACAGTAAGGAAAGCTTTGGATGGAGAGCAAATGACCCACATTTTAATTCAATTCTCAATGTCATGTTACCCCAAAGTGAGACAAGGCACACCCACCACTGTCCCTTTGTGGATTGGATAAATTGGAGATATTTGATTAATTTTGGTAGAGGAACTCAAAGAACAATTTCAGACTGCCATTAACCATATGCATAGGTTCGTTCCTCCCGTCCTAGGTATCTGAATGACATTCTTCAGTCAGGTGTTAGGCACATTCAAACAGGACCTAAGTACACAGGCAGAACGCAGAACATTCAATGTGCATGATTTTCAGACACACAGTTGTCAAGATATTTGTTATTTCTGATAAAATTGAGTAACAAAGTAAACGGGAACCATGGAATCATATTCCAAAAAAAGAAGAAAAGGGAGAAGGAAAAGGGGAAGAAAAAAAAGAAGCAAAAAATTGTGCAAAGGCTAAATCTTAAACATGAAGAGGAGTTCATCTAGCAAGTAGAAGAGAATTTTAGACAACCTGTATTATTCCACCACTGCCATCCCCACATTTCATTTAAAGAAAGTGTGAAATCTATAATATCAGAGAATGGGAAAACTGAATGTAAAAGAGACAGATAATGAAGAAAACTTTAAACGAGAAAGAACAGTACCACTGTAGTCATTAAATATAATTGGCAGAATATAATCAATACTGGGAATATATTTTTAAAAAAAAGAAAAAATACTGGGAATATAAAAAGCAGTGAAACAAAGGGCAGACTTAAGAAAATGTGGCCAAAAAGAAAAAAAGAAAAAGAAAAAAGAAAATGTGGACAGTGGATAGTCCAACATTGAGACATTTCCCTGTGGAAGGAGTTCATGTGGATTCCTATGCTTATCTGTGTGTGTGTGTGTGTGTGTGTGTGTGATGACTATGTAATTAGTTCAGGAAGTGTGCTTAAATGGATTAAAACTTTTTTTTAAGATTTTATTTATTTATTTAACAGACAGAGATCACAAGTAGGCAGAGAGGCAGGTTGGGGGGGGGGGTAGCTGGCTCCCTGCTGAGCAGAGAGTCTGATGCAGGGCTTGATCCCAGGACCCTGGGATCATGAACTGAGCCAAAGGCAGAGGCTTAACCCACTGAGCCACCCAGGTGCCCCAAAACTTTTTTTTTAACTATAAGATTTCAATATTATAGCACATAATTTTTAATATTTCTGATACGTATGAAGTTCAGGTATATAATGAACTTACTAATATCTCCATGAAAACTGCAAATGGAATGTAGCTTAGGCAATGTCTTACATACAAAATGCATGGATCAAAGAGATGGCAATGACTGACAGAACATAGATGGAGAAAACAAAACCAAACATAAAAGCCAGCAGACCTAACTATAGAGTCAGTGTCTTTGTAAGAGATGCCAGAGAACAAACTTTTCCTCTCCTCCCGCCCTCCCTCTCTCTCTTTCCCATTTTCCTTCTTCCTGTTCCCCGCTCCCTTGTCCCTTCCCCCACTCTCTTCCTCCCTCCCTGCTCCTCCTTCCTTCTCTCTCTCTCTCTCTCTCTCTCTCTGTGCCCATCCACTGGGAAAGACCATGAGAGGACTTGGGGAGAAGGTAGCCATCTACAAGCCAGGAACACAGCTTGCCTCAGAAATGGAATTTGCAGACACCTCGATCATGGTCTTTCTGTTTCCAGACTGTGAAAAAATAATTTCTGTTGTTTAAGTGGCTCAGCCTGTGGGATTTTGTTATGTACTAATTCACTAGTACATCATCAATTTTACAACTGCTCATTGCTTTTTACTACTTTAAACATAGCTTTTTATTTCCAAAATGTTATTTCATTGCAATATGCATTCCAACTTTCCAGCAGTATCTTTTCTAATAACTTGGAGACACATATTCCTTGATAAGCATTTTGTTTTTGTTTGTTTTTTGCTTCTTTGTTTGGTTTGGTTGGTTGTTTTTAGAGAGAGCTACGGGGAGAGAATCCCAGGCAAGCTCCATGCCCAGCATGGAGCCTAATGTAGGGTTCAATCTCACAACCCTGAGATTGTGACATGAGCTGAAATGAAGAGTTGGATGCTTAACTGACAGGGCCACCCAGATGCCCCCAATTAGGTTTTTAATAATAGTAAGTAGTCATTGTCCTTTTTCAGAAAATCACTGGGATTTTAACTACTCTTCAAAGAGACCCAAAATGCCTCTAGTCACTCCCCAGACATTCCATGTAGTATTTTTCTGTGGAGCCATATATATATATATATATACACATTAGATGGTCACATAATATATATTTATATAAATGTAAATACATATTTAAATACTTTAAAACAATATATGTGGCAATATTTATATACAAGCATATATATATATATATATATATATATATATATATATATTTAGGAAGAAATAAATGTTTCTTTCCCAGAATTTAAACTCATACCCTGTATACACACCAGTACAGATTTATAGAGACAAACAAAATAACAACACCTCAATCTTAACAGTTCTATGGAAGAATGAATCAGATCTTCAGGCTATTCTCTTGCCATAAAGAATAAGCTGAAGAATCCTAAATTCAAATTTGCAGGTTTGTGTTTTGTGTACTATTCAAGATATTAGTATGGTACTCATTTACATAGGAGATGTCAATACTAAAAACAAAAAAAAAATTGCAAATAACAAATATTTCAAAACAGGTTTTCAATAAAGCAGTATAAAAATGGTAAATCATAGTGAATATGCTAAAAGAAGACCCTATAAGAAATTGCATTAATATACATGAGGGGTGGCAAATGGCTACACAGAAGAGACAGACAGGGGCGCCTGGGGGGCTCAGTTGGTTAAGCCACTGCCTTTGGCTCAGGTCATGATCCTGGAGTCCTGGAACGGAGTCTTGCATCGGGCGCCCAGCGCCATGGGGAGTCTGCTTCTTCCTCTGACCTTCTTCCCTCTCATGCTCTCTCTCACTCTCTCAAAAAAATAAATCTTAAAAAGAAGAAGGAGGAGGAGGAGGAGGAGGAGGAGGAGCGGGGTGGGAGACAGGCAGAATTACAGAGCAGAAAGGAACTTGGAGCTCTACAGGATTAAAAGCTTCAATCTCCAGGTGTATTAATCATTCCTCATTTGTCCCCTCCCACCCCTTTCTAATCATCTTTATCATGTGCTGGGCCTGAGGACAAGCACCAGATATTTTTGCAACTTCTAGCTTGGTTATGTCTGAACATTGAGCTCCTGGTCACAGAGCAAATGGTGGGAGGGGAGAACCATTGGGGTGCTTACTCCTCAGCTCCCTTCCTGCCGAGAGCAGGGGTTCTTCTGCCAAAGGCCACTAATCCCGCCCAGCCACCTGACAACTCTCCTCTCCAGCCCATTCAAGTCTGTGGAGAGGAACACCTCACTACTGCGAGCCCCGGAATTATTCACCCCTCCCTGTTCGTTTCCATTAACATTTTTTAAATCCCTTATTAAACCCATGCCAATTACTCCTTTTTCATGCACTATGTTCCCTCAATATGAACTAAGATGAAAGATGAAATCTCCAAGTCATAAAGAGATAAAAGGGTAAGGGCTAATTTATCTCAGTCACATTATCACTTGCCTGTGGTCTTAGAGAAGCAAGGAGCTTTATGGTAACTATTATAAATGCTGCCCTCAAAGTACTGGATTAAAAGTAAAATTCACAGTTCCTAGTGTATGATAAAATGAAGAGTGCTCCTATTCACTCCAGATGATTAAAAACACTAAGCAAGAAGAAAGAAAAAAAAGAACAAAGAAAACACAAGAAGTATGTTCATTAGTAAGTCTATTCTTCAGACAAGAGTCTAGAAGGCTCAGATATTGCTTTTTGTTGTGTACCCCATTTAGGTGCCAAAGGTTTAAGGGACCTGCCCACCATAACACAGGTTAGTGGTAGAGTCTAAGTCCGAACTAAGCCCTTGCCCCAGTTGTGCTCTGCAAGGGGATCCGACCACAGGTAAACACTGAAGTCACACTCACTGTTTCTGAGAAACTAAATCATGTGCCCACATCACATAGATGCATGGGATAGATAGGAGGGAAACTTGGAACTCACACATGAAGAGGATGGTAAGTGGAGTGGAGAGTTCAAAAGCACCCCAGAGCCCTTGGTCATCATAGAATTGGGGGGTTCTATCCCTCTTGTTGAATCATATCTCAGGTAAGCCAAAACAAGCAAAGACTGCAATCGTCTGATTCCTGGTCAAGAGTGGGAGTCTGGGAAATTATGCAGTATGAACAGTTCTGGTGAAACCACAATGCCCAGGAGCCGGTTTCCTGTGTTCGTGGAGAAAAAGCAAGAACGCATATGCTACTTTAATTTCCCTACACCACTGCCAAAAGCCACAACCTTACTCTGTGTGCAGTGATCTGACCCCTCTTTTGAAGGGCTCCTGTTCACTAGGTTTCAGCGAACAAGGTGCCAACCACTTGTTCCCAGAAAGGTTCAGAATCAACCCAATTTCTGAAAACAAACATCATTTATAAATGATGTCTCACCATTATCAGGGTAGAACCTTCCTGTTTTCACCAACTCAGATTGTTTCCATTACGACAAACAGATGACATGCAATAACCACAATCACCAACAATATTTGTTAACTGATAGATTACTTGGCAAAACAAATCGAAAAACCCTATTATTTATTTTGTCTTCCTTAAGATATGATTCCTCTTATCCTCTTTGAGAGCTTCATATTTCTTTATGAAATTGTTTATATCCTGTTCCTTTTCAATGCCTGCTACAAGGAAGAACTGTGACATTGAGAGTCTTGACCATGACATTTGGGTAACTATGCAATAGTCAATTTAAGTAAATCGGGAACAAGGAGACTTTTCAGTGGAAAGAAGAGTAAAGACTGCTAAAATGTTAGGGGAAGTTGGTTACTTGTCTTTCCTCTCCATAGATGTAGAATTCAGAGAAGACTGGGCTATCAGATTTCTGTTGAGCAAGGGTGAGGCCAGGGACCTAGAGCTGTTTAATCCACATCAAATGTGAGTAATAACAGAGAAAAAGGAGTTTTAAATCATGCACTATCAGAATGAAAAGGAGGGGTGCCTGGATGGCTCAGTGATTAAAGCCTCTGCCTTCAGCTCAGGTCATGATCCCAGGGTCCTGGGATCGAGCCCCATATCGGGCTCTCTGCTCATCAGGGAGCCTGCTTCCCTCTTTCTCTGCCTGCCTCTCTGCCAACTTGTGATCTCTATCAAATAAATAAATAAAATCTTAAAAGAAAAAAAAAAAAAGAATGAAAAGGAAATGGAAATTCTGGGAGCACCAGGGTGGCTTAGTCGGTTAAGTGCCTGACTGGTGATTTCAGCTCAGGTCATATCTCATGGGTTGTGGGATCCAGCCCATGTGTGGGGCTTCATGCTCAGCAGGCAGTCCATTTGATATTCTCATCTTCTCCCTGTGCCCCTCCCCTCCCTCTCTTTCTCTAATTTTTTTAAAGGAAAAGGAAATGGATTTTTAATGCTGTTTCAAAAGAAAAAGTAATATGTAAGATCATACAAGGAAACTTCAGTTTTTTTTAAAGATTTTATTTATTTAAGATAGACACGGAGATCATAAATAGGAAGAGAGGCAGGCAGAGGGGGAGGGGGGAAGCAGGCTCCCCGCTGAGCAGAAAGCCCCACTCTGGCCTAGATCCCAGGACCCTGAGATCATGACCGGAACCAAAGGCAGAGGCTTTAACTCACTAAGCCACCCAGGCACCCCAGGAAACTTCAATTTTATTTATTTATTTATTTATTTGTTTGTTTGTTTTTAAGATTTTATTTATTTGGCAGACGGAGATCAGAAGTAGGCAGAGAGGCAGGCAGAGAGAGAGGAGGAAGCAGGCTCCCTGCTGAGCAGAGAGCCTGATGTGGGGCTTGATCCCAGGACCCTGAGATCATGACCTGAGCTGAAAGCAGAAGCTTTAACCTACTGAGCCACCCAGGAGCCCCGGAAACTTCAATTTTAGCATAGGGACAATCATCATGCTTTGTTATATATGAGAAAGCCAAAGAGTTAATTTTTATAAGGTTAGAACAGAGGAGTAGATACCTAAGAAAATAAATAAATTTCAAATTATCACAGACTGTTTTACTTGCATTAGTCACAGGTGTTTAAATTTTTGACAGTTGTTTTTGTTTTGGTTTTTTTTTTTTTTTTGGATTGTTAGATATTTACAATTCCCAGGGTTCTAGACTATAATGTCATTTGTCTCATTCTTTTTCCGTTGGAAGGAAAAACTCCACAAAATGTTAGTATCCAATTTTTTTTTCCAGATAAACTTTTACATTAGGTATATTTCTTCAATTTCAATGCCTTCATCTAACTCCAACTGAGCTTAAAATCTCCAGATAAACTTTCCTATTTTCTTTTCTTGTATTGATTTAGTCAAAATGATGTGGGGGGGAGAGAAATGGAAGAAGAAATGATCTTCCAGAGAGTCATAAAAAGACTAAGTTCATCTCTACTGAAATGCATTTATCTCTTATTTTCATGCTATTTGCCTTTAATGTTCACACTGCTGTCCTTGTTGTCTTCCATAGACAGCCAAGGCACTGCAATTGATGACACTTCCGTTATGCTCTCCTCTTGACTGTGAACAGCTTCTCTGTTTTTTGGTTGGGCATGAGTCCATTTTGCCTGCTTTATTCTTAAAATATGAAAGGAACCAATTCCTCTGCAGGCCACGTAAATATGAAAAAGCACAGAACGGTCATTCCCAGTTTAAATAAAACAGTAATCTGACTTATGTGCAGACATGTATGCCCATAGTTATTTATTTATAAATTTGTAACATCAAAATAAACTTCTAACACTGGACAGCTAGTGAAATATATCATACTTCTTTATACTATATGCAGGACAGAAGTTTAAAACATGGTATATATTTATTAACATTGGGAAATATTTTCCTGTATTGTGAACTAACTGTATTATAGGAAAATAGAATGAACAGATGAAATTGCTCTACAGAAATGTGCCCGTGAATAGGTATGTGAAAAATATTTTTTTGTGATGATTTCTCTCCTGTGCTTCATTTGCTAATCTCCTTCATTGAACATATGTTAATTTTATATATAAAATTAAGCAACTTAAAAATTGAGACTACAGTTGTTATCATAATAGGGCTGCACATTCTTGTTACCACAACATGAGCTATGAGCTTTGTAAGTCCAAAGTAATAAGGAGAGACACTTTGAAGAAAATCTTCACAGAGCACAAGTCTTTCATGCTTCCTGGTGGAGAAGAAAGGACACATGAGAATTTTGTCAGATACATCACTAACATCCTTTGAGGACAATATACTGTGCCTTCCAGATACTGTGTGAAGGAAGTATTTGTCCCAGCACCAGGGAGGCAGCAGTTAACATCATATGTCAGCCCTTTGGAGGCTGCCTCAGCTACAGAGGGTGGCAGCATCCATGGGCATGTCCCATTTGGGGAGTTTAAACCAATAACCAACTCACTGAGAGTGTTAAGGCCATTACTACACAAGTCAAGACAACTCTGAAGAGCCCCTCAAACTCCAGAACTCTGTGGTGTGGACTGAGGCAATTGTTGGACCCGTATCACACTGAACATCTCCTTCTGTCTATGCTGCTTCATTCCACCATCTTCCTCAAGTGTTGATCTTGAGGGTGTCAAATAAATAACTTGCAAGCTAAACTCTGTCTCAGAATCTGTGTTTTTGGGAACTCAAACTAAGGCAAACAAAATAAAAGGAAAAAGATTTGGATCCAGAGCAAACACCAACCTATTTTTTTTCAGTATTATAGTATGTTTTGATCTGGAAGACAACATGCATCTACGGTCTTGGTCATATTCTCTAACATAAAATTAAGAATTAGCATGTTGATGTCCATTAAAGACTTTTACTATACTGCATATTTGTTTTGAAGCTATACAGTAAATCAGGAAGGCATTATATTTAATCCTCCCAGTAAGTAATACCATAATTATCTTCATCTATTCAGATCTTTCCTTGTGTGCCTCAGTGAAGATTTTAGTTAATTCCTCATAGGAACAGGGACTGCACATTACTTGTTAAGACTCTTATACAATCTCTTATTGCCTTTACTCAACTGTGAATGGAATCTGAGTTCCTTTTGGATGTTCTGATGTACAAGGGATTCTCTTATATTAATATGAATATTCCCACAATTAATCACTTGGTGAACATTGCTCATACCTACATTTTCCTATGGTATGGTCTTAAAATCTTTTGACTCATTTGTTTTTGGTATGTTTCCTTTAAAAAGTACAGAGTGACATATTTGTCAAGTGTTTTCTTCTTACTGAGATGAGAACCTCTGACGTTTAAGGATTTCACCCATACTCACTTCCCGTGATCAGTAATTTGTATTCTATTTGTTATTTACTCTCTATTTGTCATTTGTTATTTACTCTCTATTCTACTTTCTTCCAGGTGTTTTATCTTTTTTTTAAGTCTTCTTTTTTCCTTGTGCAATGATTATTTTATATTACACAACAATTTACATAGTCTACCACAAAGAAGGTACTTGTACTTGTTTTTCTCTTGATTGTTTGTGTCCTTTATATTTGTGTAATGATTTAGTATTATATCTTTTGGTACCTCTTTTAAAATCTATTCAGTTTTTTTTTCTCAGATTCTGATAATACCAATAAACACTTTTATAGTGTTTCTATTTATTCTCAGATTTCTGAATATATTTTCCAGACGTGCCGAATGTCACTTTTATTATGTCAGATGATGTTTTCTATTACTCCTTTTTGGCCAGTAGAAGCCCTTTTGGTATGCCTTTCTTAAGCTTTAGTATATTTTCCTCTGTTGGTTCTTGGTTATTTTATTGCATTTATTCTTTCTATTCTCTTCTCTTGTACTTTGTACTGAAGAAATTCTAGTGGCCTCTTCAATGCATTTCCCTGGATCCATCTTTCAGCTCAAAAATTTCTCTAATTTATTTAATTTTACCATTTAATTCCTTAATCCTTCTATTAAAGTTAACTTCAGTGCATGTTTTTATTTTTGCAACCAAATTCAAATTTTTCAAGATTTCATTTTTTTCCTTATTAGTAGCCTCTCTTTGTTTTATGGATATTACATATTTTTATCTTTATGAGATTACCAATTACACTTGTTTCAAATGTTATTTCTATTACATTTTCTCTTATTATAGAATTAATTTTTCATTTGCTGCTTCTCTCTTATAATTTGGTATCTCTTAGGTAAATTTGGTAACAAGATTCCTTTTGACTTACTGCTTATCATTTTTTAGTATTATATTAGGGAGTACTTGTTAATCTCCTGGGGAGTAAATGTTGCTATAAGAGAAGACTGTATTCAATTATTTTGATTGAAAAAAATATTTAAATATTTAATATATACACACACATATATCCATTCTGAATTTTAAATTCATTACATTAATCCTGAGGTACCCAAAACAAAGCTTCCATTAAAATAGTCCTTTTTCTTGATGGGAAATTATTTACATTGGTCACTAGCAGACCCAATTTTTCAAAGACATTATTTTATCTACTGATTTTTTAATAGAGTCTTAGCATAAATATTAACCTAATGAAGTTGAGATTATATTTACATTTTTGATAAGCATGTTATTGTTATTCTTGGTATTTACAGAGTGATAATTCTTATGTTGCCAACTTCTTGACTTATATCTAATAATTTATATCCAAAAGAAGCTAGAATTTATTTGAATATCACAGTTTTTGAACTAGAAGGTAAGTTTCAGTGTGTAATGTGTTTTGATGCTTCACCTCATTTCTTTAGAGTATTTAAGATATTCCCCTAAGGAATAATATTCTGAGATATATATATAAAATTTAAAAGCCTGGACTGTGAGACAACTTCATTTCAAACACTCTGTATGCCTTTAAAAAATAATAGGATAAGAAAGCATTCTTTGTAAATGTCAGAACAAGTTGAATCCATTTTCCTCTAACATATTCAATAGCTATTAGGTACAATTTCTTCTTTCTACATCCCCAGTCTCATTTCCTCCCTTTCCCACTTACATATCCAGAGACTCTTCTGGCTTCTCACTCCAGAGCTTTGGCCAGCCTTGACTGCAATGTAAACTGGCTACTCTCTTCTCAAGTGTAGACGCATCCTCCTCTGTTATTTGTGTACAGAAGACATGCTGTAATCACAATTGCTAGAGAAACCTCATAATAAATGGGAGATAGCAGTAGGAAAGAAAAGCAGAAAAAGGCTTAGACCCATGGTGGGGAAATTATTCCCACCCCCCCACCCCCACACACAGATTTTCTTCCCTTTAGAAGTCCCTGGCAGG
Source organism: Mustela nigripes (assembly GCF_022355385.1). Classification (NCBI taxonomy): domain Eukaryota; kingdom Metazoa; phylum Chordata; class Mammalia; order Carnivora; family Mustelidae; genus Mustela; species Mustela nigripes. The sequence goes on from NC_081568.1 coordinate 139,003,915, forward strand.
AACCATCTCTAGTGATTTCATGTTCTGTGAACATCTGTCTCCTAGACCCTCAGCATGTAGACAGTGCTGGCATCCCAACTGTAAAGAATGCATTGCAGCCTGTAGCAGTTAAAATCGCCCAACTCTAAAGGTGGACTATGATGCAAACTTGTTTTTGAGAAATATTCTGAAACTAAAGACATATAACTGCACCGATGAGAAGAAAAATCCAAGCCCAAACATATGGCATATAAAACAAACTGCTGTTCATATAGTAACGCAGGATTATAAGAGAATCTGTATATTTTAAAACATTCTGCTTTTATAATTGTCAAAACTTGGAAGCAACTGAGATGTCCTTCAGTAGATGAATGGATCAATATGAATGGTGCATCCCGACAATGGAATATTAGCACTAAAAAGAAATGAGCTATTAAGCCATGAGGAGACACGGAAGAAACTTAAATGCATATTACCAAGTGAAAGAAGCCAATCTGAAAAAGCTACATCCAGTATGATTCCCACTCTAGGACATTCTGAAGAAGACAAAATCACGGAGATAATGAAAAAGATCAGTGGCTGCTGGGGAGCCAGTGGGAGGGGGGAGAATTGTGAAGTGAGAATATGCAGAGTACAAAGATTTTTAGGGCGGTGAAATAGTCTGTGTCAGAATGGATATATGTCATTACACATTTGTCCAAATCCATAGAATGTACTGTAGCGGCCTGGTTAACCAGAGGAACTTAGTTGCAAACCCTGGATATAGGGGTGGGTCAGGCCGGAAGGAGACATCCAATCAGTGGGGCAGGCATATATTTACTGTGGTGAGTTGAAATCCCACTGGCTACCTGTGTGTGGGCGGGGCTCAACCACCTTTATAAATGTTAGTCTGTGAGGCTGGGGTGGCGGGGAGCTAGTAGGAGGAGTCAGAATAGCGGTTGGAGTAGTAGGAGGAGTTAGAATAGCCCTTAGAATAACTGTTAGGATAGCTGTTAGAAGAGCCATTGGAATAGCCGTTAGGGTAGTCTTCAGGAGAGTTGGAGCGTCATGGTCATTCATCATGGTCGCCCAGAGCGTTGTGTTCATCCTGGTCATTGTAGTGGTAGGCAGCGGCACCACGGTGAACAGCCTCGCTGCCAGCAGCCTCACCACAGCAAGCGGCCTCCTCACTACCAAGCCGCAGACCCACTATGAGCGGCCTCACCACCCCGGGCTTAAGCCCCACTGCGAGCAGCCTCTCGGCCAGGGCCCGGCACCGCCACTGCAAGCAGCCTCACCAGAGCAGGATCATTCTGGGGAGCGGCCCCGTCCAAGGAGCGACCTTGTCAGCAGCGGCCTCCTCCTGGGAGCGGCCTCATCCAGAGTGGCCTCTTCTTGGGAGCGGCCCTGTCTGGGGAGCGACCTCATCAGCGGCGGCCTCGTCCTGGGAGGGGCTTCATCCAGAGTGACCTCTTCTTTGGAGCGGCCCTGTCCGGCGAGCGGCCTCGCCAGAGCAGCCCCTGTCTGCAATGGCCTCATCAGCAATGGCCTCATCCTGGGAGTGGCCTCGTCCAGAATGGCCTCATCTGGAGCAGCCTTCTTGGTAGTGACCTTGTAGGGGTCATCGTCACCGTCTCTTCATAAGAGATGGCCCCTACCAGTCAGTTTGATTTTTGATGCTTGGCGCAAAATAAAGCTTTGTTTGATTTTCGCTTTGTGTCAGTCTTGTTCCTTTGATCACGGACCCTAACATGTACAGCACCAAAAGTGAATCCTAAGGTAAACTATGGACTTTGGGTGATTATCATGTTCCACTGTATGTTCACCCTTGGTAAAAGATCTACCACTCTGGTGGGGGATGCTGATAATGGGTAAGACTATGTGTGTGGGGGTGGGAAAGGAAGTATATTGAAAATCTCTGTACTTTCCACTCAATTTTGTGGTAAGTCTAAAAATTAAAGTCTTTTAAATTGTGTTTTAGGGGTGCCTGGGTGTGATCTCTGTCAAATAAATAAATAGAATCTTAAAAATAAAGTTTAAATAAAAAATGTTTTAAAATGTGTTTAAAATAGGTTGTAAAGATTATTTATTTGAGAAAAAGAGAGCATGAGCAGAGGGAAGGGCAGAGGGACAAGGAGAGAGAATCCTAGGGCAAACTCCCCCACTGAGTACAGAGCCCCATGCAAGGCTTGATCCCAGGACCCCCCAAGATCATGAACTGAGCCAAAATCAAGAATCACCCGCTCAACCAACAGAGCCATCCAGGTGCCCTCCAAATGAAATAAAAAAAAAAAAAACAAAAAACATTTTATTTATTTGACAGAGATCACAAGTAGGCAGAGAGGCAGGCAGAGAGAAAGAGAGGGAAGCAGGCTCTCTGCTGAGCAGAGACCCCCGATGCGGGGCTCAATCCCAGAACCCTGGGATCATGACCTGAGCTGAAAGCAGAGGCTTTAACCCACTGAGCCACCCAGGTGCCCCAAAATAACATCTTTTTCAAGAAGGTACTGCTGAGACTCTTGTCAGAAATTAAAGATGTAAGTTGAGGTAATTTGACTGAAGACCTTGAGGTGATTTGTTATTGAAACTGTTTTCACTGTTTAATGAAAATAAAAGTCATCTACTGGGATTCCTTTCCAACCTTTAGAAAAAAGATATAAGCATGTGAAGAATTACCCAACACAGGGTCAGGTAGGGGCGGTTCACTACACTCTTGGACACTGATCAGCTGAGGAGAAATCAACTTAACTACATCTGGTGTTGAAGAAATTCGTGCAGATATATTGGAAGGGCTAAGGGAAGGAACTCAACTAAAAGTTAAGAAGTTCTTCTTGCAAAGCCGCCAGCAGCCTTGGCGAGCCACAGCCCCTCCCTGAACGGCCTCGCCACCCCCAGCAGCCTTGACGCCCCAGCCACATGCTGCCTCGCCACCCCGAGCTGCAGCGGCCTTGCTGCCCGGATCCTTGCCCCCCCCCCCCCCCCAGTGGCCTCGCCGCCTGGAACTGAAGCCCTGCGGTGAGGGGCCTCGCCAGAGCGGCATCGGCATGCAGCCTCCTCATCCAGCGGCCTCATCCAGAGCAGCCTCATCTGGAGCGGCCTCCTCTGGGGAGCAGCCTCGTTGGTGAGTGGCCACCTACAGCGCGGTGGCCTCCTCTGGGGAGCAGCCTTGTCAGAGTGGCATCATGGGGAGCAGAGTCTGTGTTATAAGGGTTGTTGTCCTCCTTGTCATTGTCGCTGTCGTCATTGCCTCTTCGTCGTCGGGAGCGGCCTCCTCCGAGGAGTGGCCTCGTCCAGAGTGGCCTCTTCTTGGGAGCAGCTCCGACCAGGGAGTGGCCTCAACTGCAGAGCAGCCTCCTCTGGAGTGGCCTTGTCTGCGGAGCAGCCTCGTCCAGAGCAGCCTCGTCCAGAGTAGCCTCATCCAGAGCGGCCTTCTTGAGAGTGACCTTGTCGGGGTCGTCGTCGTCATCATCTCTTCGTAATAAATGACCCCTACTAGTCAGTTTGATTTTTGATGCTTGGCGCGAAATAAAGCCTTGTTTGATTTTTGCTTTGTGTCAGTCTCTTTCCTTTGATCACGGACCCTAACACCTTGAGATCATGACCTGAGCAGAAAGCAGTCATTTAGCTGACTGAGCCACCCAGGCGCCCTTGTATTACACTATTTTTGATCATCATAACTGGAGCAGTGAGGGAAAGGGAACACTACTTTTAAGTACTGGTTACAGGCTAGAGACGCAAACATTCTAGAGTGGACAAAACAGCTCCCCACTGCCCACCCCAACAAAAAATTATTTGGTCCAAAATATTCAAAGTGCCAAAATTGAAAAACATCTTCTAAAGAGGAATAAAACTTCATTAGAGTTTAGCAGATGCACATGGCCGTATACCAAGGTCAAAGGCAGAATGATGCTTCAAGTCAGAACCTGAGGTGTAATTCACATTAACAGAGGATATGGTGGAGAAAAACGTACTTAGCAGTTGAAGTCAAGAACCAAGGTGTGAGCTCATTGTGGCACAAATAAAGGTAAGAGATATAAGGACACTGCATATATTACAAGGTTTTTTTGAACCCAGTTGTTCACCGAAGATTAACTCCGGTTTCTTGAGAAAGGCTCAAGTGGAAATAAAATTCCCATCACAAAACCAAAAGCTAAACAGATAAACTATATAACTAATGGTATTAAAATGACCAATCCCTAAATTTACCTGGAGACAGGAAGTAAAAGAAGGTACACTGAGGTATCATTGAGCATTTTCTTTCTCCTTCTACCTTCTCCAAAACTATTGTTTTATTATCTTTTTCTGAGTAAAAAACAAAAACAAAAACGGATTTTTCCCTTACTTTACAAGTGTGAATCATGAATCATGATCTCTGTTAGCCAGTATATATCATCAAAGAATTAATTTTCAACAGAGAAAAAGAATGTGACAGATTATTAATGGGGGGGGTTCAGAAGTTTTGTCATAAGCAAAATGATTTTTCTTGTAAAAGTCAAAAGACAGACATCACACCATCTGCTCTTTTTAAAAAGTTATAAATCTTTGTTATTTGGGGAAGTATCTGTCTATGGAGTCTTTATGAATTTTTGAGTAGATGAATCAAAAGGCAATGGTGAACCATTATGGGAATGACAGTACAGGAAAATGATTATAATGGAGCAAAATAAGCAAGTAGAGAGATCACAGTACCTGTATGTTGTATTTAAACTTTAACAAGCCAGTATATCCCAAATTTTGATCCACTGCCTCTCTGGTGATTTCAACTAAGGAATGAGCAGAAGACTGTTATTTTGGGAAAGCAGTGATTTACTGTGCCTGAAATCACACCAAGAAGCTATCTTGTACTAATGCAGAAAGTCCATGCTATGCTCACAAGGGATTATAGAAATGGCATGAATACTTCCAGATCACTAATGGCACTGCATTCTTTCTACTGTTCTTGACCATCAGGAAGATTTGCTTCACTACTTTCAACTCTAAGTCCTAAGGCACAAAAAAATAGGAAAGTTTTCACCCTGATGTAGGACTCCACCAGTAGTACTGATCTCTCATCCCTGGCTGAGAGTCCATTTCAAATCAAGAATTTGCACAAGGAAGAATCATTTTGGCAGCGAGGAAGGCATTGTGCACACATGGGTGCTGATCAACATGATTGTCCTCAACTCCACTAATTTTTTAACACATTAAGGACCAAGCCTTTCTCTACCCTAGATAATGAAAAGATTTAAGATAATTTTTGAAACTAAGTGGTGAATGTACAGAGAGTAAGGACAAAAACTAGTCTTTTTGGTAAGCTGTTGAAGCTGAAGATCTACTGTGAAATGTTGGAACTCATGAAATGTTTGGTTATATCAGACATGCTAAAAGTGTGATTTATAAAACACAATATGGAGCAATGAGATGATGTACAAATCTTTCATGTAAGTCTGGGTCAAATACTGACCTCTCAAATGATACTGGTAAAGAATATAACAAATATTCAAGATAAATGTAAGCGTTTAGAAAGGAGATAATACAGTAAGACAGATAAATTTGAAAATTTAAAAATAGTGAAATAATGGTGAAATAATGAAGAGTGAAGTAATATAAAATAGTGAAATAATAACTGCTTAAAATAGTTTGTTAAACTCTACACTTAACTAATTTTACCGTCTTAAGACAAAGTACTATCTACCTTACTGGTGCTAGATTTAAGACACAGATATTTCACATTGTGCAAATTATCAGAAGAATCTATTCCCAAACACCTGGGAGAAAAATTATCAACAAAGAATGTGGCCACAGATAAATAGGCACCAATTTTAAGCCTAAATAAAATATCCAAGCAGAATTAAATTACAAAACTGTAAACTCAATCCTCTGCAAAATAATAATAATAATAAAATAATTATTACTATTTGTGAAATAGTAAGAACTTAATTTAATAGATATTGAAGTTTAAAAGGAATCAGAATGAACTGCACTGGTACCAGTACTTTTGGCTATCCAAAATATACTATCAAACTCATATATACAAATAACCCCTATTTTAATCACATCTGAGCACAAAAGCTTAAAAGGTAAGTATTAATATATAGTTGTAGAATCTCACTTACGCTTCAAAGAACATAAAGACATATATACATGTATATGTATGTGTGTATGTGTGTGTGTGTGTATACATATATATGTCATGACTTGTGTTTTACAATTTCATGTTATAGGGACAGTATTTTTGAAAAGACCATTGGGGACACCTGGATGGCTCAGTTGGTTAAGCATCTGCCTTCTACTCAGGTCATGATCACAGGGTCCTGGGATCCAGTCCTGTATCAGGTTGCCTGCTCAGCAGGGAGTCTGCTTTTCTCTCTCCCTTTGCTACTCCTGCTGCTTGTGCTCTGTCTCTCAAATAAATAAGGAAAATCTTAAAAAAAAAAAACCATTAATGCTACAACAAATGGATAGTATAACTTTTTTTACCGCCTTAAAAAAATTATCAAAAGCTATGGAATTTCTGAGTTTTGCATCACTTGAAAGCCAGAAAGTTAGCTGCCAGATTCGCTTTCCTTTTTAAATTTTATTATTATTTTTTAAATTTTTAATTTGACAGAGCGGGGAGCATGCAAGAGTAAGGGGAGGGGGAAAAGGAGAGCGAGAAGCAGAATTGTCACTGAGCAGGAAGTCCAATGCAGGGCTGAATCCCAGGACCCCCAGGGATCATGACCAGAGCCAAAGGCAGACCCTTAATACCACTGAGCTACCCAGGCACCACTAGCCAGTTTCATGAATGATGGCAGAAGATACAAGACCTGGGGGATAGCAACAAAGGATTTTATTACCTACAAGCAGAGAAGACAACAGGGTTCTGATATTCACATTTGGCCCCCTGGCTCCTTATGTGCTGCATGGCTGAGGCACAGCTGTTCAGCTGGATGCTGTGATGGCTAAAAGTTTGCTTTAGGTTAAGTCAACCTGGAATCCCAAATTCAATTACTAGTCACATAAGTTTATCCATAATGATAAGGAAAAGGCTGATGATCTGTTGATGATAAGCAGCCCAGTGAAAGCCCACTGTGGACCAGGCTCTGCTCTAAATGTTCATCATTTATCATCTAAAGAAATTTTCACAATCACACCAAGATTTATGATCTATTGAGCTATTCCCAGACTGGATGGCATAAGTTAAGCAGTAGGTTTAATTAGCTTACGTTTATAGAAAACGAATCCTAGAAGCCTTGTGCCAGAGCTCAGACTTGTGATCACTCCACTAAGGTCCCTTTTTGCATGAAGAAGTGACCTCTGGTTTGGAATCTGAAACTCTGAGAGACAACTGGTTAAATTTCCCTTTCAAAGACTTAAACCTACCCCAACAGGTAATGGTCCCTCATTGGAACACATGGGATGGACAAATTTTGCTACTGTATTTTAATAACATATACTGAGAAACACATGCAAAAGAAATTTTACATTTGCAGGGAAAGAATAGGTAACATTTGCAAGTTTTGTGTAGAGCTGTTTTTCTCTGAGTGCAGTCCTTCCACCAGCAA
>NC_081568.1:139011898-139028102 GCF_022355385.1 Mustela nigripes
AAAACAGAGACAAAAACAAACTTATTTCCAGGACTACTCCAAAGAGGCTGAGTCAAATACATGTTTAAATAATAGGCTAGATCAAAAGAAATGAAATCTCTCCATTTGCAATAATCTCCCTGATGAGAAGAACTTGAGAGGCAATGTGGGGGGCGTTGGGGGGTAGGGAAGAAAAAAATGAAACAAGATGGGTTCAGGAGGGAGACAAACCATAAGAGACTCAATCTCACAAAACAAACCGAGGGTTGCTGGGGGGAAGGGGAATAGGGAGAGGGTGGCTGGGTTATGGACCCTGGGGAGGGTATGTGCTATGGTGAGTGCTATGAAATGTGTAAGCCTGATGATTCACAGACCTGTACCCCTGGGGCTAATAATACCTTGTATGTTAATAAAAAATAAAAAATAAATTAAATAATAGGCTAGTTAAAAAAAAAAAAAAGAAAAAAAATTTAGATGGAAATGTTCACAGAGAATTCACTAAGCACTCATCAAATGTGCATTTTTCCCCTAAAACAACAATTTTAATTTGTTATTTAAAAGAACAGCAACTCTTGCTTGTTTCCCATAAACCATGAGGGAGTAGCTGCAATTGTTTCTTTTTAAAGAAACAGATTCTTTTTTTTTTTTTTTAAGATTTTTATTTATTTATTTGACAGACAAAGATCACAAGTAGGCAGAAAGGCAGGCAGAGAAAGAGGAGGAAGCAGGCTCTCTGCTGGGCAGAGAGCCCTATATGGGGCTCTATCCCAGGATCCTGGGATCATGACCTGAGTTGAAGGCAGAGGCTTGAACCCACTGAGCCACCCAGGTGCCCCTAAAGAGACAGAGTCTTGATCTCAAGTTTATTTTGAGGACAAACTGCCATTTTGCTATTCAGAGTCAGTTTTTCCCCATAAATTCTTTCCAGAGTTCTTGGATCCTGAGAAAGAACTGGAAAGCATGGATTCAGAATTCCTGTTGTCAATCCTTGAACAGTTTTTGCCATTTTCTCTAACTCCATAGGCTTCAAGGATGTCTTTTTCGGGTAGTGCTTTTTGGGGCTTCTCTGTTCCATAACTGAAAAATGGCAACCACTTTCCCTCTTTCAATATGAACAATAATTTTTCCCAATGAAGAAGCCCTCACCACTGTCAAACCACTATCCTCAGACAGGGAAGATGGTAAAACTTTTCTTCTTCATATCTTTCTTCCCCATCACTCCTACTGCTAACAGGGCTTTCAGACTTTTTCTTTCTCTCTCTCTCTTTTTTTTTTTTTTTTTGTTCATTTAATGTTTTTATGTTGAGGTCAGCTGGTGTCTTCTAGAGTTCAGAGGGAACTACAAAGTCTTTTTGAGAAGGCAGTGATGGAAAATTTGAAATGGGCACTCATTTGGGCCCAAGTTCCATCTTGGCTTTTTTTTTTTTTCTTTTAAATGATTTATTGGTTTGTCAATATTTTGGCTTCTTTTCATGTTTGCTCACTTCAGATAATTACTTCACACCATCATTTACTTGTGTCATAATTATAACATTACTTGTCCTTAGAATAATTTTCTTTCAAAGCTTTCTTTAAGGACTTGAATTCAATAACATTCTGTATTGCTTCTTTGAAAGCTCTGACAGCAGCCTTTTCATTTTTTATGAAATCCAGTGAATCCTGCTGAAGACATAACAGAACTTGGATTTTTAGATTTTTAGACAGATAAACCTTGAAGAAGAAAGAACTCGGGCAATAAAGCAAACCTAAAGTTTATTTGGGGTCTTTAGGAATTTGAATTGGTGAGTCAGCGATTCAGAAGGAAAATGAAATGTGCTCCAAGGAGGGAGGAGAAAGAGTTTATAAAGACAAATCCAAATGCTTGTATAAGTTGTTTTGAAAAAATTATGATGGACATAGGTAAAAATAATTAACACTGATCTAGATAGGCCAGGTTACTATGCAAACTGCTAGGCTGGAGTATGGCAAAATAAATCTCATTCAGAGAATTCCAACAGGATATGCTATTTGTGGTTGGCAGTCTAAAAAGTTCATGTTCTATCCAAGTACAACTGAGTATAAGCCTAACCTGCTCAGGGCCCCCCGGCTCTAATATATGGCCTCTTGACATTTTTTACTTCATTTTAGATGCTTCTGTTCACAATATCAATTCTACTCCCTTTATTTAACAGTCAAATACATAAAATGACTTTTAGTGTCAAAGTGGTAACTATTGTGAAAGTAGGAGAAGATTCCAAATATCTTCATTTTCAATGCTCCTTCCACTGTATCATAACTGCTGCTTAATGATTCCTTTATATTGTCTAATTATTCATGGAGTTAATCATTAAAAAAAAATAAAGAAAAGAAAGGAGGAGGTAGGGGAGGAGGAGGAAGAGCAGGAAGAGGAAAGATTTCTTACTTTATTGCTTTTCCTCTGTATTTGACCCTTGAAAAACATGAGTTTGAACTCCAAAGGTCTACTTTCACACAGATTTTTTTAATTAAAAGAGTACAGTATGTAAATGTGTTTTCTCTTTCTTTTAACTTTAATAACATTTACTTTTCTCTACCTCACTTTACTGTAAGAATACATCTAACATACAAAATCTGTGTTAACTAACTGTTCATGTTATTGGTAGGGCTTCTAGTCAACAATGGGCAACTCGTAGGTAAGTTTTGGGGGAGTCAAGTTGTACATGTATTTTCCACTATGAAGAAGGGGTTGGTGTGCCAACGCTTGTGTTGTCTGAACGTCACCAGTACTAGGATTTCTTGTTTTTTCTCAAATGCCTGAAGGTTCTAACCCCAAGTCTATTCTCTCTTTCCGAACTCTTTTGAAAATTCTTTGATTTCATTACTTTAAGCTGCCGGTTGTCACCTCCCACTTCCATGAAGAGAGGTCTCTAGTGTGTATCTTCAGCCCTTTTCTGGCTTTAGCCACTCTTCAGATATCACTTTGGGTGAACAAGCAACACCACAGATGTCAGACAGCAAAAAAAAAAAAAACAAGAGTTACAAAGTATCAAAAAAATACATTGAAGTCCAGACATCAGGAAGGAAAATGTTATGGGGGTGGGGAGACCACTGCAATTAGAGAATGCACTGGCCATCTGATCCCTAAGTGTCTTAAAGGTCAGACAGAAAGGACATTTTTAGGGAGGAATAAACAAGACCACAAACAACCAGGTGTGGGGGAATGAACAGGTGGCATTATCAGACAGTTGAGCAAAGGAATGTTTTTATGTGTGTCTGTAAGCTTTCTCTTTGGTCCTCATTCTTGGGAGGGGCCATAAAAGAAGAGCTGTTTTATGTTCCACTGCCTTGGAGAACCTCAGGAGCAAGCCAGAGATCGGAGGGGAGGACAAGAGTCCAACTAAATTTTACTGAAGTCACATGCCTGGGCATTTTGTTCAGGTCCATCAGTGAGAACAAATAGGGCAGTTAATCCTTCCTGAGACAAAGAATGGGGATTTAGAATTGCTGTATCTAGACTTGTCAAGGGTAATCAAGGGGAACACTGCAAAACTTACATCATACAGAGAAGGGTGGTTCTTTGCATCAAGCTGTTTCCCAGAATGCAAAAAGGTAGGGGGATTTCTTAATCATTGCTGTTTTCCAGGAGTACAGAGATCAGCAAACTTGAACACTGCCATAACAAAACCAGACTTTCCTTTTACCCCATCAGGTATTATTTTACCTCATGACAATGTTTCCCCATCATACCTTTCCTCTTCTCTTCAGTACGATTACTGAGAGCTCAGCAGCTCTGTGACCAGAGTCCACTCAGAGCATTTCTTAAAGTGATTGCCCTTGAGCACATAGTACTCCACACTGATGCAGGTAAGGCTGCCATACATGCTTAGGTAAGTGATGGGCATTTCCTCCTTCTCCACCTTCTTCTTGACAATCATACTGTATCTATCTAGAATAACCCTCAACTTGAGAAGGCTATTCCACATCTCCAGGAGAAGACTATATCCATAAGAGTCTTCTCTTAGAAACCTCACCTTAGAAACCATCAGAAATCTCTCTACTGTACACCATTCATCAAATCCTCATACTGGTCCCTATTTGACTTTTTTCTGGCCCAAATTCCTTATTTCCTAAAATCCCTTTCACTGTGTCTTCAGGACTGCCCCACCGACACCAACTCCCTATGCTGCTCCAACTTCCTCTCAGGGCATTCCCTGTCCATCACCTTGATGACACTACTCTCCCATGGCCTATCAAGTGGACAGTTTTCTCCCCTATCCAGTGTCCCTTTAGCTTCAATCATGCCAAATGAGGTGGGTGAGGAATGAGAGAATTCTGTTGGTATTTATCAGGTTGATATTATATTTATAAATAAATTTATGGATAACTGATGTCTTTTTGGTGTTAAATCCTACATATCTCAAAATATTGAAAGAAGGGGCACTGGGGTGGCTCAGTGGGTTAAAACCTCTCTCTGCCTTCAGCTCAGGTCATGATCCCAGGGTCCTGGGATTGAGCTCCGCATCAGGCTATCTGCTCAGCAGGGAGCCTGCTTTCTCCTCTCTCTGTCTCGGCCTGCCTCTCTGCCTACTTGTGATCTGTCAAATAAATCAATAAAATATTTTAAAAAAATATTGGAAGCATTTTCATTTTTTCAAGTCTCCTTTAGATTTTTGGTTCCTTCAGAAACACTTTAATGTTTCACATTTAGCTTACTGCTACTTAAGAGTATTTAAAGGTATTTCATGAGGTGCCTGGGTGGCCCAATTGGTTAAGCATCCAACTCTTGGTTTCAGTTCAGATCTGATCTCAGAATCACGAGACTGAGCTCCAAGTTGGGCTCCACACTCAGCAAAAAGTCCACTTGAGATTCTCTCTCCCTTTTTTTCTGCCCCTTCGCACCATGTGCAAGCTTTCTCTCTCTCTAAAACAAATAAATCTTTAAAAATAAAAACTAAATAATAATTTATTATTATAATAAATAAAATGATAACAATAAATAATAAATAAAATAATAATTAATAATTTTATTTTACTTTGCTGTTTTAAAGGGGATATACTCCTCAATACATTGTGTAGCAAAATGCTTTAACATGTGAAGATTATTGATTTATACATTAATTTTGTTTATCTTAACCCACAATTCTGTTCTAATTAACTTGGCTAGATGTGGTCACTAATACTTCAAATAGTAATAGTAGTAATGGTAATAGGACCCCAGCATCGAGACCTGAGCCAAAGGCAGACGCTTAATGACTGAGCCACCCAGGTGCCCCAGAGGAAGAGGTCTTTAAGTATGATCTGGTCTTCCCATCACTGCCTTTTGTGAGTCAGTGCCACGATATTTGTTTCCTAAAGCAGAAAATAAAAACAACCAAAAAAAAAAAAAAATCTAGCACTGGGCTAACCAGGACTGGTGAGGTAACATCAGAATTATTCTCAGATGCCCCAGTTGAAGATGGGAGTAAGTAACAACATAACACAAGGGATAGTGATTTACCCATGGAAAAAGAATTGTCAGTGGTCTTTGCCCTGAGTAGCAATGCCATTTCTATCCTTCAAACCTGGAGGCTGGGACTTGCAACTTGATCTCTGTACATGGATTCAAATTACTAGGCTAAGGAGCCATTTTCTCCAGGAAAATATGAAATCAGAGAGAAAACATTAAAGGCTGTTTTTCACAGAGCAACCATTAGTGAAAAAAACACAATAAAACAGACCATTTGGGGGGCACCTGGGTGGCTCAGTTGCTTAAGTGTCTTCATTTGTCTCAGGTCATGAACTCAGGGTCCTAGGATTGAATTGGGCTCCCTGCTCAGTGGGGTGTCTGGCTCTCCCTCTCCCTCTGCCTGCTGCTCTCCCTTCTTGTACTCTCTCTCTGTAAAATAAATGAACAAAATGTTTTTAAAAATGTACCATTTTAACAGGTGAAAGTAAATTTATAGGAAGAGGCAGAATAAATACAGGGGATGATAACAGAAACATTAAGCAAGAAAAATAAGACATTAGAAATTGTCACTGGAAATACTGCGTCTGAAAAATAATTGATGAAATAGTCGATGAAAAAAAACCAACTCAAGAAATAAGTTGAATTGCAGAATGGACACAACCCAGGAAGAAATATGTCAACTAAGAAAAAAGGCAAAGTGACTCTCCCAAAACACAGACAGTACATCATGACCAGGGTGGAATTTATTCCAAGAACTTGGTATTTGATATTAAGAAGTATAGTAGTAATATTCATTATATGCCTAAAGATAAGTCCCCTATGATAAATCTCCATAGATGAGGAAAAAGCATCTCATAATTTAACATCTGTTCTTGATTTTCAGATGATTAGTTGTTACTATTTACCTTACATGACAAAAATATTTATTGTGACTGAAAAATCCAACAACTTAGGGGGAAAAAATGGCATATTCCTTCTATAATAAAAAAAAAAAAGTATATCCAGGAGCCTGGGTGGCTCAGTGGGTTAAAGCTTCTGCCTTCAGCTCAGGTCATGATCTTAGGGTCCTGGGATCGAGCCCCACATCAGGCTCCCTGCTGGGCAGAAAACCTGCTTCTCCCTCTCCCATTCACCCTGCTTGTGTACCCTCTCTTGTTGCATCTCTCTCTGTTAAAGAAATAAATAAAATCTTTTAAACAAATAAAATAAAAACCTCTTCCTCACTCATATTCAAATATGCAATATTTTTCTATATCCCATTCTTGGATTCTACCCATCCACTTGTACTTCTCACCCTTAGTGTTTCTTATTTTTTATCATAGTTTAACAAACCCATCAGCCTCCTTAAGCCTTTGGTACCATGTCCACAACAGTGATTGTACAAGGAAAAATGCAGGTCCATGCTAGTTCACCATATTTGGAGGAAATAGAAGCTTCAATGCATTTCTACTCAGAATTTTTTTTTTTAAGTCATTAGAGTGATGCAAAGTAGTTCAGGGCTGAAAAGTGATTGAGGCAACTTGATAATACTCCTAGCAATTGACTTTAAGCACCACTAGTATATCTGAAGTAAAAGAGTGACTTATTTTAGTTTAATATTTTACCAGGTTTGAGAAGATACCAAGGCCAAGACTGTCCAATCCCAAAATGCTTAGCCACACTCAGTTAAGAGCTATAACTGAACTCGGTTCCCCAAGACGTGTCCCAATGACTATCTTTCCCAAGAAACTAAGTGAAGTGTCTATGAGATTTGTTCATATTGGTACTGGTACAGCTGCTGAAATTCTCTGATGAAAGTACTTTTCCTCTCCAAACAGAAGCATCCACTTCCTTGGTGACTTAGAGGTTTTTAGAACATTACCTCCCACTTCCTGGTTTGTTTGTTTGTTTTTAAGATTTTGTTTATTTATTTGACAAAGAGAGATCACAAGTAGGCAGAAAGGCAGGCAGAGAGAGGCAGGGGAAGCAGGCTCCCACTGAGCAGAGAGCCAGATGTGGGGCCAGACCCCAGGACCCTGAGATCATGACCTGAGCCAAAAGCAGAGGCTTAACCCACTGAGCCACCCAGGTGCCCCCAACTTCCTCCTGTTTTGGAGTTGTTCTGCATTCCCTGTTGAGAATTTGTAACCCTATAGACTCTTAATTTGACTAGAAACAGACTGCTTCCTTCACCACCCTATCAATGGAAGAACATTAAAACTTATATCATTCACAATTTATAAATCTATATGTCAGTATACAGGTCCATTCATTTAAGGGGAGAAATATCCATGTTTAGTTTCACCACTACCATCATCTAATTTATAGTCAGACTAGGGGAAATTCACTGGGAATCTGTGTTTCCCTATGAGCTGGAGTATGATAACTGGGTATTACCAACGAATCTCAGCTATAGCCAAATACTAGAAAACTGTGGCTTCTGCTCTCTTCACTGAAATTTAAATATCCTGTACTGGGTTCTTCCTACAACACTGGTCGTGGGATATGAGACTGTATTTCCTTCTGCTAAGTCAGAGTAGATCTCTTATGATAAATCTCCCATCCAAGAAAATCATCTAATTATTCATGTTCCTCTGTTACCCTCTTCCAGCACCAGCAATTTCTAGGTCAAAGAGAAACCCAAGGAATGATAACTCAACAATAATAATACACAGGTGACTTTTCATACTTCACTTGAGCTTCCCTGCGCCTGTCTTCTCTGGCTGCATGTTTGGGTGGGCTCATTCCTCCTCCCTGCAGTGGTTGTTCTTGGTTGCCCACTGTACTCTCCGGGGCACTTTTACAAATGCTGGTACCTTGTCCCACCCCACTCTCTATGCCCTTAACCTCTAGTTCATTGGTCTGGAACATGATTTGGGCATTAGGATTTTAAAAAGTCCCCCAGATTATTCTAGTACGTGGTCAGAGTGGCTAGTGTCTCATTTAGAAGTTTTCTTCCAGACTGTATCTAATCCCTCTTGTGAGACCCAGATGTGGGTTTTCTCCCACAGATCAGGACTGGCTAAATAAATTGGGCTGCACAGTGTAAAAAGAAAATGCAGACCCCTTTATCCAAGAATTATTAAAAATTTCAAGTCTATGACAGAAGAATATTAAATCCAGCTTGGGATCTGTCTGAACTATGCACAGGCATCTTGTCCATTAAGCTAGCCCTGCCTGAGACCCAATGGTAATAGCTAACTGATTTTCTTCTTGTGTGTATTTTTTTTCTTCCATTATTTTTCTGTCTCCCTACTCAGTCTCCTTAGCCCATTCACTTATTCGTCAGATGGCATTTTTTTTTTTCTCACACCTTCCCCAGCTTTTGTAGTAAAGGTGGTATTACTAAGAGCAACCTGAGTCATAGGAGAATCTCCTATCTCCCCTCCTTGGCCAGTCTTTTTTGAAGTAGGCCCTGTCCTCCTTTTCTTATTTGGTTGTTGCTGGGACATTTTAGTGGCTTTCTTTTTTAAAGATTATTTATTTATTTGACAGAGAGAGAGAGATCACAAGTAGGCAGAGAGAGGTAGAGAGAGAAGGGGAAGCAGGCTCTCTGCTGAGCAGAGAGCCTGATGCAGGTCTTGATCCCAGGACCCTGGGATCATGACCTGAGCCAAAGGCAGAGGCTTTAACCCACTGAGACACCCAGGTGCCCCAGGAGTTGGTATTCTTAAAACAAATCTCCTTTCATGGGTTAAAGAAAAATGAATAATACAACTTCAGAATACTTAGAAAATATATGTAATTTTGCATAACTTTCTGTACTTGTTTTCCTCTTGCCACACCTGCCCATTTCAATTTCAGCTTCTCTCTCCTAGCATTTCCAAAAACTTTAAGAAGGAACAGTACAAGATACATGCCTAGGAAGAGATTTAAGGATATAGTCTATGATAATCATCACATCCTTCAAGATGAAAACCTTTTTCACTCTTAGGCCAGGACTGCAACAGAATTTGAGGACCAAGATCTCCCCTTCCCTCAGAAAGATGGAGAGCTGTCAGCACCTTTGACAGGAATCTGCATCTAATACCCAGCTGACCTTGCGGTGTGAAGAGGATTTACCATACACAGGGAGTGGGGAAGGAGTCAGCGATACCATGACGGAATGCTATGTCAAATAAACTGGGAGAAATGCTGCTCAGTCAGGATCTCAGGGAGACTTTAATCCTCACTAGACCAGAGCTGACGTTTATATGACAAGCAGATATGAAATCTCTTCTGGGGATTCAGCTGCCAGGGGCAATGGAAAAGGAAAATAAAGGCCCACTAATATGAGAGAGGTGATAATAAAGCTAACAGGTTAACGGAATTCCACCTGGCAACTGATACACTAGAATTTGCTGAAATATTTCCTTCCTCTCTTTTTAGCCATGTTCTTCCAATTCTTTAAATTCTGGCTCAAGTCCAGATGCCTAAATAAAGTTTTCCTTGATGGCATCAATTCTATTCTTTTCTTTGCTGAATTTCCCCTTATTGTCAATCCACAATTTAAAAAAATATATATATATATATATTTTACTCTATTCTGTTCTGCTGGTAAGTCAACATTTTGTAGATTAGAAAACCAATGTAAAATGCTTATGGATGATGGGTGGTTTAATATATATGCATGTTTTGTCACAGGAACTAGAATGACTGATCCTGTGGGCAGCATCATCAGACAAGCCCTGTCTGGGATCTTTGGTCCTAATGATGCTGGATGTGATGCTAGAAACCTATTGTACAACTCTCAGTAAAATGGTATTATTGCATATGTTGAAAGGCAGATATAATTCTGAATGAAGCATTATTTAGGCAAATGTAATCCTTGTGACAAAAGAAAAAAACTTAGTGCACATAATTTTTTTCTTTTCTTCTCTGCTCTTTCTTTCTCCTTTCTTTCTTTTTCTTTCTTTCTTTCTTCCTTGCATGAGATTTGAAGGTTTGTTTAGCTATACAAAATGTGTGAAAGGCAAAGGGAAAGAAGGATACAGAAGTCAGGAACACAGAGCAGCCTGTTACTATGTGAAGTAAATGCAAACACTTTCCTGTATCAGTACTGTGTTCAAATCTCACAAGCTAGTTTTTCTTCTAAGGCAGTTGACATATGTTTTAAATGTTGATTCAAACAAACATACATCCCATAGGACAGTTTCCTTGGAAAAAAAAAACAACAACAACAAAATGCGTATCTTGTGGTGGGAATTTAATATGGATCAAACAAACTGAATAATAAAAATACCTTTACCAACTACAAATCCATTTTCTGGTAAAACTTTGCTCCCTGGGGGAGAATTCAAAATAAGAGAATAATCTAATTATTTCTAATTTTGACACAATAATAAATTTAGGGGCCCGAGTTCAAATTTTTAAAAGAAAGAATACACCAACTTGGGTCAAAGAAACCATGAGTAAATTCCATTTTTTTTCTAGAATAATTAGTGTATGTTTTTAATTAGTTCTACCCCTTTCATGGATTTAAATATAAGATGAACACTGGGGCCTGGGTAGCTCAGTAAGTTGAAAGTCAAACTCTTGGCTTTGGCTCAGGTCATGATCTCAGGGTAGTAAGATCGAGCCCCCTATAGGGCTCCATGTTCAGCCTGGAGTCAGCTTGAGCTCCTCTCTCTTGCTCTGGCCCTCCCCACCCCCTATGCATGCTCTCTCTCTCTCAAATAAATAAATCTTTAAAAAATTATAGAACATGAATATCACCAGTTAACTTTTCCTACTTTTGTGATTTTATGCAGGTTATAATGGTCTTTTCCTCTAATTCATTCCAAGGTTCTGGCTTCCAAATACCCCCAGAACCAAGCATTTATGAATGATTACTTTTCCAAGGAAATATATCTTGTGTAATCCCTCCTCTCTTTTGCACCTCCATCCTTAACTTCACGCTCAAGCTCAATCCAACAAGCCAGTTCTCCTCCACATGCAAGCAAAGGCCTTACTATTTATTACTATTTCTTTACCTAAAAACTACTATTAATTTCTAATGTAATATTGGGAAATTATCCCAGTCAATTTCTTCACACTTTATCAATTTGTTGAATTTTCATAGTGAAATTTAGTTTTAGCTGCCCTGAACTCCATAGGGCAGATGTAGATGTAGGCATATGTAGGGCAGATGTAGAGTATTAAGAGCAAAGGATGCCAGAGCCATTGAGAGAAGAGTGGAGTAACAAATGAAGGACAACTGCCATCAGCAATTTAAAAAAAATTTAGAATCTGTGCCTATATAATTAAACTGAGATGGGCCACAGGATTCTGGCATAGAGACCAATGGAAATCACAGTCTCTCAGCTATTGACCTCCTTATAGTACACATTCTTAGAACACATAAAATTTTCTATGACTAAACTCAGGATACATTTATATTCTCAGACTTTATGTGCCCAGAGTCTTTTAGGATGCAAAGTGTACCAAATCCTAAGTTCCTATAAGACACTTAGATTCACTCCTATAGTTACTATGATTGCTTTGTTTTGTTTGAATGATTTTCTATTACCCAACTCATCTCTTCTATTACATTAATAGATCCTTGGAAAAGAGAAACATATTCTAAAAACTAATATACACTTACATACTTTAGAAATTGCAAATAAAAACTTATTATCTAGTCTGTGCCTAGAAAATAAAATAGTGGAAATTATTAATTACTTGTTATAATATAAATATAATATTAATAACTATTAATAAGTGGAAAAATAAAAGTCTCAGTCTATCATTTGATCATTTTAAAGGTTAACAACACTAAATAGTAATTGTCAGTGATATCTTCCACTCAAGGAAATGAACTACTTCAACTAAATTGACTGGTTACTTTGGGTAATTTGGTAGGAAACTAAATTAAAAATTGTCTTAAAATGATATTAGAAAAAAATTATAAATTTGATTTAAAAGTGTAATGTTAAAAAATTAAAGAAATAATATAATATGATACTACAGGGTTAATAAGGAAATGGAGTGCTTTGACAATTTTAACAAATTTAAGAAAGTCATCTTTAAAACATGTCTTCTTAAGAGATAAACTATTGAAAATGCACAGAAAATTAGGAAAATAAAAATGTAAGATAATCAGTGTTCATGTAATTCATAAATTTCAAGGTGTGTAGATCCAAGTATTTTACAAGTGTTTAAAACCAAAATAAAGAATAAAATAATGATTCCTCACTGAGTATTTCCAATGAAAAAATAAAATAATCACCATTTGGCTTCTTATTTTCATAACTACTTTCTTAACCTAAAATATGAAATGCTCAGAAGTAAAACAATTCTTTCAGAGTAGTCAATTCTGAATATTAGATAAACTCATGAAAAGAGTATTAAATGTATTCCAAATACCTTTTAGAATAATATGAATTAATAAAGGAAAATGTTATAAAATTTAACATTGACATTCTAGAATTATCTTCAACCAAAAAGTAATCTTTCTTTAAATGTCAATTTTAAAATATGTCACTATTATATAGATTTAAGGGCATTTAATAAAAATTATTTTTTATCAGCACTCTACTCATTCTGAGTATAAAACTGTAATAATTTGGGTTCTGACCCTTTAAGCTGAGCCTGTGGTATAAACCCAAGACTCAAAATTCTAAGCTAAGAAGATATACACTCAATAGGCATGTTATACACACAACTGTATAAATAAAAAAGTAATTTTATTTAAGAAAAAAATGGCTTCAGGGCACCTGGGTGGCTCAGTGGGTTAAAGCCTCTACCTTCTGCTCAGGTCATGATCCCGGGGTCCTGGGATTGAGCCCCGCATGAGGCTCTCTGCTTGGCACGGAGCCTGCTTCCTCCTCTCTCTCTCTCTGCCTGCCTCTCTGCCTACTTGCGATCTTTGTCAAATAAATAAATAAAATCTTTAAAAAAAAGGAAAAAAGGGGCTTCAATAACTTCAATGACTTCATATCAAAGTGATTATCAAAAAATATTTGTTGCATATGTTTTGATTTAAAATGTTCTTCCAGGTGCGGCTGGATGGTTCAGTAGGTTAAGCATCTGCCTGTGGCTCAGGTCATGAACCCAGGGTCCTGGGATCTAGTCCCATCAGGTGTGACATGCCCTGAGTTCAGTGGGAAGCTCACTTCTCCCCCACCCACTCCCCCTACTTGTGTTCTGTCAGATAAGTAAAATAAAGTCTTTAAAAATTTTTTTTCTTCTGGAATTTACTTGCTTCTTTCCCAGTGAGTTGTCCTTAAGGCTACCTATATAATGTGTTTACTTATACTGGCTTACCAGAAGGAGTGGGGGGAAGGTAAGAATTTACAACAAATTTCCAAAAGTCTTTGAAATGCTGCTCCAGGGAGACATAACCATTTTTGTTTTTGTGGTAAAATGGAAGCATGTGCTGATTTCCTTCACACAGAGCAAATGAATCCATGCTCTTTATTTTCTTTTCCTAAGATATTAAAATTGACTCTCAAAAACTCTCCACCAGTTACTTGTAACACACAAAGTAATTCCACAGCTGTCTTAGGATCAACTCATAATTTCATTATCTGTTAGGATTAAGTATCTGTTATTTAGAATGTTAATTTAAAAGTATGCACAACAAAGAACCTATGGAGGCTCTAACAAAAAGTTGCATAAATAAATAAGGTGAAAAGCTGAAAGCAACCTAAGCGTCCACTGATGGATGAATGGAAAACAAAATGTGGTATATACAACTATGAATACTAAATTTCAAAAAGGAAGGAAATTCTGACATATGCTGTAAGATGGATGACCCTTGAAGACATTACACTAAGTGAAATAAACCAGTTTAAAGAAGACAAATACTGTTATGATTCTATTTATATGACATTTATATATACATTTATATATATTTATATATTCCATTTATATTTATGTATTTATATATACGAGAGTAGTTGAAACCAGAGACAGAGAGTAGGGTGGTAGTTGCCAGGGGCTGGAGGAAGGGAAGATGAGGAGTTACTGTTTAATGGGTAGAGTTTCAGTTTTGCAAGATGTAAGGACTTTTATGGATGGATGATGGCGATAGCAGCCTAACAATGTTAACGTACTTAATGGCACTGAAGTATACACTTAACAGTGGTTAAGATGGTACATTTTATGTGGTACGTATTTCACTAATTTTTTTTTTTCATTCAAGGAGCACCAAAAACAAAGACATAATAATGGTATTTAGATCATGAATGGATTTAAGACTGATCTTTGGAATCAAATAGGGTTGAGTTTGAATGTTTCATTACTTACTGACTATATCCTTGGCCTCTCTAGCCTTCAGTGGGAAGGAAGTGTGTGTGTGTGTGTGTGTACTCATTCATTCATTACTGGGTTGTTCTGATATATACATGAGAAAACATTCAACCATTTCTCTTGCCAGGTAAATATGTACAAGGGTAAACTCATTGTAATGTGGCCTACTAGGTGACAAGGGAACAAGATTCACCATATGCAGACCATTCTTGCTTTGAGTCAATTCAGATCAACCATTTCCAGCCAAGATGAATAACTGTGGCTGCAACACAGATGCTGTGCTTAAGTGGTTTTCACTTTATTTATCTCAACAATGGACTATGTACCTATCTCTGTCTATTTATCTATCAATTTATCTATCTATCTATCTATGTCTACATCTTTGAATTAAGTAAGAAACCTGTGCTTAACTCCTAAGGATGAAAAGAGAGAGTCCCATTATTCTTGAGCTAAAGCTTGATTAAATCAATGCCAGATTTGCTCAGTGATATGTAAGTTTTATACCTATATATATATAATTATAAAAATATGTTTGTTATTGAAATCTGTGCAAGAGGGAGAAATAAAGCCTTTATTATAGTGAGTCATGAACTCTAGCACTCTTAAGAAATCTTTTCACAGGAAAATAATACATATATTGTGACATTTTAGGAATACAATAAGTAAATACACGAGATTATCAGATGGACAAAATCTAACAAGGTGCTTCCCCAGCAGAAAGCTCAATAAATGTTTCTTTCCTTCCACCCTTTCTCTTCAGTGTACACAGTATATTAAACAGGAAGAAGAATAAAACTCAGAAAAGGAAATAAAAATATGAAATTGATGAGGCACCTGAATAAAAACAGGGAATACAGAACATCACAGAGAGCCTGGCTAAAACTCTGTGACTCAATATGTTAAGATCAGGAGACTCGGGGTGCCTGGGTGGCTCAGTGGGTTAAGCCTCTGCCTTTGGCTCAGGTCATGATCTCAGGGTCCTGGGATGGAGCCCCGCATCAAGCTCTCTGCTCCCCCCCAACCCCTGCCTGCCTCTCTCTGCCTACTGGTGATCTCTGCCTGTCAAATAAATAAACAAACACTTAAAAAAAAAAAAAAGAAAAGATCAAGAGACTCTTCCCATGGTGAGATCCTTCTGAGGAAACTGTTGGTTATTTGCTAATCTATGTACATATCCAGAAAAATATTATCTGAACTATACATTATATCTCATCTACTTAATTCTCACAATTTGAATATTTTAGTTGCAAGACATTGTGACTAAAATATTATCAATACTACATGATATTATTGCCACATGTCTCTTCTCTGGAGCTAAAACTGCCTTGCATTCAGAAACTTCCTGTCATTCTCTCCATACACTGTCAGAGAAGAGATCAACGGCCAAAGGAAGGGCCAAGAACGCGGTGGGTGAGAGACTCCCAAGCTACAAAATCCAACGAGGTGGTTCCTCTGGGAATTCTGGCAAGTCCAACTCTTTTTTTTTTTTTTTAAATTTTTTTATTTTTTTATTTTTTTATTTTTTTTATTTTTTATTTTTTATAAACATATATTTTTATCCCCAGGGGTACAGGTCTGTGAATCACCAGGTTTACACACTTCACAGCACTCACCAAAGCACATACCCTCCCC
>NC_081568.1:139038102-139080465 GCF_022355385.1 Mustela nigripes
AAGATGGTTTCCAGGAAATCCAACTCACCTGAGATTTTGGTCCTAGAGATTTTAACCTATCTAGCCTACTGAGTTAAAGAAATTAAAACTAAGTTAGGAAGTTATAATTGGAAATACCAACTTTCTAATCTCATGAAACTAGCTATGAATGAAACATCACAAACACTCACTGGAAGTGTCTGAATTCTGACCCTGGGACTTTTGTTTTCATACAATTGCATGGTTTCAACTTGTGATCGTATGTGACCATGTCTAATGGTGGATGACACTGAGAGCAGAGCCCAGGGATAAAAGAGACCAGAATACTAATGGTGAATCTGGCAATATACTGTGTGTAACCTTTAGTAAAATCTCATATTCTCTGGGAATCAGCTTGTTCTCTAATTAAAGGGCTGAGAAAATAATTTCTGAGGTTTATTCTGACTTGAAAGTTCTTTGAAATCTTGGTCATTCCATGTGATTTCAGTCATGTGACTGACACAATCACTTTTCCTCAAATTCTTCAGGGGAATCACTATTTTTCCTGTCCTTACCCAAGATGTAACGGTTAGGGTTACCTATAGGCCTTCCCAAGGCACGGCCAGATAATACTTCAGAGCCCTAATAATTTAAATTCAAATATGCATCATTCCTACAATAATCTTTAGAAAAGCAAGCCATCAGCATTCTAGTACTTCATCCTGTTTTATGAAACCTGTCTCCATATGATAAAACTTGCAAAGAAAAAGATAGTTTGCATTGATTATTAAATACTTTTCCTGCTCTTCATTTATAATATCTGACTGGAAATAATTGGAATCAACAGCAAAGACTGTTAAATGCATAAAGCAAAGTCCTATCTCTTTCATAAGAGCTTTCCCAAACATGAAGCCTCATTTTAAAAATGTGTCATTTTGGCACCATTTTAAGCTCTGTCCCTACAGCAATCATAAATTCTCCTTAAATTGGGAAGATGGCTTACTACAAGTGAAAAACAAATACCTAGTTAGCCAACTTTTCGCATTAGGCCACCTCAATTCTGTGGTTTTAGCTGATTCACTGACCCATTAAGAAGCATTTATTACAGCCAATAAAACAAACTGTCCTCATGTAAAAATGTTCTTAAGCTTCATGGTCTTCAGTAAAGTATCAAATTCTCAGGAGATTTTAAGAGTTTTTAAGAGGGCAAAATATGGCAAAACAGAGAGACCATATCTACCTAAAGTGAACATCTGATATTAAATAATCTTTCTGGATACAGAATGCTAAGAGATAAGATTAGGTACAGACACACTAACTGTTCCAAAGTCTTATGAAGGTTCATTTACATCTAGATAATGGCTTAGACACTCAGCTCAATAAATGACATGACTCCTTTATGGCCCACTGTTGTAGATAACCTAGTTTAGAGTTTTCAATAAAGTATGTAGAAGGTTCTAACACAAGGGTAGGCAAACTCTGGTCTTTAGACCAAACCCAGCCCAGTTCCTATTCTTGTAAATAAAGTTTTATTGGAACATGCCCATTTGTTTGCTGTTACCTGTGGCTCCTTTCCTATGGCTATGGCAGGACTCAGTAGTTGCAACAGAGACTACATAGCCTGAAAAGTTGAAAATATGTACTATCTGGCCCTTTACAAAAAGTTTGCCAACCTGATATAAACATTAATTCATGCTACCATAGTTGTAGTCCCTGTAAATTGCAGAAGAGTTATTTGAACTGTTACAGTTTTGTAAAGGTCCCCCCTAAGCCAATAGAAATACTGTATTTCTCTTCTCTCATTCACTTACTTTGCTTTTAAAATTTGAATCCTGTGCATTTCAACTATACATGTGATGACTATGAACTTAATAGAAACAGAAAGGATCCTTTAAATAAGTAACATATATATGTTAAATAAGTAACATATAAATGCTTTCATTTGTTGCTAGGTACCCAACTAAGTAAACAGTGAGAGATTTAAAAACCTAAACCTACAGGAACTTGAATTTATGTTTTTAGATCACGCTCGGGTACACTTTCTCTTCAGAATGTCAATAAATCCTCTCTTTAGAAGACTACAGATAGATAGGTTTCAAAGACTTACAAACCTAACACAATGATGAAATTGTAGCATTAGTATCACATACACTGTTTCTTAATCAACAGTTTATCCCTTTAACATTTCCTGTTGGTGACTTTAAATTATGTGCTTTCAATTACCTGTACATTCTCAGAGACATTTCTCTTCATCAAACTTCCCTCATGACAAAAGTCCTCCCAACCTGAGTGTCCTTGAGAGACCTGTGGGGAAATGAAGAATGCTCTTTTTAAATACACCAATGTTATTCTCTGTTAGCACACATGAAGATAAGCACTGCTTTAGTGATACTTTCTAGACTTACTCTACCCAACTAGAAAGACTGAAAACAAACTCTAAATCTAGAGGGAAAGTACCATTTCTTTTTCCTCTAGCCAGGTAAGGATAGGCTGACACAGTGAAGCATGTATGTTGGCTGAAAAATTTAAGGGTATGCCAAAAAGTCTGACAAACAATATATAAATGTTGGAGGTGGTATTTTTAAAAAACAAAATGAATGCAAAAATACATGGGAAACAAAATATAACAATTCTCAACCAAGGCAAGCTCACTCATGGTGCCTTATAGAGCCATACTAGACTCTGAGCCAAAAGAAAAATCAGTAATCTCAATCCCACTTTGAATTAATTTGTGTGTGTGTGTGTGTGTCCTTTTAAATTTTGTACCCAGAACCACGTGACCCCCCCTCACCTCATTCCAGTCCCATCCCTGCTCTTTATCTGGTTAACTAGAGTTCATCAAATGGTAAGTAAGTTGAAAAGCCCCTTTGTGAGCAGCTGACTTGCAACAGAGGGAGAACACCTGGAAGTTTGCCAACAACAGCACCCAGAGCTGATACTAATAATACCAACCCAAGAAAACATTCCCTCTGTTGTGGGTTTTTTTTTTCCCCTTTTCCTACTTTTGTCCTCTCTTTTTATATTCCCTTGAGCCTGTTTCCACTCAAAACACAGGTATACAATGTGGTTTTGCCCCTTATATTCAAAGATAAATAGAGAGTGGATCTCTGCTTTTATTTCTGGGTGCTTAGTCCTAACCTATTATTTTATTTACAGACACACACACACACACACACACACACACACACACACACACACATATGAAATGGATAATTGGCCTAAGGACAACAAAATCCTTAGAGACACAAAGAATTTATTATTAAACAAAGATTCCACTTCTATCCCCCTGTGGCTAACAAGCAGCAACATAATCTGAAAATACTAATCTAAACATTACATTAGTGCATTGTGCAGCACTTTCTGGGTCCTCCAGGACATAATTTGGCTAATACATGAATATTCTTTGCAAGCTTTACCATGAATAAATGAAAAAACAAAGGACTTGTGGCATTTTTTTTTTTAGAGAGTACATAAAGCAATGATGACCCATAGGCTGGTCAGGATGGCCTTAAACTTCTTCTCAATTTGACTAAACTTCAGATGGATTTCTTCCTGACAAGAGTCCCTGACCTCCCTTTTCTTAGATCATTTACTTTGGAAAACTGGCAATTGTAAATTCTTTCTCTACCTCTTCAGAATATAAATCTTCTCCCAGTCGCTCACCATATTTACGACCCAGAAATGTCTTTCCCAAGGACTTGGGAACCGTCTCTTTGAAATGTAATCATCAAGGAACACGGTGCCTGCTATGGACTGAATTGCATGTACCCAAATTTATATGTTCAATCTCTAAGCCCTCATTTGACAATCATGGAAACAGGGACTTTAAGAAGGAGATTAAAGTTAAATGACATCACAAGAGTGAAACCCTGATCCAACAGAACTTGTGTCCTTACAGAAGAGAAAGGCACACCATTCCTTCTCTTTCTCTTTCTCTCGGTTTGCTTTGTGAGCATACAGCAAGAAGGCCATCATCTATAAGCTAGGATGAGAGCCTTCACTAGAATGTGACCCTGCTGCCACCTTGATCTTGGGCTTCTCAGCATCCAGAAGTGAGAGAGAATAAATCTCAGTAGTTAAAGCCACCCAGCCTATGGTATTCTGTTTCGGTGGCCCAAGCAGACTAAGACAGTTCCCCTATCTCCTAGTCTCTGTGCAAGAGTAGGATCCTATCTTAAAGAAGTGCAAGGGCCTACCCACACTGACCAATTCCCCACCTAACTTCTCCACCACTGTTCCACTACCCTGTTGTTTGAACTATGGTGAAGTTACTCCCTCTCCCTTATTGTAATGGTCCTGAATAAACGCTTCCTTGTCTATTAACTCAGTTCAGTGCATTTTTCTTTGACAAGATTAACTACACACTGGTAATCCGTTTATTATCTGCAATCTGCATGCCATGTTCCTCTTCCTTTAACCAAATGCATGATTGTTTTAAAAATATGTGAAATTTTGTTAATAAATATTAAGCCAATACAATGTCTTTTGCCTGTAATTCTTTGTAGAATTTCTATGAAAAGAATTCTCTTCCAACGAATTTTCTGAATTCACCTTATGTACACTTTCTCTTTCTTTAAACTTCTGACTGCTTTGTTCTACATGATGACTAGAGGCAAACATATTCATTTAAGTATTCACTGAAACAAAGGTTTTTGTTTTCCAGCAAAATATTTTTCTTTTTTTTTTTTTTAAGATTTTATTTATTTATTTGTCAGAGAGAGAGAGAGTGAGCACATGCAGACAGAGTGGCAGGAAGAGACAGAGAGAGAAGCAGGCTCCCTGCTGAGCAAGGAGCCCGATGTGGGACTCCATCCCAGGACACTGGGATCATGACCTGAGCTGAAGGCAGCCGCCTAACCAACTGAGCCACCCATGCGTCCCAGCAGCAAAATATTTTTCAAGTAAAAAAGTCATTTTTCCCAAAAAAGTTTATAGTACCTGGATCAAAAGACTTAGTTTTCCTTCAATTATCTCTGTTTTAGAAATCAAATTTTCCAATTTGCCAAGAAGATTCAGTTCTAGACAAGATGATTTAATAGATGCCTCTTCTTCTTTGGGTCCATCAGATCATAAGAAACAAAGTCACTGCAAATGATCAGCAGGTTCTCTATTGGGCTGATGAAGAGCAATAGACAAGGAGAGTAAAGGGGAGAGAGAGAAAAAATAAAGAGGAAGAAAAGAGAATAAAGACAATGATAGAGCACTTCCCTACACATATTACCACATGAGAGAAAACTGATTCTTAACTGATTCATTTGCAATTAAGTAAATTTACACAGCCATTGAGTCCGTTTTTACACACATACAAAAATGGCTACACCTGAATATATTTTCAAGCCTATTCATTCCTCATTAAACCCAAAGATATACCAGTGTTAGGTAAGGGATACCAATGTATTTTAGCACAAAGATAAATGACTCAAAGCAAAAGTGACTCAGCTTATTCACTCTGCACAAAAGAAAAATTAAGTTCAAGTTTAATGGTGGAACTGAACAATCCTGCAAAAGTGAAAAGTGTTTGAGTTACTGCTTCTGTGACTACTCCTAACATTTTTATTAACTTCCAAATACATAATAATGACATTTTGGGAAAATTACCAAACTTAGAGACAGATTTTAAGAGAGAAATTATTCCCTAAGCCCAGCTCCATGGCTATCATGATAATAAAAGTTTCCTGTCCATGGCAGCATTTAGCTGGCTCAATGTTCTCACCCCTTCAACTTGACAGACCCAAGGACACAGACATACACACAGTAAAACTTGAAATTCCTTGGCTGTGTTCCGATAAAAGTGTGTTTTCAGTTTATATGTTTTCTTCTATATATAAGAGGAAAGGAGTATAAAGGCACAATTTTATTTATATATCACATAGTTTTCTCCTTTAGAATTCTATCCAATTCATTCTATCTACTGAGGCCAACTTTTTCAGATGTATGGCTTAGAAAGTATTTAATACAATTTATTCAGGTGGATATTACTCCTTGGGGAAGGTCATTATTTGCTTATTCATATAAATACTACTTTACACAGAGCTTACTCAACTTGAGATTATATGTTCTTTTCCAATCTTATGTTTTGAACAGATTAGCATTAAGCAATGACAACAGCCTCTCATTTATATGCTTTCCTCTGAGAAATTTATAAAAGCAATGGATAGTACTGTCAAACATTAAATATACAGAACTATTTTCCCTCTTCCTGTGTCACCAAGGGCAAACATCCAGGTGTCCTATTACCTGGCTTACTTACCTTCCTACTCCATACATATCAGAAACACCTGGAAGGGCTGCTGAACATGCAGATATCCTCCTGGCCCAACCTCCGGAAACTCAACTCAATAAAACCCAGGTAGCCTTGTTGATTTGAAACAAGCCATATTGATTAAATGGTTTGTGATAGGTCTGGAAAACTTTATAAATGGTATAAAATAACATCTTTCTAATTAGAAAAAGGTAAAACAAATTCTATGAAGAAAAGCCTCCTGGATATGAACAGCACAAAGGGAATCATACCACTCATCCTTTTACTAGAGAGGTCTCTTTGTTGCACCTAAAGTCTTTCCTGGAGTCTCAATAGGCCTCTGACTTCAAAATGTGAAAATTATCTGTATCAGAAGATGAGGGGACAAAGCAAAGACTCCCTGTCTTGTGACAACTATATGGTCCCCAATAACTTATGGAAATTACACGTAGCACGTAACAGCAGCTCCTGAGGACCATTTAGGTTTTGGGCCCTGTGCTGAGCAGTGGGATAAAAAAGTAAACAAGGTCTATGAGGAGTGTGAAATTCTGAGAAAGCCAATGTTTTGTTTTGTTTGTTGTTGCTCTACTACAAATTTTTTTTAATTAACATATATTATTTGTTTCGGGGCACAGATCTGTGAATCATTAGTCTTTCTTTATAAAGATTATTTTTATTTATTATTATTTTTGACAGAGAGATTACAAATAGGCAGAGAGGCAGGCAGAGAGAGAGGAGGAAGCAGACTCCCTGCTGAGTAGAGAGCCCAATGCCGGGCTCGATCCGAGGACCCTAAGATCATGACCTGAGCCAAAGGCAGAGGCTTCACCCACTGAGCCACCCAGGCATCCCTGTGAATCATTAGTCTTACAGAATTCATGGGGGAAGGGAGTGAAAACTGAAACAAGATGGGACAGGGGAGGGAAATAAACCATAAGAAACTCCTAATCTCAGGAAACAAACTGAGGGTTCCTGGAAGGGAATAGGGTAGGAGGGATGGGGATGGGGTGGCTGGGTGATGGACATTAAGAAAGCCAATGTTACGATTTCTGCATTTCCACACACGGCTCCAAGAACACACTGCTCAAAAACTCCCTTTCAGGCTACCTTTTTATGCACGTAATTTTTTTGGATTTATACATTTATTTATTTATTTATTTATTTTACTGGAAGAAGAAATAGGAAGCTGGCATAAGGACTTAAAAAATTTTCCACACTCCACCTCACTCCACCAGTGAAGAGACATACCAGCATGACCCTAGGGAAGATGCTGCCTTTACTGGTGAGAACTGTTGATATAGGAAGGAACAGCCTCCCATTCATGACCAGAAAAAAACTCTGTTTTTATTTTCTTCAGGAATGATCCTTCCTCACTCTGGAATTCCCCCATTTTAGCATGTGAACTCTATTTGCATCTGAATTAAAGAGATTTAAGCAACCCTACAAGTTAGAGAAAGAAAAACTATGGATGAATATACATGAAATTTATTATATGAGGACGTAAGTTGTATTAGTCATGTCTTTTTTCTGCTTTCTAGAACCTTCTAACTTTCAATTTCTATGAGGCCACCTGGTTAGATTTGTAATGTTAGTGGAAAATGACCTCTTCTTCAAGGAAAACAAAACAAAACAAAACGAAACAAAAATAAAGTGCTCCTTCACAAGAGTGAAAGTCACAGAAAGAAACTGACTGTAATAAAGCTGAAAGTTGCAAAACTCTAAAAAACAAAAGTGAATACAAATGAAATAGATAGGATTTACTCACATCACTTCTTTGGAACCACATGACAGAAGCAAATACTCAAGATACTGATAATTAGATGACATGTCCTAGATTCCACTGGTGTGGGTTAAAAATTCCAAAATAGAAGGGGTGCCCAGTCAGTTAAGTGTCTGCCTTCAGCTCAGGTCAAGATCTCAGGGTCTTGGGATCCAGAGCTTCTTGCTCGAAAAAAAAATTCCAAAACGGAAAATCATTTTAGAAATATTCAGTCTTTTTTGCATTTTATTGAAAAGTTTAATTTATACGAACACTTACTTGCAAAACCTTAAAGAAAAAGTAGGACTGCAGGATTCTCATTTTTATTTTGACCATAGAGTAGGAGGCATTTTTTTCTCTCACTTTAAAGAGTTAAAGGCATCATCAAGAGAACTGTTGTCATGACCAAAGTGAAAATTCTTAACTTACAAATTTAAACATTTTGATGATAAAAACATTTTTATAAAAAACCTTTCCAAATGTGCCAGTCTCTTATTTAATATACAGGATCTAATTAGACACCTCATAGATATTAATGAAAATGAGTAGGTTTTCTGATACTTATTAATTTCTATTCTAACACTTTTAGTGACATTCCTCATAGAATTTATACAATTCATTATGCTTAAAATTAAGCATACGGGTGCCTGACCAGATCAGTTGGTAGAGCATGTGACTCTTGCTTGCAGGGTCATGAGTCCAAGACACATGTTGGGCACAGAGCTTACTTAAAAAAGTAATAATAATAAATTAAATAAAAAATATGCAATAATGAAACCTCCCAAATGAGTATTATTGCCTGTGGAAAAGAGCTACACTCTGGTAAATTCATTTTAAGTAAAACTGAAACCCTCCCTCATATCCTCAGCCCTTAACTTTCATCCTACCATTGAAAATATCTTTCTTGAAGATTTCTGAAAGGAAAAATATATATAGAGATATGGATATATAAATCTTAAGGTAAAGAAATTATTTTTGCTATATTAACAAGGGATAGAATTCTGAGAGAGCAAAAAATGCTAAAATATTATCTTCTTTGTAATATATCTTCTTTGTACTTCTAATTATTGGACAAATCTAAAGAGAAAAGTCTTTGATGTTTTAAGAAGGATTCTCATTTTCTCCAGCTATCATTTACAATTTCTGATAGTAACAGTTTGTTATTTGGTAAGCTCTATTTTACTATGCTTTGACGGTGTCTTAACAAAAAGAGGTGAAACTAAAGAATCAATACCAAATAATGGAGAGTAAGACACATCTAAAAGAAAGAGTATACTGTGTGGCTACTGCTGAGAAACCAAGCTGAATTACCAATGTAAGAGCTGAGTCAGGGGGGACAGTGTTGTGCCCTATTTACAATCAGTGTATGGGCCAATAAAACAAAAATAGAACAAACTGCAATAAAACAAGTGAAGAAACTGACTACAACAGCAGAGACAGAATCCTGAGTGCGTCAGGATCTGGAATAGTAAGAGTTCAGGCCTTGGCAGTACTGCTTAATTGAATCTCACTGTGACAGTAAGCAATTGCCATCACCATACGGCTGATGCTTGAACAGAGCAGGGGTTAGGGCTGCCAATCCCCAATACAGTCAAAAAACCACATATGACTTTTGACTCCTTAAAAACATATGTACTAATAGCCTACTTTTGACTAAAAGCCTTGCCAATAACCTAGTCAATGAACACAGATTTTACATTTTGTGTGTATTATATGCTGTATTTGTAAAATAAGTAAGCTAGAGGGAAAAAAATGTTAAGAATCATAAGGAAGAAAAAGAATATGTTAACAGTACTGCACATATATATACTGAAAACAGAAACTATGTAGAGGTGGGCCAGGTCACTCTTCTGGGACAGGATTAGAGTGGCAGGGCTAGCCCCAGGATGGTGACCTTCCAGGGACTGGTAACTTCTCAGCAGCAGCTATGGCCAGATTGGCCCACAGATGGCAATGAGGGCCTACAAGTGTGATCCAGCTTCCCCATCTGCCTGGAGGTGTACTACTAACCTCTGGCCATCAGCAGCGAGAGCCTGGTCTTGAGGCTGGGGTACCACTAAGAGAGGGATCTGAGGACCATTGCTATCCTGGGACATGAAGGACTACGGGGGCAGAGGGGCCAAGGGGCTCAGGGCTACCTGGGTAGTGCCATCCCCACCCTCTAGGAACATTCCCCCGCTGCAGCCCAATGGCCACCAACCTCAGGCATGCAACCAGACCATCCTGTGAGCAGAGAGGTGACCTACAGCTCTGCTTGGTCTGAGGGCCCCCCTGGGGCTGCTGCTGGCCTGGCAGATCTCCCTCAGTACTCACATACAAACTGTGTCAGTCATCTTCCATTTGGCCCTCTGGAGCCTGTGCAGCCAATTGTAAATAAACAACTTGTGGCTTTTGCTTGCTGTTAACTCTTTAAAAAGCAAAAATGGGCCTAAATGAACCTGCTCACTTCAACCTAGGTTGATCAGGGATCAGCTGTATATGCCTAAGTCTCCTCCTCTGGGAAAAAAGGGAGTTGGATCAATGATTCCTAAGAAACTGTCTACCTCTAATGATTTCCCTATTCATCTGACAAAAGACAACTTCAACAGGGCCAGTGAACACAAGTTTTTGCTAACTGAGGATGATTAAATTCTTTGCAGTACTGCTAATGAGAAGCAAATGTCAGAACTCAGTCCTAATACATCCAATAAAAAAGGGAGTCAGAAATATTCTCAATAAAGTGGTGACAGAATATGAGCAGTTTACATACTTTTGGAGTGATTCAGTGGAACCTGTGCTAAAACACACAAACCAGGGGCGCCTGGGTGGCTCAGTGGGTTGGGCCCCTGCCTTCGGCTGGGGTCATGATCTTAGGGTCCTGGGATCGAGCCCCACATTGGGCTCTCTGCTCGACAGGGAGCCAGCTTCCCCCTCTCTCTTTGCCTGCTTGTGATCTCTCTCTCTCTATCAAATAAAATCTTAAACACACACACACACACACACCCCAATGGAAGCCTATTTATATCACTACGACGTAAAATATTTATTCTAGAATGATTTCAGAGACCAGCTATGTAAACCTATCAACTAATAGAATGGGAAACTGAGGACTGGTAAGGTAGAGAAATGGCTGAGGGCAGAGTTAATGCCACAACTCATACACTGGCCTTTTGATGTCCTAAAATTATCCTGTTTTTCCCTCCCTCTATTGTGATAAATCACTTTCTTCTAATAAGAAACATGGGAAATTAAGTGGCCAAAATCTTCTACTGGCCTAACTATCTTAACTAAAAATTATTAGACATCAGGTACACTAAAATGAGTTCATTAAAGATGCAAAATAAGAACCTTTAAAGAGTGTTATCATTTTATTTTTTTAAATTGTTTTTTAAAGATTTTATTTACTTATTTGAGAGAGAGAGAGAGACTACGAGAAAGAGGGAACAGAAGCTGGGGAAGTGGGAAAGGGAGAAGCAGGCTTCCTGCTGAACAGGGAGCCCAGTGCAGGGCCTGATCCCAGGACCCTGGGATCATGACCTGAGTAGAAGGCAGACGCTTAATGACTGAGCCAGCCAGGTGCCCCAGTGTTACCATTTTAAATGAATGAACTGAACAATGCGTTTTTCTCTATTTGGTCCTGAAATTACACTAGAGATTTAAGGGTGAAAAAAGGGGATAAACAAAAAGGACTAGGAATGAGAAAGATAATCACAAACTGAAATGTGAAATCCACAAGACAGATATATCGGTAGTGCATGACACAGACTTAGGAAAGACAGATTCTAAAGTCTCTACAGACTTTAGAAAGGGAAAACTATGTCAAAGAATCACAGAAACACCAGGGAGTATTAGGGAACGGAGCTCTCCAAAGCTGGGTTAGAGATCTCTACCCCTACTCCAGAAGTAAGGAAACAATTTTATCCCTGTCAGGATAAAGCCAGAATTTTCCTCTCTGGAGATATTGAGCCAGGGAAAGAGGTAGTGGGAAACATATGGCACCCACCGAGGAGCTGGAACCATACTGAAGGAGAAAATTCTTCCAAGAAAGACAGAAGGACGGAGAAGAGAGAGAGAGAGAAAGGAAGGTAGGATAGATAGAAGGAAGAATGGAAGGTAAGGGAAGGAGAAAAGAAGGGAAGGAAGGAAGGAAGGAAGGAAGAGAAAGAAAGATTGATTATTCCTCTCAAGGGATGAGATGTTCTATCCTCCCTCTATCTGGCCTAGAACACTGGCAGCCTCTCAGGTACTAGGTGCCTTACCGGCCCCAGAGAAAAATTCAAAGACACTAAGAGTTGGGTATCTGACAATAGAAAAAGTTCTAGCCCTAATATTCTACAATGAAGCCTTGTAATCCATAAGCAACAACATGCACGATAACTTCCAATCAGCTATTTTAGGGCCCCTTGTATTGTTCTGAGGAAAAAAAAAAAAGGAAGTTGAAGAAAGTTGAAGACTCGTGGAAAGCAATGAACAGAACAAAAGCGTCAAAATGGCTTCTGAACTTCGGAAAGAATAAGGAAAATATAACATCCATAAAATTAAGTGGTATAGATAGGTAAAAGAAACAAAACCCTGGGTTATGGAAAAGAACATGTTCAAGTGAAAAAGCTGATAGTGAAAAAGTACATTTAAATGAAATATTTGGAAAATAAAGTTGAAAAGACCTGGAACTCCTCTATCTTTTTTGCTCGCTTAACACTATTTAAGGAACTCTTATTCTGTATCTGGTGCAGGAGATAAAGC
The DNA here is from genome assembly GCF_022355385.1 of Mustela nigripes. NCBI lineage: Eukaryota > Metazoa > Chordata > Mammalia > Carnivora > Mustelidae > Mustela > Mustela nigripes. The sequence goes on from NC_081568.1 coordinate 139,050,783, forward strand.
AGTAGAAAGACAAAGTTTCTTGAAGGGTTTCTTTCTAGTGGGAAAGACATAATCAAGGTAAAGAAGTCAAAAAGTGGGGCACCTGGGTGGCTCAGTTGCTTGGACGACTGCATTCACTTCAGGTCATGATCCTGGAGTCCCGGGATCAAGTCCCACATCGGGCTCCCTGCTCCATGGGGAGTCTGTTTCTCTCTCTGACCTTCTCCTCACTCATGCTCTCTCTCACTGCCTCTCTCTCAAATAAATAAATAAAATCTTTAAAAAATAAAAAAAGAAGTCAAAAAGTGCAGAGGCAGTGTTAATAACTAAGGAGAAAAAACAGGAAGGAGATTATGAGATTTTGGAAGAAGACTAAAGTTGTAGAGTGGGTAGAAGGCTTCACCATGACTTTTGAGAAAAAGACCAGAAGCAAGTAAGTGAGACAGCAAGGGGTGTTGACATGTGAGAGGAAAACATTCCAGCGAAAGAGAACAGCCAAGTCTCTCAAGAGCATGCCTGGTAGGTGCCAAGAACACCAAGGAGCAGCATCCTGGAACTGAGAAAATCAGGGGAAGGGAGGAGGAAACTATGTCAATGGAGATCAAGGAAAGCAAGACTGTGTAAGATCTTATAAATCAAGATAAAGTGGGCTTGGAGCAGAGAGATGATCCAAGACTGCCAGAAGTTAGACATAAAAAGACACATATCTCGGGGAATTGAAAACAGTATTGGGCAACACATAAAAGAAACAGTCATTGTGCAAACATTATTTCAAAAGCAACCAAAAAGAAACATAATTAAACAATAAAAGGATTAGAGACAGAAGAAGCAGTCCTACATGGTAGCATGGAAAGACCTTTACTTCATCTTCTTGCTTGGACACACCAACTGTACTGTTACCTGTCAAATAACTCCTTCTGAAATAGACTTGAAAACCAGCTAAAAAGCTCCTCCACAACAAAGGATAAAAGGGCCACATTAAGACAGGGACGAGAGGAAGAGATGCAGTCTCACCAAAAATGCTGCTCCCAGGGCTGTAGGGATCTCAGGAATATGGACAGAGCTTCACCCTGAGGAGTAAGAGGTTTGTGTCCCACATAAGGCATGCCAACCCTTGCAACCTGAACCAGAGAGATGCAAGTCCAAAACACCTTTGAAACCAGCTGTCTTACATCTCAGAGACAGAAAGGGCTGCAGGGAGCTGAGATTCTGATTTCCAAGGGCTGTGGCACCCTAGAACCGAGCACAAAAGCAGCACTTTGAAAAGTGTTTAGACAATTCATTGGTTAATCTTTAACGTACCTGCCTGAGAGACAGGGCCTCTTGGAATTCTATCCAGGACACAGGCACTGGCAAGCAGCATTTCTGCACTCCTTTTCCACCTGGCTAGTGCCAGAAGATTCGCACAGTGACAGATGTTGCCCCACTAAAGCTGGCAGGCATGCCCCACCCCAGAGCTCTACCACTCCCTCATCAAAGCCAGTGGATGTGTCTTGACCCTGTGCTCTCCTCCGGCCTTTCTGGGTCTGGGTCTGCACTCAACTTGCCTTGCAAAGGCTGGCAGACCCACATGGTGCACACAGGGGACTTCCTTACTCCCTGGCTCTGGTGGCCAGGGGTGCTTGCCTCTCTGGGCCTCACAGGCCTAAAACAACTGAGCAGACAGCTTTTGGCAGGCTATCACCGCCAGACACTGCAAAGACAGCAGAACGAAATGTATCTCGAGCCTTCATATGAAAAAAATCTGTTTACTTATCTTAGAGGTTCAGCCTAAAGGGCAGGCTTTTGGTTTGGCACATATGAAGAGGCTACAGAGGTGCTCTCAGGGAACGTAAGCCAGGGCAAGCCATCTTTGCACTTTCCCGAGGACTGGCTACAGCATGGCAGTACCTCTCAGAAAAGAGTTTACACACTTATCAGCTCATCGGGAGACCCAACTTTTGCGAATGTCAAACACCTCCTGATCTCCTGGACAGGAGGTCAGCAGGATTTACCTCTGAGGTCCCAGGGGACTGCATATATTTTCATACTTTAAAAGCCACTAAGGGTGTGGCTTCCAATCAGCCTGAAACTGGGTGCTAATTAAGATCCCTTCCATTGGAACAATGACAAATTTTGGCAAACCTTCAACAATTGGGACTGGATGGCTTCACTGGTGATTTCTACTAAAATTCAAAATTCAAAGAAGATTCAATATCGATCCTTCACAAACTCTTCAAAAAATAATAATAATAACATAAAACAAAACAAACAAACAAAAAATTGAAGAACTTCCTCTTCTTTGAAGAGAAAGGAATGCTGCCAAACTCATTCTACAAGGCTACCATGACTATCACCAAAACAAATGAACAAAAACCAAATGATCACACAAACAAAAAGCTTTAGGCCAATATCCTTGATGAACATATATTCAAAAGTCCTCAACAAAACACTGGCAAGCCTAAATCAACAATATATTTAAAGGATCATATACCATGATCAAGGGGGTATTTATCCCAAGCATGGAAGGACGGCTCAAGAGCTGTAAGTTAATCAACCTGATATAGGACATTAACAAAATAAGAGAGACAAATAGTGAAGATGGTCTCCGAAAATGCAGAAAAAGTATGTGACAAAGTCTAACACCCATTTATGATACAAACCCTCAACAGGGCATGTACAGAGAGAATGCATCTCAGCCTAATAAAGGCTATATATGACAAGTCCACAGTAGACATGCTCAATGACGAAAAGCTAAAAGCCTTTCCTCTAGGATCTGGAAACAGAAAGAAATGCTCACTCTTGCCACTTCTATTCAGCAGTTTTGGAAATCCTAGCCAGGGAAATCATGCAATAAAAATAAAAGGCATTCAAATAGGAAAGGAAGCAATAAAATCGTCACTATTTGCAGAAGACATGATTTCATTTATAGAAAACCCTATAGACTATACCAAAAATCTTTTCCGATAAATAAACTCAGTAAAGGTGTAGGTTACAAAATCTATACACAAAAATCGATTGCATTTCTATATACTAACACTGAACTTTCAGAAAGACAAATTAAGAAAACAATCTCATTTACAAATGCATCAAAAAGAATGAAATGTCAAGGAATAAATTTGCCCAAGGAGGTGAAAGACCTGTACTCTGAAAACTCCAAGATATGGATGAAACAGACTGAAGATGACACAAACAAATGGAAAGATAAACTGTACTCATGGATTAGAAGGATTAATATTGTTAAAATGGCCATACTACCCAGAGAAAATTTACAAACTCAGTTCAATCTTTATCAAAAGTCCAATGATAATTTTCACAGAAATAGAACAATCTTAAAATTTGTGTTAAACCTCAAAAAACCCTGAATACCCAAAACAATCTTGAGAAAAAAAAAAAGCTAGAGCCACCATGTTCCCTGATTTCAAATTATATTACAGGAGGAGAAGGTAAGATGGCGGAGAAGTAGAAGGCTGAGACAACATCAGGAAGCAGGAGATCAGCTAGATAGCTTATCTAACCATTGTGAACACCTACAAATCCAATGGGAAATCGAAGAGAAGAAGAGCAACAATTCTAGAAACAGAAAATCGATCACTTTCTGAAAGGCAGGACCTACGGGGAAGTGAATCCAAAGTGACGGGAAGATAGACTGTGGGGGGAGGGCCAGGTTCCCAGCAAGCGGCAGAGCAATGGAGCACAAAATCAAGACTTTTAAAAAGTCTGCTCCATGGAGGGACATCGCTCCAGAGGCTAAACTGGGGGAAGGCCATGCAAGGTCAGCATAACACCACGTCCCGCGGGGTCACAGAAGGACTGGAGGGTGTCTGAGTGTCGCAGAGCTTGCTGGTATTAAGAGCGGGGATGCTGGCTACAGCGACAAAGCTGAGGAGTGAGCTCTTAGCTGGGGGCTTACTTGTACGGGGCGCAGGCTGGGTGAGCTCAGAGCCCAGCCAGAGGCCACGGAGATGGTAGGGACGGAATGCTTTTCTCCAAGTGTAACCAAATGAGCGCTTTCCTATAAGCACGACCAGAGGCCAGGGACACGGGGACGGTTGGGAGCTCTTCTCTGAGGGTGCAATGAGGAGTGGGAACCGAGCTCTCGGCTCCTCTGGGCTAGAGATTAAGAGGTCGACATCTTCATTCCTGTCCTCTGAAACTATGGAAAGCGCTCAGGGAACAAAAGCTCCCGAAAGCAAACCCGAGCAGATTACTTAGCCCAGTTCCTAGTGGAGGGTGGTGCAATTCCACCTGGGGCAAAGACACTTGAGAATCACTACAACAGGCTCCTCCCCCATAAGATCAACAAGAAACCCAACTAAGACCAATTTCACTCACCAAGGAGAACAGCGGAATTCCAGAGGAGAAAGCAAATCTTATCTGGACAAAATGACAATATGGAAAAACTCACCAAAGAAAAAATAACAAGAGCCACTACCGAAGGCTGGGGACCTAATCAATACAGACATTGCTAATATGACAGATCTAGAGTTCAGAATGACCATTCTCAAGGTTCTAGCCGGGCTCAAAAATGGCATAGAAGGTATTAAAGAAACCCTCTCGGGAGATATAAAAGCCCTTTCCGGAGAAATAAAAGAACTAAAATCTAACCAAGTTAAAATCAAAAAAGCTATTAACGAGGTGCAATAAAAAATGGAGGCTCTTACTGCTAGGATAAATAAAGCAGAAGAAAGAATTAGTGACAGAGAAGATGAAATGACAGAGAATAAAGCAGCTGAGCAAAAGAGAGACAAACAAATACTGGACCACAAGGAGAGAATTCGAGAGATAAGTGCCATCATAAGACAACACAGCATTAGAATAATTGGGATTCCAGAAGAAGAAGAAAGAGAGAGGGGAGCAGAAGGTATATTGGAAAGAATTATTGTAGAGAATTTCCCTAATATGGCAAAGGGAACAAACATCAAAATCCAGGAGATACTAAGAACGTCGCTCAAAATCAATAAAAATAGGTCCACACCTCGTCACCTGATAGTAAAATTTACAAGTCTTAGCGTCAAAGAGAAAATCGTGAAAGCAGCCCAGGAAAAGAAGTCTGTAACATACAAGGGTAAAAACATTAGACTGGCAGTGGACCTATCCACAGAGACCTAGCAGGCCAGAAAGAACTGGCATGATATATTAAGAGCACTAAACGAGAAAAACATGCAGCCAAGAATACTATGTCCAGCTAGGCTATCATTGAAAATAGAAGGAGAGATAAAAAGCGTCCAGGACAAACAAAAACTGAAAGAATTTGCAAACACCAAACCAGCTCTACAGGAAATATTGAAAGGGGACCTCTAAGTAAAGAGAGAGCCTAAAAGTAGTAGATCAGAAAGGAACAGATACAATATACAGTGACAGTCACATTACAGGCAATACAATGGCACTAAATTCATATCTCTCAATAGTTACCCTGAATGTTAATGGGCTAAATGCCCCTGTCAAAAGACACAGGGTATCAGAATGGATAAAAAAACAAAACCCATCAATATGCTGCCTACAAGAAACTCATTTTAGACCCAAAGACAACTCCAGATTTAAAGTGAGGGGGTGGAAAAGAATTTACCATGCTAATGGACATCAGACGAAAGCTGGGATGGCAATCCTCATATCAGATCAATTGGATTTTAAGCCAAAGGCTATAATAAGAGATGAGGAAGGACACTATATCATACTCAAAGGGTATGTCCAACAAGACCTAACAATTTTAAATATCTATGACCCTAACATGGGAGCAGCCAACTATATAAACCAATTAATAACAAAATCAAATAAATGCATTGACAATAATACAATAATAGTAGGGGACTTTAATACTCCCCTCACTGAAATGGACAGATCATCTAAGCAAAAGATCAACAAGGAAATAAAGGCCTTAAATGACACACTAAACCAAAGGGACATCACAGATATATTCAGAACATTTCATCCCAAAGCAACAGAATATGCATTCTTCTCTAGTGCACATGGAACATTCTCCAGAATAGACCACATCCTGGGACCTAAATCAAGTCTCAACCAGTATCAAAAGATTGGGATCATTTCCTGCATATTTTCAGACCATGATGCTCTGAAGATAGAACTCAATCACAAGAGGTAATTTGGAAAGAACCCAAATACATGGAGACCAAACAGCATCCTTCTAAAGAATGAATGGGTCCACCAGGAAATTAAAGAAGAATTGAAAAAATTCATGGAAACAAAAGATAATGAAAACACAATGGTTCAAAATCTGTGGGACACAACAAAGGCAGTCCTGAGAGGAAGATATATAACAGTACAAACCTTTCTCAAGAAACAAGAAAGGTCTCAAATACACAACCTAACCGTACACTTAAAGGAACTGGAGAAAGAACAACAAAGAAAGCCTAAACCCAGCAGGAGAAGAGAAATCACAAAGATCAGAGCAGAAATCAATGAAATAGAAAGTAAAAAAGCAATACAACAAATCAACAAAACTAGGAGCTGGTTCGTTGAAAGAATTAATAAGATTGACAAACCCCTGGCAAGACTTATCAAAAAGAAAAGAGAAAGGACCCAAATAAATAAAATCATGAATGAAAGAGGAGAGATCACAACCAACACCAAAGAAATACAAACAATTATAAGAACATACTATGAGCAACTCTACGCCAACAAATTCGACAATCTGGAAGAAATGGATACATTTCTAAAGACATATAAACTACCACAACATAACCAGGAAGAAATAGAAAACCTGAACAGACCCATAACCAGTAAGGAGATTGAAACAGTCAAACTCTAAAAATCTCCAAACAAAAGTCCAGGGCCAGACGGCTTCCCAGGGCAATTCTACCAACATTTAAAGAAGAATTAATTCCTATTCTCCTGAAACTGTTCCAAAAAATAGAAATGGAATGAAAACTTCCAAACTCATTTTATGAGGCCAGCATCACCTTGATTCCAAAACCAGACAAGTATCCCATCAAAAAAGAGAATTACAGACCCATATCCTTGATGAACACAGATGCAAAAATTCTCACCAAAATACTGTCCAATAGGATCCAACAGTACATTAAAAGGATTATTCACCACGACCAAGTGGGATTTATTCCAGGGCTGCAAGGTTGGTTCAACATCTGCAAATCAATCAGTGTGATACAATACATTAACAAAAGAAAGAATAAGAACCATATGATACTCTCAATAGATGCTGAAAAAGCATTTGACAAAGTGAAGCACCCCTTCCTGATTAAAACTCTTCAAAGTGTAGGGATAGAGGGCACATACCTCACTATTATCAAAGCCATCTATGAAAAACCCACAGCAAATATCATTCTCAATGGAGAAAAACTGAAAGCTTTTCTGCTAAGGTCAGGAACATGGCAAGGATGTCCATTATCACCACTGCTGCATGCTTATGGATTGGAAGAACAAACATTGTGAAAATGTCTATTCTACCTAAAGCAATATAAACATTAAATGCAATCCCTATCAAAATGCCATCCATTTTTTTCAAAGAAATAGGATAAACAATCCTAAAATTTATATGGAACCAGAAAGGACCTTGAATAGCCAAAGGAATATTGAAAAAGAAAGCCAAAGTTGGTGGCATCACAATTCCAGAATTAAAGCTCTATTACAAAGCTGTCATCATCAAGACAGCATGGTACTGGCACAAAAACAGACACATAGATCAATGGAACAGAATAGAGAGCCCAGCAATAGACCCTCAACTCTATGGTCAACTAATCTTCGACAAAGCAGGAAAGGATGTCCAATGAAAAAAAGACAGCCTCTTCAATAAACGGTTTTGGTAAAATTGGACAACCACATGAAGAAAAATGAAATTGGACCATTTCTTTACAAAACACACAAAAATAGACTCAAAATGGATGAAGGACCTCAATGTGAGAAAGGAATCCATCAAAATCCTTGAGGAGAACACAGGCAGCAACCTCTTCGAGCTCAGCCGCAGCAACATCTTCCTAGGAACAACGCCAAAGGCAAGGGAAGCAAAGGCAAAAATGAACTATTGAGATTTCATCAAGATCAAAAGCTTTTGCACAGCAAAGGAAACAGTTAACAAAATCAAAAGACAACTGACAGAATGGGAGAAGATATTTGCAAACGACATATCAGATAAAGGACTAGTGTCCAGAATCTATAAAGAACTTAGCAAACTCAACACCCAAAGAATAAATAATCCAATCAAGAAATGGGCAGAGGACATGAACAGACATTTCTGCAAAGAAGACATCCAGATGGCGAACAGACACAGGAAAAAGTGCTCCATATCACTCGGCATCAGGGAAATACAAATCAAAACCACAATGAGATATCACCTCACACCAGTCAGAATGGCTAAAATCAACAAGTCAGGAAATGACAGATGCTGGCGAGGATGCGGAGAAAGGGGAACCCTCCTACACTGTTGGTGGGAATGCAAGCTGGTGCAGCCACTCTGGAAAACAGCATGGAGTTTCCTCAAAATGTTGAAAATAGAACTGCCCTATGACCCAGCAATTGCATTATTGGGTATTTACCCTAAAGATACAAACGTAGTGATCCAAAGGGGCACGTGCACCCGAATGTTTATAGCAGCAATGTCCACAATAGCCAAACTATGGAAAGAGCCTAGATGTCCATCAACAGATGAATGGATCAAGAAGATGTGTTATATATATAAAATGGAATACTATGCAGCCATCAAAAGAAAAGAAATCTTGCCATTTGCGACAACATGGATGGAACTAGAGCGTATCATGCTTAGTGAAATAAGTCAAGCAGAGAAAGACAACTATCATATGATCTCCCTGATATGAGGAAGTGGTGATGCAACATGGGGGCTTAAGTGGGTAGGAGAAGAATCAATGAAACAAGATGGGATTGGGAGGGAGACAAACCATAAGTGACTCTTAATCTCACAAAACAAACTGAGGGTTGCTGGGGGGAGGGCGTTTGGGGAAAGGGGTGGGATTATGGACACTGGGGAGGGTATGTGCTTTGGTGAGTGCTGTGAAGTGTGTAAACCTGGTGATTCACAGACCTGTACCCCTGGGGATGAAAATATATGTTTATAAAAAATTTTAAAAAATTAAAAAAAAAAAGAAAGAAAACTCTTCCATATATTAAATATGTTGTTAATCAGCTGACTCAACTGTCAGTGGAACAGGATAACCTGAATGTGCTTAACTTCACTAGCCATTGTTTCTCGGAGTTGTATTAATAGCAGACAACTTCGATTGAGCTTCTCAAGTATAATTCTGCTTTGGAAGCATGGTTCCCCACAGAAAACTTAACAATGAGTTTAATCGTGAAAATTATCATTGTCTTAGTTTGAATGTCTCCTCTGGAGCAGATACCAAGACACGGTATTGAGCACAAGTAGCTCATTTAAGAGGAGATAAATAAGCAAATGAGGAAGCAAAGAAAGAGGGAAGACTGAAATGCCAACAAGTTTGACAACAATGAATTACCACTCTGGACATCTGGGGATGGTACTGCCTCATAAGTGTCCTAACCAGGGACAAAGAGTACTCAGCCTAATTGGTTGAGATGGTTCAATTTGTACCTTGTGGTTTCAAGCAAATTCGGAGGTAAGCTAAGAGTACTTAGAATGAGGAATTACTAGAGTTCACTACAGCCTTTCCCTTGCACCACACGGATCTATTCATGCCCCATACTGCAGATATTCGGTTACTGATATCTCAAGCTACTGGCCAGCCACAATCTCTCAAAAAAACAAAAACAAACACCAACAAGGACAGGATCAGTAAGAAGCTAGAACTTATTAAACAAGCTCAAGTTCCATGCCTCCAAGAGGTGCCAAGGTAGTAAGTGCTGTTCATCGGCCCTCTTCTGTCTCCTGTTCTACATTTCTTTTTCCCTGCCTCATTACTTTTACTGACCTAGGTTGTTTACCCAGTGGAATGGCCTAGAATTAATCTCTGAGAAGTATGAGCCCCTAGTTATCTTGGATTGCTGCAATTGCACATTTACTGTTTTCCCTGATTGTGGACATACCAAAGGGTACCCTAGCGATGTCCAGCCTCTAGACATACTTGATCCTTTCTGTGTTATCTATTAACAGTCTTAGGTCCCTAGGTCTTCATGCTTATCAGGGTTGATTACATCCAAAAATACAATAACCTCTTTCTCTGCTGCTCTGTAAAAAAGACTAGATTTTTTTTTTTTTTTAACTATTAGAGACATAACACTATTCAATAGCCACCAATTCAATGCTGATATCCTCCACCAAATATACTTTCAGGCTCCCACCCAAAACAATCATCCCTCTGTAACTTGGCTGAGAGCCAATGTTTTCTGAGGCAGCAGCTTCCAGGTGATGTGATAGGATTACATGCCTGTCCTACCTGCTTATCATAAAACTGGCCTTTGGGTCTAAGGCAGTGTTATGATGGATCACATGTAAGGTAGACACATAGATGCTTTACTCTGATCTCCCTTCCAGGAAGAACTCTTGGCCCACTCTGGGAGGTACAATCAACAGACAGTGCCATGTATCAGTTCTCAGCATCTGCTGAGAGTGGTCAGTATTTAGCAACTGAATGAGGAAGGGGTGTAAATCCCCAGGCATTTCTACTTGGCGCAGGACCACTCAGACAAATAATATTTTCTCCAAAGCTCCCCACTAGTTGGCAATAGCTGTAAAATAAATTTCACAGTTCAATTTCTCTTTATACCCAGCCAAGCTTTTATTCTCCTCATTTGATAGGTTTTAGTCACTAGTTAACACCTTATATTCCTCCAGAAAACCAATCAAGGATAATTTGTGCCAAAGAAGTAAAAAAGGGCAAGATGGCAATTTCTCATCTTGCGCACTAATCCATATACACAAGGAATCCACAGAAACCAAGTAGCAGCCACAGTTTAGAGTTCAATAGGATTTTCTATGTGCTTCCTAGAAAAAGACTGACCCTTTAGGGAACTAGAATCTCTAATCAGGCACAGTATAGAATTTCAGAAACAAGAAAAAATGTCCCCCAGTGGGTCATCAGGAGTGATGCTAACTTTTCCTCTTCTACCCCCCTACTTTTCCCACTAGGGACAAAGTATAGCATTAAAGGGATTGCTACAACCAATACACTAGCAGAGGTATTTACAGAGGTTCTGTAAACGTGCAGAGTATGCTCATAACTTGGCATTTTAATTGCACGCTTGGTTGGGTAATCCAATATCCTAGCATCTGGGCATCTCCTGAGCGATTCAGTATGTGGTAAAAAGGGGAGGGATCCCAAACTCCTACACACAATTCCATACTTCCACTGAGAGAAAAAGGAACCCTTGGTCTGTTTTGACATGTGATATCCCATGGTGGTAAACCAAGCACGAAACACTCTGTTTGAAAAATGGTACTAACTGGAGCCTTGAGAGGATAAAAAGCCATTGCATGTTCAGGATGTGTCTTTTCTTACTAAATTAAATATATGATATTTCCAGGTATGACCTTTCCAGGACAGAAAGGATTCAATACAACTTGCCACCCAATGGACAACAGGAATTCCTGAGGAAGAGTACCATCTGGTGACAGCAATAACTAAAAGAGCCTTGGTAAAAAGGAGTTCATGCTGTTGGGCCTATTCATAGCCTTCTCTGCCATCAGGACCACTACAGAGAGTTCTGGGTTGGAAAACTTGCTCTCCTCTGGGAACTGGATTAGTGTTGGGGACTTTTGATGGAAAAGCTAGCACTGAACCCTTAAGATGTCCATCTTACCCTCTTCTGCTGGCACAAACTGAACAGTACCCCTATTGGCTACCCACTTATTCTTCTCCTAGAGGTGACATACTCTGTTAACAACCTCCATAGCACTCTGCAGCCAAACCCCTCTGGCTGCTCCTCCTCCCCTACTGCCCTTCATGATGATTCCATCCACTAGCTTATGGAGTTTAAGTGATCCTAGGCATCCTCTTCCCCACACCCGCCCAAGGATATACCGTCATTCTTATTGTATTTGTGAGCCTGTCTTTATCTCCTTGGCCTTTTCATAAATACCATCATCTGACAGATTTCCACCTCATTCCCACCAAGTGTCGCCACCATGCTGCCAATTCTACTTTACCTAGCATGAGCCATCGGTTTTCCCAAAGGTCTTTAGCAGGTGTTTAGTCTGATATTCCAGGAAAGTTGTCCCAAATAAATTAAACTGTGGTGGGTCCTGACAGTTGATGATGGCTATGTTTTGCAATTCTTAAAGGGTTTAGTTATTTTTTTTCCTTGTTAGACCCAGAACACCCCTGGATGTCTTAGGTTATAATTTAAGCTCAGCTTAAAATATAGTGGGCAGAAAGGGCAACAGAAACTAATCCTGAGTGCCATACAGGAGTTACAGAAGAGAAGCATTGCATCATCTTACGACAATGGGCAAAATCTCTCTCTTAATAAGGAATAATACACTATGTGGAGTCATAGAGGAATATGAGAATTCTTGACTTGGGGGGGGGGCATCAATCACTCCCATTTTTATATATCTGGGTCCCATGTTTTCCCAGCTAGGGTCCTTACCTTAGCAAGCAGATTCTGCCTTTGTTGAGAATTTGACCTCTTGTGGAAATTGTCTTCTATCATTAGGACCTGATCTGATTCTCAGCAATGATATTCTCTCCCACTGCAGGAGAGATGAGCTTCTTTATATGCTACCAAGGAGGAGTTCCAACTTTCTCACTCAGCTCATAAACAGCAATTAACTAATCTCAGTTTTTTCCAAAAAACAACTTTTCTAATGCTTCAATGAAAGTGGATGTGTATGCTCACCACAGGCGACTCCTACCACACCAGGATATCTGACTGTGCTAAATACCTCCTGACTGTTCAAATGTTTTAGGGTTTCATATATTTCCCTATCAGGACCTCCACTGTTAATACAGGATGCATTCAAGGCCATGCATCCCATCTACTACTAGGAGTTCTATCACTCTTAGAATCAAATCCTAGACCTAATTATTAGCATAATCTCTCCTGCATTAGGAAATGAGAATAGATTTAGATAAGGCTATAGATGTCTTCTAGCTTTTAGAGCATGCTCTGAAGAAAGAGTTCATGCTTTGATGCTATTGTTCTCTTTTTTCAAAAAATTTTTAGCAGTTAACAAAAGCCAGCAAAGAACAGAGTCCTTACAATCACCACTGCTCCTTTATCTTTCAGTTGCTGGAGATATTAATTGTATAAACCTCTACATACCCTTGCATCTAAATGTCATCTCAGTTTATCACTCATGGGGCTCATGGCAAGAAAGATGCTACAATATTCATTGGTCATTAATATTCATTCCACTTATTACCAAGAAGCATCCCCTGTTGCCATCCAACTAATGAGTAATTCAGTTCCAGACTAATATTCCACTGTTCTGCTTCTTGGGCCATTTCCATTACAACATTTCCATTTCCATTTCCATTACAACCACCATGATGTTGGAGAAAGCATTTAAGCAAAGATGAAGAAAGATTCAGAAACTTGACATGGACAGCTACTACCCTGCAAATTAACTCAGAGTTACTCAGTTACTCAGAGTTGAAGTTATATATGGTAGGCATCAAAAATGCCTCCTATAATCATGTAATCACTTATTTTTATTTTTAAGGTTATTTATTTATTTGAGTAATCTCTATAACCAATTGGGACTTGAACTCACAACCCTGAGATCAAGAGATGCATGCTATTCCGACTGAGCCAGCCAGGGGCCTGTTAATCATTTCTTAAAGGATAAATCCAATGAACTTCTTGAACATGCCTCACCTTTCCTGTCCCATAGTATTTCAAAGAGTACATCTAAAGATAAAATATACCAATGTGAATACATAGTTAACCCATTGTTTATGCCTGGCTTCATGATCCGTTCATAGCACAGGCAAATCTGTGTTATTTGAACTAGCCCACTCAAAAACATGCAAACAAAAAACAAAAAAAAATGCTCATACCTGTTGAGCATATCATACCTGTTGCAGCTTCTTAAAATGATTTAACCTGATGTACTTTACATTAAAATGAGTTTTGGAAGTAGTCCTTTTCATTAAAAGCCAATCTACTACCTTTTTCAAAATGCAGTTGGAAAGACAATGTACAATGAGTACCATCTGAATGATTTTGACATTCTTAATAGAAAATTAAATAAAATTGAAAACATAATCAATGAAATCTAAATGACTGTATGTAGGGTGAATGACAGTGAATCTCAGTGATAAAGAAAAGGAAAAGTAAGCGGGCCACATCATTCTTTGCCATTGTTTCAATCTATTCTTTTCGCAAACATTTTACTCCCTTTTTCAGGATAGATAGAAAAAGTAAATGAAAGTACTCTAAGATTAGTAAGTTTCACTTTAATTTTTTAAAGATTTATTTATTTGATTACTTCTCAGGCTTTTGGCTAAGATCAAGTGTAAAGATTTATTTATCTGAGAGCATGTGCACCAGAGCATGAGCAGCAGGAGGGGCGGAAGGAATATGAAGAAGCAGACATCTGGCTAAGCAGGGAACCTGAGGAGACCTGAGCTCCATCCAGGACTCTGGGATCATGACCTGAGCTTATGGCAGATGCTTAAAGGACTGAGCCACACAGGAACCCAAGTAAGTAAATTTTAGAAGAATAACCTTATAAGCAAGATACCTTCTTGCAGGCAGACAATCTGAAATTCACATGCAAATGATAATAAATTTTTCTTTACAATGAGTTGATCAGAGAACACATAAGTAAAAGTGTGTATCAATACTACAGGATCAGATAACCTTTTTGCAATGATAAGGATGAAGAAGAGCTATCAATATTCTCCATGCATTCATGGAGCCACAGCCATATATCCTATACTTTTATGATGAAAAATGGCATATATCTACTTTCCCAATTGATATTCCACTTAAAAGGAAAGTCCATCATTGTCAGTAATAAAAAAAAAATAGTATGTTATATAACCTGTGTTTCATAAATTAGTAAAACTGAAAAAATTAGAATTCATAACTTGTGTGTTATCTTAATAGCTGAAGAATATAAATGAAATGGAATATAGCATAGTTAAAATTTAAACCAAAAGGGAAATTCACAAAAGTTCAATAAAAATAAAAACCAAACTTCCTAAAAATATTATTTTTCATTAACACAATCTCCACAAACTTATCCCTTCACTTTCTGTAATTTCTTTGCATATTATTCTCTTTTGATTTCCATAGAAACAGCATACATTATCTCATGCTAAGATAATTGTTGTCTCACATTGGCTTTGGTCACTTGTTGATTTTCCACCAATTTTCCATCTTGCCAAAATCAGTATTTTCATAAAATTTTAGAGAAAAAATAAAACAAAGCTTATTTTTGCACTTCTCAATGATATCTTGCATTCCCATGATTTAGTGAGTTTCCAGCCAAAGGACAAGAGGAAAGGGTATTTGGGTTCAAGTGAAAAGAAAACAATGGATTAGAGATGACTCACATTGCATTAAAAAACAAAAACAAAAACAAAACAACAACACTACATTACATTTAATGACAGTTTATGAAGAACTTAGAAATATATAAAGATGTTAAATATAAATATTTATAGCATAGACAACTCCCCCAAAAGCTTCAACCCTTCCATTGGCCCTCCCATCAGTAATGAATGGTTTGGGACCACTCTTCTCAACTGTGCCTCCCGAAAACACAGAGTAAGCATGATGATAAGTCATTATATGTATAAATCATGACCACAAAGCTATTACCCCTAATTTGTATTTTAAAAAAACACTCAGAAATAGGGGTTAAATAACTTTCCCCAAAGTTGGGGTTTCTAATTCTAAATCTTTATGTAATACCATCTTCAATCTCATATTTCGTAATGCTTCTCATTTATTCACCAACTTCAACTCTTTATGTCATGGGTCCATAAACCTTCTGTCCTTTACTTTCTTTCCCTTGAGTTCATCCTATACTTAGCTGTCTCTACAGGTGTTGCTGCCACCCAAAAACTTCTGTAATATAGATTTCCTTTGCCTTAAGGGGGAGAGTACATTGAGTTCGATGTACTAGCATCAGTCATTTCTCTCCTTATGTTTTTCTTCCCATTTCTAAAGATAAAATCAATGTATCTTTTGAAGTAGTCCCAATACCCTGATAAATTGTTAAATTTACAGCAAAGAAAGAGAATTATAAGACTTTCCTTTCTGAAGCATTTGATATAATACTGAACTCTATCCAAAGCATGCCTGCCACTAATGTCAATATCTGTGCCATATTGTGTGGATTCAGAAATACAGGTAAAATGTTGGCCTGAGTTTACGGAAATTAAAAAAAGCCAATTATACTTGCTGCTGAACCAAATGCCTATCAAAATTCAACTAAAAACATGAAATCATTTTTTAAAAATTGCTTACATACCTGACTAGAAAATATAAAAGGCTAGAGAAAGTTTATGAAAGATAAATATATTAGATATATTTGTACCTATATATTTATAATAAATCTATATATATTTATAATATGATATATTATTGGATTGATTTTTCAATTTTAAGTTCTTAACTATAACTGACACGGAAATTATTTTCAAATTATCATTTGAAGCCTCTTGTAAATAAAAACCTTAAAAAGAATTGTGATTTCATTTTCCTTGGCTGTATCATTGTGAAATCTGCAAATATTCATAGACAACTCAGGAAAACCTCAGACAGATCTGGCAAATAAATGCATATTTAGAGCAAGATTGTCAAAGATAAAGCCCTGAAGGAGACCCAAGCATCAGACCTGTATGTTTCCATATTAAACAAGAATTAATGAACACAAAAGGACAAATACATCAAGGTTAATGTGCAGAGCGATAATGGGGAAACAGATTAATCTCATTCCCAGGCTCAGTCCTTTCCAATGATCATTTTGGAATTTGAAAAGGGAAGAATCCAGTGGCATTTGTTTTTATGATGAAGTGGAGAATAGGTCATTAGAGTGCTTGCCCCACTGGAGCTTATAATGTTGACACGGTGTATTTGAAAAACTCACATCTACATTCTTTTATTGAAAAAAAAATCATGAAGCCAACTAGATAATTGTCATAAAAAGTAATTTCCCAGAATTTACAAAAGAGATTTATATTCAGATGATCTATACAATGAGATTTTAAGTCAGAAGGTAAATTAGTGACACATGTAATAGTTAACCCAGCCACAGTCCACACAAACATCAAACTTAATACTGGTTTGGTATTTTTTTCCCCCATTGGTTCTGGTCCTTCCATCATTTATGACTTTGACAAAATTTTAGAACAGCAAGGTTCTGAGGATCACTCTATCAGGGAAGGTGGAAATAATGAAGAGGCAAGAGAAACTGAGTGTTGATAGAACAATCTTCCCAAAGTGCAAAGCAGCAGGCAAGAAAGGCGCAGTTTGAAGAGTTAGCCAAGGAAAGAGTACGGTGAATCAAAATAACCTCAGGAGGAGAGCAAAAATTTGGAGAAGATTAAGAAACTTCACAGAGCCATGTACTAAAATCTTCTGCATAAGAGAGACCTAAATTCAGAAGAGATTTGAGAAATTACAGGACATTCTTAATAGGGAAAAAAGGATTGAAAGTCAAAAAGAGAGGAATAAAAGAATGTGACAAATGTAAGTTAAATTGGTTGTTGATTATTAAGATTTTGTGATTTTTTTTTCTAGTGGAATTCCTTTAAATAATTATAAAACTCAATGGTTTGTTGTGCTGGCAAAGGATGAAATAGCTGTGATGAAGTATCAGTGGATCTGAGAGATTACAAAATTTTCATGTTTCTTAGGTCATCAGTGAGAGCTGCAGTTATCAAGATGATAAAATATGACCTGGAAGAAATGAACATTTGAGATTGATATGGAAGCCCATGGGAAAGAGTTTAGGAAAGAATGGAATGAGTCAATTCCAGAGGAAATTTCATTTTGAAAGTTTTAGTAATGTAAAATCTACAAATTAATAGGCAATAAGATTAGGTAAATTTCCCTCCCTCTTACTTTAAGCTAGGGTGGTATTAGAGGACTCCTCATTTAAGCTCTTACTGTATTGGCAATGGTTTTAGCAGAGTTAAGGGTAATCATGGTTGTGAAATTTAATATTATGTGAATAATGTTCCTATCTTGAAAATTTGGTGAAACACCTAAAGTTGTGTTCTCATGACACATTATGGCTATTCAATATAAAATACTGGGAGGGCATCCAAATTACAGTGAAGGTAATTAAATAAATGATGAAGACCATTAATTATTGAGTTAGGGGTATCCCCCTATGTAGGTCCTCCATTGGTGACATCAGTAGGAATAAAAGGCGGTGAAGGAGAAAGAAGTGGAAGGAAGGAGTTCCACATCAGAAAGGAGTTTCTGAAGACAAAGTTGAACCTTTCTCAAAGGGTTAGATAGAAAGATATGTAAGAATGGGCAAGAATAGGAAAGACATGGGTAGAGTTACATCTAGAAATGGAAAAAGATACAGTGAAGGAGAGAGCCAGATAAGAAGTTTGGGGCTAAGGAGAACTAGCAGTTACCTCTTTGTATTTAAAAGAGAGAGCACAAGCAGGGAAGAGGAGCAGAACGAGAGAGAATCTCAAGCAGACTCTGTGCTGAGTGCAGAGCCTGACGTGGGGGCTCAATTTCATGACCCAAGATCATGACCTGAGCTGAAACCAAAAGTTGGACACTCAACTGACTGAGCCATCCTGGCATGCTGATTCTTTTTTAATATAAAATTTGACAGTACTTGCTTAGAATTTATGAAAAATCAATTGGTAATGTTTGATAAAGCATTTAAATTTTGAAATATTTCAAAATACTTCCTGAAAAAGAATTTTTTGTGAAAATATAGTCTTGATTGTGTTACTGGAAATACGTGTATAAAGCCAAACCACTGAGTTTATAGAGCATATAAGTAATTTTCATCTATCTCTCTCACACACATAAACACACACACAGAAAATTAAGTAAACAAATATTTCAATGCCATGATTCTCAGGAAGAATCTTGTGTCTATAGTAATGTATGTATTTTTGAAAGTTGATCGAAAATGTTTCTCTACTTAACAACTTCTAAGAAACATCACACTACATTTCTAAACATCACATTACATGTAAGCAGGATACACTGTGTTCCAGCTTTGATGATGCCCCTATCAAATCACTTTAGAAACAGAAAGTGTGAATTTTATTTAAATAGATTAGTGCAGCTTGAATGGTGCCATGATTTTTCTTTGTGACACTTCTTGCAAATTATTACCTTTTTCTGAGACATGTAGATTAGTATCCAGAGTTCACTTCCTAAGAATGGTGGTTGGACAGTGAAGACAGGAAGCAGAAATAATAGTCCTGGAAATATCAACTAAACCCAGAGAAATGAACAGCAGAAGCTACATATGAAAAAGCTTCAGAAAATTCTTTCCATAGTTCTTAGTGTCCTATTTGCAAAGAAAAAAAGCCTTGGTTTTCCATAAAATATTACCAAAGTACAAATATCCAGATTTAGATTCTCTAGCACTGCTCAATTTCCTAAAAATCTAAAACTACTCTAAAATACAAAGTATATTAATTTTTTAAAAATGTATAAAAATAAATGATGCCCCTAGTTTCTATATATTTCTTTTTATAAATCAACAAATAGTTCTGAAAGTGGTTAATTGTAGTTTACAGAAATCATTATATAAATACGCTTCCTCTACAGTTTTCAGTAGGACTGGGTATTTAGAAAGAAGCAGAAAAGATTTTTGTTTTACAATATTTTCCAAAAGAGTTTTCAAGTTCCACTGAGTTTTTATAACCTATTTTTTTCTGTTTAAAATTTAAAATATTTATTGAAATTGCTCCAAGCTAACAGACATCACTTCACATGGCTTTTGGTATTTTCTAAGCAATTTATTTAAGAGAGTGAATGATATTTATGGCTCATCCCATGAGACAAACATGATTCCATCCAAGTTTTCAGTAAGTCAGATGAATTAGGAGAAGATGATGCACTTTTTCCAGTCTTTTTCTTTTTTAATTCAATTAGTCAAGCACCTAGGTGGCTCAGTTGGTTAAGTGTCTGCCTTCAGTTCAGGTCATGGTCCCAGGGCCCTGGGATCAAGTCCTGTGTCAGGCTCCCTGCTCAGCAGGGCTTCTATGTCTCCCTCTACCTCTGCCCCTCCCCCCTGCTCATGCTCTGCTCTTCCCACACACACTGTCTCTCTCTCAAATAAAATCTTTTAAAAAATAAATTCAGTTACCCAACATTTCCTACTTCATATTTCAGATGTACTGTTCAATAATTCATCAGATGCATATAACACTCACTGCTGATCAAATTATATGCCCTCAATGCCCATCATCTAATTACCTCTTCCCCTCACCCACCTCCACTCCAGCAACCCTCAGTTTGTTTCCTATAGTTAAGAGTCTTTGATTCACTTTCCCCCTCTCTTCCCTATGATCTTCTGCACTGTTTCTTATATTCCACAAATGAGTGAGACTATATGATAATCCTTTTCTGAATGACTTATTTTGCTTAGTACCCTCCAGTTCTAATGACCTAGATCTAAATGGTAATTATTCACCCATTCTGATACCCTCCACTTCCAACCACCTAGATGTAAATGGCAATTATTCACCCATTCTGATGCAGAGCAATATTCCAATGTAGGTAGAGATATATATGTATCTATATCTATCTATATATATATAAACATCTTTATCCATTCATCTATTGATCGACACCTAGGCACTTTCTAGTTTGGCTACTGTGGTCATCATTCCCAAAAATGCTGGGGTACAGGTGCCCCTTTGGATCACTACATTTGTATCTTTGGGGTAAATATCTAGTAGGGCAATTGCTGGGTTATAGAGTAGCTCTATTTTTAACTTCTTCCAGAGTTTTCCAGAGTGGCTGCACCAGTTTGCATTCCCACCCAGCATAAGAGGGTTCCCTTTTCTCCACATCCTCACCAACATTCGTTGTTTCCTGTCTTGTTAATTTTCGCCATTCTGACTGGTGAGAGGTGGTATCTCATTGAGGTTTTGATTTGTATTTCTCAGAAGCCAAGTGATGTGGAGCATGTTTTGTGTGTGTCTGTTGGCCATTTGCATGTCTTCTATGCAGAAATGTCTGTTCATGTCTTCCACCCATTTCTTGACTAGATTATTTGGGTTTTTTTGGGTGTTGCATTTGGTACATTCTTTATAGGTCTTGGATTCCAGCATTTGATCTGTTATTTGCAAATAACTTCTCCCATTCCTTAGGCTCCCTTTTAGTTTTATTGATAGTTGCCTTTGCTGTGCAGAAGCTTTTTATTTTGATGAAGTCCCAACAGTTCATTTTTGCTTCAGTTTCCCTTTCCTTTGGAGACATTTCTAGCAAGAAGTTGCTGCAGCCAAGGTCACAGAGGTTTCTGCCTGTGATCTCCTCTAGGATTTTGAGGGATTCCTATCTCATATTGAGGTTTTTCATCCCTTGTATATCTTTGTGTATGGTGTAAGAATGTGGTCCAGTTTCATTCTTTTACATTTGGCTGTGCAATTTTTCCAGAACCATTTATTGAAGAGACTGTCCTTTTTCCATTGGATATTCTTTCCTGCTTTGTAGAAGATTAGTGGACTACAGAATTGAGGGTCCATTTCTGGATTCTCTATTCTGCTCCATTGATCCATGTAGTCTGTTCTGTTTCACTACCATAATGTCTTGATGATTACCTCAAGCTCTATTTTAAAAGAGAGCTTGAGGTCCAGCATTGTGATTTCCGCATCTTTCGTTCTCCTTTTCAACATTCCTCTGGCTATTCAGGGTCATTTTTTGTTTCATACAAATTTTAGGATTATTTGTTCCAGCTCTGGAAAAAAGTTGATGGTATTTTGATAGGGATTGCAATGAATATATAGACTGTTAGGTAGCACAGGCATTTTAATAATATTTGTTCTTCCAATCCATGAGCATTGAATGCTTTTCCATTTCTTTGTGTCTTCCTCAATTTCTTTCCTAAGTGTAGTGTTTAGAGTACAGATCCTTTTACCCTTTGGTCAGGTTTATTCCTAGGTATCTTATTGTAAATGGGTACAATTGTAAGTGGGATTAATTCCTCCATTTCTCTTTCTTCTGTCTCAGTGTTAGTGTATGGAAATGCAACTGACTTCTGTTCATTGATTTTCTATGCTGCTACATTGCTGAATTCCTGTACAATTTCTAGAGATTTGAGGGTAGAGTCTTTTGGGTTTTCCACATGGAATATCATGTAATCTGCAAAGACAGAGAGAGAGTTTGACTTTTGTTGGCCAATATGAGTGCCTTTTAGTACTTTTTGTTGTCTGATTGCTGATGCTAGGACTTCTACTACTATGTTGAGTAATAGTGGTGAGAGTAGATATAACCTGCCATATTCCTGATCTAAGGGGAAAAGCTCTCAGAATTCCCCCCCCCGCCCCGAGAATATTATTCACTGTGGGCTTTTCAAAGATGGCTTTTATGCTATTGAGGTATGTTCTGTTTATCCCAACACTGGAAAGTTTTAATCAAGAAAGGATGTTTGACTTTGTCAAATGCTTTTTCTGCATTAATTGAGAGGATCCTAAGGGTCCTGTCCTATTAATGAGATGTATCACACTGGTTGATTTGCAAATGTTGAACCAACCCTTGCAGCTCAGGAATAAATCCTACTTGGTTGTGGTAAATAATCCTTTGAATGTACTGCTGGATCCTACTGGCTAGTGACTTGGTGAGAATGTTGGCATCCATGTTCATCAGGAATATTGGTCTGTAATTCTCCTTTTTGGTGCAATCTTTCTCTGGTTTGGCCCCATAGAGAGGAAGTTTTCCTTCCATTTCTATTTTTTAAATAGTTTCAGAAGAACAGGTGTTAGTTTTTCTTTAAATGTTTAGTAGAGTTCCCCTCGCAAGTCACCCAGCTCTGGACTCTTATTTATTGGGAAATTTTTGATTACTGCTTCAATTTCCTTGTGGGTTATCAGTTTGTCCAGGTTTTCCATTCCTGCCTATCTCTGCTTTAATAGTTTGTAAGTTTCTAGCAATGCATCCATTTCTTCCACATTACCTAATCTGTTAACATACAGTTGCTCATAATATGTCCTTAAATTTGTTTTTATTTTCCTGGTGTTGATGGTTTAGGCTTCACAAATTCTTTTAGTTTCTGTTTGTCCTGAAAGCTCTTCATCTCTCCTGCCATTCTGAATGACAGTTTTACTGAATAAAGTATTCTTGGCAACATGTTTTTTTTAATTTAGTACCTTGAATATATCATTCCAGCCCTTTCTGACCTGCCAGGTCTCTGTGGATAGGTCTGCTGACAGTCTATTGTTCCTACTCTTGTACCTTAAGGACCTCTTGTTCCAAACTGCCTTCATGATTTTTTCTTTATCTCTGAAACAGATAAAGTTTCACTATTATATGTCAGGGTGTTGATCTATTCTTATTGATTATGAGGAGGGTTCTCTGTAACTTGAATGCCTGTTTCCTTCCCCAGAGTAGGAAAGCTCTCAGCTTTTATTTGGTCAATTAACCTTTTCTTTCTCTAGTAATTCTAATGTTATTTCACTTTATGGCATCACTGATTTCTTGAAGCCTCCTATCATGGTTCTCTAATTGTTTTTCTCTCTTTTCCTCAGCTTCCTTCCTTTCCATCACCTTGTTTTCTTATGTGACTGACTCTCTTTTCTGCCTCGTTTACCCTAACTGTTAAGAGGATCCATTTTAGACTACACCTCAGTTAAAGCATTTTTAATTTAGGACTGGTTAGACTTTTTTTCTGCACTAAAATATTCTCTAGTGTCTTTTATGCTTTTTTTTTTTCAAACCCAGCTAGTAATTTTATAACCATTATCCTGAATTCCAGCTCTGATATTTTACTTATGTGCATATTGATTAGATCTGTGGCCTAGAGTATATTTTTAAAAGATTTTTTTATTTATCTGAGAGAACAGAGGAAGCGGGAGAAACTAGCTCCTCACTGAGCAGGGATATGGAGCTCAAACCTAGGACCCTAGGATCATGACCTGATGTGGCAGGGAGTATTACCGTTGGTTCTTTCCTTTGCTGTAAATTTCATTTTGCCCAGAGAAGAATGGATCAATGAGAGAACAAAATAAAAAATATCAATCACAACCTAGGGAAAATACACACTAGACAAGAGGTCAGAAACCCAAAAAGGAAAGAAAAAGAAAAAAGGAGAGGGGAAGAATAAAATCTCCTAGGGAGACAAAACAGGATGATCTACATGATCCTGGGTATATTTTCATTTGTTTTTAGAAGATACTAAATCCCCAAATTGTAAAGAAAGTAAAACCTATATATTACAAAATTAAAATGAAGAATATATTTATTAAATGTAAATGTAAAAATTAAAGTAAAAGACTCAACAACAAAGAGGTGATAAAACAGGAAAGTAGTTGAAAAGGAAAAAAAGGAAAAATAAAAGGAAAATTTTAAGCTGAGAGATTAAAAAATCTTGAGAAAGAAATCTCAAATTCTACATTCCTTTTTGCCCTAGCACTGGAGTTTTGCAGTTCTATGTGCTCAGTGAAGTTGGTATTCCCCTGATGTTCAAGCTGTTCATCTGTGGGAGAGGCCTGCTCTGCTCTCAGGCCTAGCTGCCTGGATGGAGCTGCACTGCCCCTTGCTATGGGGCTGGGCTCAGTGTAAGCTGCTTGGGGTTGTTCTGTGTGGCTTTTGTTCCCTGAAGGCTTTCGGTGCTGCTTTAGAGGCTGAAAATAAAAATGGCCTGCTCTGATCTCCAATCCTGGAGCTGGAAAAATGGAACCCCTTCTCTTCAGTAAACCCTCAGGGAAGAGCAACCTTCACTTTTGTGTGCATCAAACTCTGCAGACTCCTTTGGTGCACACCCACGCCACTCCTCCTGGGGGAAGGCAAAGGTTGCCAGGTTTCCGCCTTTGCAGGGTCTCTGCACAGAAAGCTGTCACCCGATGGAGCCACAGCTTGCAGTTTATGGCAAACTGAGCTGAGAGCCCCCTCCCAGACCTTAGCTGGTTTCCTTGCTCCAATTTCCCTGCTCCAGAGTTGGGAACTCTGCTGTTTCAGGCACCCCCACTCTTTCTGTGACCCCATGGATCCTCAGACCACACTGAACCACCTAGGAGTCTGCCTTGCTTCACCATCTCAGTACCTTTCAGGCAAGGACTTCTATCACTGGAGCGGACGTGGAAAAGTTCTTATTTTGTGCTGTGCTGCTCAATCATGTTCTGGTAGCCAGCTTATGGAGGCTCCGTCCACCCCCATTTAGCTTCCCATATATCCCCTCCAATTCACTTCACACCACCTACCTTGCAAAAAGTGGCCGCTTTTCTATTCATAGAATTTCAACAATTTTTTCTTAGATCTCAGGTTGAA
The DNA here is from genome assembly GCF_022355385.1 of Mustela nigripes. Classification (NCBI taxonomy): domain Eukaryota; kingdom Metazoa; phylum Chordata; class Mammalia; order Carnivora; family Mustelidae; genus Mustela; species Mustela nigripes. Next base: position 139,076,019 of record NC_081568.1, read on the forward strand.
TTCATAGTTGTTCAGAATGATCTGATAGTTATCCAGCCAAATTCAAGGGACCAGATAAAACAAGATCCTCTACTCTTCCACCATCTTGCCTTCCTATTCTCTACTCTTATCCAGTCTTAATGAAATTTTAAAATTAGAAATATGGACCTACTGGGAAGCTGAGGATAGTACTATGCCTCTGTGCCTCAACAGTTCTTGTGTTGTTGAGGCACTATTAATTCAAGTTCCTCAAAAAAGAAAATCAAGACTCCACTAAAAACATCTCGTTAAAGAGAATTCTGCTGGGTAGCAAGGAAATGCCTCAAATGATATTGTTTGTTCATTTGTTTTTTCTTAAATGATATTGTTGCCTACATCTAGGACTTAACAATAGCAAAGCAAAGGAAAAAAGGAAATTTGTGCCAAGAAGTAATCTAGGTTGCTTGTGCTTACGAGCACTTATCTGCCTTACTTCACCCAACTTGCTTCCAAAAAAATCCATTGATGATGATTACTAAAGAAACAAGAATATAAGAACATGGTGGCAATATTACATAATTTCATAATCAATAATGTCAGTAATTGGTGCTGAATATATTATCATAGTAACTACATATCACATTCTTTTTTAGGGGCTTAATTTTTAATTTTTAAGCAATTAAATACAATACAAAATAATGTAAAGCATTCAGTGAATTAAAAATATTATCTTATTTTAATAAGAGTTCCTTTAATAACCCTTTAAATACTAAATTTATTAAGAATATAATTTACATTTGGTATGATCCTTAAACATCCTGAGAAGTGGATTTTTCAGTAAAATATTTTACATTTTTTTAAAGTTTTTGTCTTTCTCTTTAACAGTGATTGGTGGTGGAGTGAATACTTAGTTTTTGTTTTTACCTACAATGTAAACCTTACAGGGGAATATTTTATTACCTGTGTAAATTATTCAGAGAGTACTTCATGAGTAGCTATGTAAAACTTTTCAAACAGGGTTCTGTTACATGAAATCTTGGAGTACACCCCAGGTGTATGTGAATAAGCTCTTACAGGACAAACAAAGCAGATTTAATAGGAACACCCAACTTATTCAAAGATTTACAGGAGAAAAGTTAGTTAATATACTTCATAAAAAACTCTTGATGGATCTTTTCAGTTAATAAAAATGTGGTACTCTTTGGAGAAAAATGCAAAGATCAATGTGATTTTTAAAGTGTAAATATAGAAATGTAAAGAAATCTTGAAGCAGGCCACTTCTGACCCCAGACCAAGCCCCTGGCTGCCCTTAAAGGTACGCAGGGAGAACATCTGAGAAACTCAGGTCTAATTAAAGTGGGTATCAGTATGCTGGTATGGTAAGAATAATGTTACTGTTACCCTGTCCCCACAACGAAACCTTAAAAAAAGTGAGATCACAGCTTCTAGCATTAAGAAAGGATGATAAAAGTGAATTTATGCCTTCAATCCTTTATGTGTACAGCCACTACATAGGTATTGAGGCTACTATGTGTCTCAAAGAGTCAGTAATGAACAAAATAATCTCAGCTTCTCCTTCCATGGAATTTACATTGTAGATGGCAAATGCTTGGCATAAATGGACTTGCCCACAGAAGACTTTTAGGCAATGAAACAGCATTTCAGAATATACAGCCTGGAAAGACTGATGAGCATGAATACCACAAAGATGGCGGTCTCTTATGCTATTTATTATTAGAATTTTTTTGCAAAATCTTTTTCTGCTTAGACACATGGAATGCACAAACTCAGCTATACCCAGAAACCCATCATCTCGGAACAAAGCAGCTGAAAGGCTACAAACTCAAACCCACTGCTTACTGGGGTTCAGATTTTTCCTCCTGCTAGCTATACATTCCATAATTTATGAGCAAGGGTCTACTGGGAAATAGTTAATAACTGGCTCTCTAGAAAAGAATATATGCTATAGATCTAGATATGGAATTATATAAACAGAAGTTTATCATAAATTTCATTAATATAAACAATGGCACAAAATTTATAATTAATAATGAAATGTAAATACTCACCACTGTCATTCCATATAGCCTATTAATTCTCACCAAATGTTTTAGTAGATTTTTGCCAAACTCTTGTATTTGTTGTCCACTTACAGTTTCAGCTGATGAGGTGCTGTATTTGCAGCATGAATGGTGCTTAATATTTTGTTTCCTTTAAGGAGTACGATGTGAGTGAAACAAAGAAGACTTAAGCTAAAACTGCTCATTTGTTAATTCTGTGAGCTATGTTTTAATTGAGAAAGTTAACAGTTCCCAAAGACTGAAGAATATTTCCTCTTTATTGAGTGTGCTATACACAATGCACCAGCTACAGACATCATACACCTTGAAGCTTAACCTGCATTGTTAACATTTTCCTTATCGCTTTCTGGACCAACAGCAAAACACCTTCCCTCCTATTTCAAGCTACCAGCACAATGCCCCTGAACATACAGCTGGGAAGAGATATGCAGTAGCCCATCATTTGTAGTATTTCTACCATATGGATTAACACAATAAACATAAATAACCTCAAATCATAGGCGTGAGAAAACTACTTCGAAATTAGAAAGTGGTGACTTTTGAATTTTTATTAATATTTTAATATAATTAATTGGATACTTATATAACTGATTTTTAATAATGGTTAACCAATGGCTTGAAGAATTCCTAAAAACATGCCATTCAGTTATTGTGCACAGTTGTGAACCAGCTTTGGCATAGGGTGGCTCATGAGCTTCTCATAAGCCCTGAACACCTAAATAACCATAAGTCTCCCTGTTTGCTAGGAGGATTCTGGATTTTAGCACTGAAAGTCCACGTTCCAAGGAAAAGGTCAGTCTGAGGCCATCTGGGGCATTCTATAACCCTAATTCATGGATTCTCCCAAATACTTCTAGAACTGCCTAGCTGCTGATAGAGCTGCCATCTTTCTCAGAACATAGAGTTCTTGCAGTGACCGTTCCCCCTCAGAGTCCTTGACCTCTGCTCCAGCTGTGGGCCAGGAGATAGACTCCATAAGATAAACACTGCCATGTTGCCAGTCACTGTCAGACTGAAGAGCACACTGGAATTCACATTCCGAATTTGTTGTAATTCAGGTAGATACCACTTAAACTCATCATCTTTTGTTTTATTGTAACCAAGGCTTTGGCATCATTGAGCTCTCTTTTCTTCATGTAATGGGGGCTCCCAAGATTTACTTCAAAGAGTAACTCTGAAGATTAAATGAGATTATGTTCACACAATGTCTACTTTAGACATTCAGTACGTAGTATTCTTGTAAGTAGTCCTAGTTCCTTTTAAAACCAACCATTTTCTGTCCCTGGCGGTCTCTGCAGAGAACCAGCCTGCCTGCTAGCCTTGGAGTATATTTAAGCCTGTCTCCAATCATATCTGCCTAAGGATATGAGTCCTATCCCTGGCACTTCACACCAGAGCAGTATCAGCCATGACCTTGTACCAATGATTCAGTCCTTAGTTCTGTACCTTTTGTCTAAGCCAGCTCTAAGCATAGCTAATTCTTAGAGTCAGCCTCTTTGAACCATATTTTACTTCAAGTGATTCATCTCACAGTTGTTTCTCAAACTGAACTCACGTTCAAATTTAGGAAGAATATGGGACTGTTCCCTGCCACGGTGACAAATACCTCCCACCCTGGTGTTATGATATTGGCTGCAAATCAAACCTAGGAAGAGGAGTGTGAAATGTGAGAAGTGGGGAGTTCTTCAGTTTTCTTACGAAATTGTTTATAGAGCTAACCTGACAGATGACCTAAAAGATAAGCCAATGCTCTGGAGTAGAGGCCAGCAAACCCTGGGCAGTTCGCACTCAGCTTTTGTAAATAAAATTTTCTTGGAACACAGCCTCGTTCATTTATTTACATAGTGTCAAGAACTGCTTTTATACCTCGGTGGCATAAAAAAGTTGGGTAGTTGTGACAGAGACCATGTGGCCTGTGAAGTGTAAAATATTTACCATCTGGCTCTTTTTTTTTTTCTTTTCAGTACTTCTCTTTATATACATTTTTATATGTGATTCATTTGATTTTTGCTCTTTTTTATAATTTTTTTATAAACATATAATGTATTATTAGCCCCAGGGGTACAGGTCTGTAAATTGCCAGGTTTACAAACTTCACAGCACTAACCATAGCACATATCCTCCCCAATGTCCATAACCTCACCACTCCCCGCAACCCGCCCCTGCCGCCCCGCAATCCTGTTTGTTTTGTGACATTAAGAGTATCTTATAGTTTGGGGCACCTGGGTAGCTCAGTGGGTTAAAGCCTCTGCCTTTGGCTCAGGTCATGATCCCAGGGTCCTGGGATCGAGCCCCACATCGGGCTCGCTACTTAGCAGGGAGCCTGCTTCTTCCTCCTCTCTCTCTCTCTCTGCCTGCCTCTCTGCCTACTTGTGATCTCTGTCAAATAAGTAAATAAAATCTTAAAA